>NC_136912.1:25501799-25899299 GCF_949606895.1 Notothenia rossii | reverse complement strand
AGCCTGGTAGAAAATTGTGCTCATTAGCCATATTTGGAGCCAATATAACAAGGATGATTTGGAGATGGAATGTGACACTTAGCTCATGTTAGAAATCAATAAGTGCCAACCTACGCCATATGTCTGTGTGATGGTTGGTAATTGGACAAAAAACCTGGGAGGAATACGGATAAATATAATTATATATCACTTTGGGTTTCTTTCTGCAAGTGTGTCATTTGTCAGCAAAATCACTGGCCATCTCAACTCACAACAGGAAGTGTTATTCAAGCTGTAAATCTTGATAGAGGCTTGTTATTCCAAGTGGTGGTTGTTTGCTGCTGAGAGGCAACAATCCCCTTGTTAAGGGACTTTCTTTATGAAGACGTTGGGGGGACTTTGGAACATAGAGGTAGGCTGTGGCGCTGCACACTCAAAGATGACTGGAGATTTGGATTTGAGATTGCCTGTGGGTTTTACTAGTTCACATTTGTTTCTGGCATGCTGGAGAGGGATAGAAAGAGTAGAAGGGGGAACAAAAGCTCAATCCATACAGACGACATTAGACCATGTCAAAAAGAAAAGGGAATAGGTTAGTTTCCCACAAAGAACTTTTCAATTCCAGGAATGAAAGGCACATGGGCATGCATGGGACAAAGAGTATGTGGAGCTATTTTTTAACAAGTGCAGAAGTAACAAAATGAAGCATCAAGACATGGAATGAAGTCAAATCTTACATCACAATAGTGGTTCAGCATATGTGTTATTTACATCTCTGAAAAACGGCCGCCAAGGGATAGTCAAACAAGAGAGCTTTTTCATCTGACCGCCACATCATAATCTTAATTATATTAGGATAGTTGAAAGTAATAATATTAAGTTAAAATAAAATGTAGGTTCAACTTAATATTATTGCTAATACAATCATGTGTGATCTATTGAAACAATATTATAGGCAACCTTTTCAGTGTACTATTCATTATTTTTAACATACCACATTGTTGTCACTATAACACCCAAATGTTAAATGGAAAGCTGTATTGATCGATACATATAGATGTTTACAAAAATAGATAGATGTATTGATGAATAGATGTGTGAAGATGTTTATAATCATATTGAAAATAGTTGGAGAAATTTTCTACGATATTATTTGGGATTTATTTTAATTTAGAGGAGAACATATGTAATGCAAGGTGTGAAAAGACACACACACAGTGCCTTCAACATTCAACGATTTGAAGGGAAATGATGCCAGACCCCCTCAGTAGGTGGTCTGGTCTCAGCAGGAGCTTGTGCGCTATACTTGTTCTCACTTGTGAGAGATTCCTGCCCTCTGGCTAGAAGACTCACTCTGAAGTTTGCCATCCGCTCACTAAAGAGCTCCTGCAGAATCTGTTCCTATCAGTCATTACTCTTTTCCCACATCCTCTTTTGGGTGAAGTGTCGCTGTGTTCATCACTTCAGTTGCCTCCTTCAGAAGTGTGATGAACATCTCTCTCATTTAAAATGAAAAGCTGTACAGGATTCAATCTACCATCTTGGTGCCCTACATCTGCCATGTTCAGTTGAGATGGCCTCCATTCAGCTAATGTCCTGCAAGAAAAGTAAGGTCTAATCAAAGTAAATAATAACTTCACACAGGTAAGATGCACATGTCTATGAAATGTATTGATTGTACTGATCATTAATCTGAATAAGGGCATCAAACAGTTGACAAAGTCCCTGTCAATTTGCATGATGGAAGACAAACTAATCCCTCGGGGATGCTGGTCATGGCTGTCATTTTATAGCAATTTCACAAGATTGGTTGGGTAGATCTTCAGAGAATTGTTCCAAAGTATACTGGAGCATACATGCAACAAACTTTGTTAGAAGACTAACAGCATGTACATGTTTACATCAGTCACAAGATGAGCCTGAAATCAGTACAGCCTTCTAAAAAAGTTTCTTCAAATCCAAAGCTGTTTTAATTCATTCTGAGCTTTCACCTTTTGCTAACCTCTTGCTCACAAACTCATGTCTGTCTTCTAAACCTTTCGGTAATCCACACTCACCTCTTTCCTCCTCTCTCCGTCCTTTGAATATTGCTGCATAATCATCACTCTCCATCTGTGGCTCTCTGAGGCGCAGCACAACCCTCTGTCCTCCTCTCCATCACGCCATCTCTTTCAATACTTTACTCTCTCACTTTTAAATGACGGGGACAAGCGGTGAAAAGGACCTTGTCCCATTCTGCTTCATTTCTTTTACAAATTCATTTTGCCATGTTTCTTGTTTGTTTTGTTGTTTTGCGACAATTTCTACTTTCAGTTCCTCCAACTCTTTGTCCCTCTTTTGTATCTTAGGTAACATGACATGGGTTATTGAAATCAAAGTGTAATCGACATACATTTTGTTATAAATGTTACTGATATCCATTTGAGATGGGAACAACATCTGAAGGTTATCGTAGGTACCTTTGGCCACTGTGTGTAGACTGCGAAACATATTAATTGTTGTGCACATATTCAGTCAAATCCCTAATGCAATTCAGACAGGCATCAGCACACTTGTCAACAAAATATTGGTTCAAGCACCGGTCGAAAGAGAAGTTTATATTCACTGCAACAGGATGGGAAAAGTATTTTAGTAGAGGAAATGAAAATAGTATTCATTGTGTATACAAGATGGTTATTTTAATGCAAGGCGTGTATGTCAATGAGGTTGTCTAGCTCAGGGGTTCCCAAACTTTGCCATGCCAAGGACCCCAATATAGCATTATCCTCTGGCGGGGACCCCCCTGTTGCAATTTTTCTTTTAAATGATGTGTAAAAGTGCCTCCTAATGGAACATGCAGTGCGTTGCCACTACATTTGGGGCCTTCTGCCTGATCGAAGCTGTCACTCCGCTTTCTTTGCCTGTCATAGCCCCACTGCCCCATCTTAACACACACCCACACAACGAGACTAGTCAAGTCCGTTTGAGATGATGTACTCATCTAAAACTTGGAAAATGTCTCTTCATGTGGTCCTACGTTCCAGTGCTTTGCAAAATAATATTTCCTCATAAAAGTTGTCTTCTGAAATAAATCTGATGTATGCAAGCAATTCTGCGACATTTGCTACATCCGTGCTCTCATCCAGCTGCAGAGCGAAATATTCACTAGCTCTCACTTGCTCCAAAAACTGAGCAGATTTTCACTCTCAGTAGCGGCAGCTCGATTCTGATTGACTTGAAGGGCGGTCGTGTGATTCAAAAACTAAAAATATGAAAAGATTGGCATCAAAGGACACATAGATTGATAGATATGCAGATATTAATAACATCTAAAAAAAAAAATCAAACTTAAAAAAAAAAAATCCTGTTTCCCTCAAACTTTAGTGACCGCCCTAGCGCCCCCTGGCGGCCCCCCGGGGGGTCGGGCCCCCCACTTTGAAAAACACTGAGCTCACACTCATATGAAACGATTATATCCTCTATTTCCTTTTTTGTTTACCCTCCCCCAACCTCTCTCTCTCTCTTTCCCTTTGTCTCTCTTTCTTGATTAAAGTAAATTTTAGCGTGCCAACATGAAATTCATTGGAATTACTGCAAAAGCGAAAAACAGAAACAAACAACAGATGACTAAAACATGTAGACCGCAACCATGACAGTGTCATATTAATAACAAATTGGTTCAACAAATGACACACTTAATCAGTTTGTTGTTTTCTAGAGCTGGGTATCAGTACTCTAAACCAAAACAAGAAAACAATGACTTTGTTTGCAGCTAACAACAGGCAACATCTACAACCCATACGGTGTGGTGAGGTCATGTGCGGTGAATTGAAGTGATGCCAATTCAGTAGAACATTTCAGAAAATTCAAAGACAGGTTTTGAATTCTTAACTTCTTTATCAGTATACATCTCCCACCTCTCCCAGCTGTCTTCCTCACTTTCCCTCTTCCTTTTTGTCCGTCCCTCCATGTTTCCCTGAGCCGATTTCATGCCACTGAAATCTGCCGGTCGCCTGGCTGCCATATAGCTCCTCTCGTCCCCCTCCATATTGCTCCATCGTTCCGCTCCATCCATCCCTCCATCTCTTCTCTTCTCCTCCCCCTCTCCTTGCTACTCTTGCTTCATTCGGCTCATGATGAGGTGTCACCGCTCTGCCCTTGAGTGGGCGAGAATCCCCTCTGACAAAAAGTGTTTGTGTGTGTGTGTGAGGATGCCAGCGTGAGTGTAATGTGATTGCTTGTTCTTTTTCCTATGTGTCTGTGTATGTTCAGTATGTGTGTGGCCTAGCCTGGCCTGTGGAAGTGACAGACATCAGGATTGTGCTGTCACAGCAGGAGAAGAGATGATTTACTTGTCAGGGGGTTGAGGGAGACGAATGCAGATACAGAGTACAGATAAATTCACCGTTCTGCAAGAAGGATAATGTAAAAAGAGCTGGCTATACTGCTGGGACGTACAGCATACAGTAAAAGGACCATCAGTGCAGAGTGAACTTTGGCACGTATTTGTTTTATCGGGTCTCACATCATGTCATCCCCTTGTCCCTATGGTTCTTCTGACTGGGTGTTACACTCCACGCTGAATAGGTAGAGTCTCAAGGGATCCAGCGATGTGAGGCTTGGCTGAAAGAACTCATTGCACAGTTTCAAATAAAGCTGAAGTAACATTCAAACTAAACTGAACTGGACTAGTATGCTGACTGAACTGAATACACTCACTGGACGTAAAGACAGTTAACCAAACTATATTTACCGTGAAATAGCTGCAGTCAAGTTCTGTACTGATATAAACTGTACTGGTGTGAACTAGACCAGACTTAACCTTGTTGGCAGTGAAACATTTTTTATTATTATTATTGAGGCAAAGACCATAATATTCCCTTTGACTTTGATCTTGAGCTGAGTTCATGTCATGAGTGGCAGCAGGGGCTGTGGTTTGGATGGTGACAGACAGGACAAGATGGCGGCTGAAAAGATGAAATATTGGCCTGTCATTCCAGTGTCACATCCACAGTCTCTGTAAATGATAGCCAGGCTGGGGCACATGATAGGTGGCTTGCTGCAGGGAAATGACAAACTAAATGTTATCAGGGGAATAAAGTGCCACATGTGTGAGTTGGAGGTCGAGGAAGTGGGGAAGGAAAGCGATCCGATAAGCCCCTTTTCTGCTTTGGAATATGAACATCTCCCATTTTATTAACACAGGATTTGGAAAGTCATTTCCTTTAAGCTCTCTGGTTTGATTTAGGTGAAAATACCATGCATAGAGGGTACTCAAGAAAGCAAATTACCATGAATTAATTCTCTTTTTAAAACTAAAAATGACAGTGTCTTTATTTTAAGCTTCAGTTGAGGACAGTACAGAACAGGAAGGTAAATCTGCCCCTGCAGCTAAAAGCATTGGCTTTCATTAATTATCCTTGTTTAGAAGTGCTTTATCGGCTTATTTGTTTGCAATAAAGCCACACTAAAGAGGCATTGATTTGTGTAACTAAACACAGGTGATCCTTAGCCCCTCGTTGAAGGAACAGGTAATAATTACCCCATCATGATTACCTTGTCATTGTTGCATAATTACATTTTAAATGATAATGTTGTTGACAAATTGAGTCATATTTCAATGATCTCAAAATGATCATGGCCATTTGGGGGGAGTTGCTGAGATTAATTGTGGATGTAAGTTGCTGTTTAGCCCCGGGGCGAAGCAGTCTATTAACTTGCCATTGCTGGACAGGGGGACATAGCCTGCAGCAGTGCACACGTGAAAATGTAAATGTCCCTTAATTGTGGGATACACCTCATTTTAAGGTCTAATACTTATGATATGTTGTGAACAGGTTCGTAGTAGGGGCAGGGATTTAGACAGCAAAGGACATGAAGCACATATCATTCCAATCTTATGGACTGGAACAAAAATGTTACATTGTCTTGAAACAACTTAAAGGGGTAGCAGGATGAAAGACTCATGTAGAATAAACCTAAAATCCATATACCTAAACTAACCTGACATGTTTAATAAGCAAAGGAATCCTATGGATGGTAATTGCAACATTAGCAATAATGTATGCAGCTGAGCAGTTATCTCTCAATGCAAGAATCAGAGAATAGACCATGCTGTTGGCAAATAAGATGCCAGCCGTCAACCAATTTGACATTTCAAGGATAACTATTGCCATGAGCCTTGATCACAATGCTAATGTGAAATATAATATATACACCATTACAGTATAGACTACATGAATCAGCAAACAAACTTTGATCGTATAGCAAAACAAATGGCATCGAAGCATGTGCAACTTTTTGAAACTATTCAATAGTACTATATTATCTAGGTAGACGAAAACCAACCAAGAACACCAAATAATTAAGGCAAAAAATCTAGTGTTACTGTGACATGTGATCACAGTGACATCTTACATTTTGCCTTAAAGTTTTCATTCATTTAGCTATTCTCTGTTGAGGCACTGCATTGTGATTCAGGAGAGTAAGGTGGCTGTAATTGTGTATCAAAATCTTGCCTACTGCAGCTGTGATCATAGACCAGTTTAATCCACATTTCCTCTAAACGCCAAGAAAAATGACAGATTTTGGTAACTGATTTATTGAAGCAATATTGCAAAGACCTCCAGCTAGCACTTCAGCAGACATTTCACCCAGGCCAGGGAAAGAAACCCTAATTCTCTTTGAGTGCGTAATCTGGTTTATTATTTTTGTAGTTTTAGCTGCTTTGCTTTTGCTGGGACATGTAGCAAAAATGATGGTCCCCACCCACACGGAAATGCACATTGTGTTACCTGAAACTAGTGACAGTTTTGAAAGTCAAAATAGGACTGTGAGTATAATGAAAGTCGAGCAAATATCATGGGGAAATGGAACACGAACGCAATGTAACACTGGATAGATTATATAGGCTGTAATTTAATGCAGAGAGAGAAGTGCTATATGATTTGCAGTTGATATAATGTATATGCGCGAGACTCACACATTAGGCCATGGGAACACACACATATATTCACACATGCGCACACTCATATAAGCGTCAAAACGACTGCAAGAGAGACTAATGAAGCCGCAACAATATGTCAGAATGGACAAAGATTTTCCCCAAGTCAAGGTTGGCTAACATGGCAAATGAAAGGCAAACATACCGTACATGAAATGACATACACACAGTTACACACACCCCAAGGCCAACAGTGGAAAGGTTGAGTGGCAGGTAGTGAGGTGAAGCATTTGTCACTGTTAAAACGGAATATGTGTATGCGTGTGTTCTATTACTGCCGTGAGTGGTGGTCTGTTGATCTGGGGCAAAGTAAATGTGCCTTCGGCAATCGTGTGTTTTTGTTTGTTTCTGTATCTATATGGGAACGCAGGGTGCTATTTTGTGAATGCGTCCACATTTTTATTATTGTCATTAAGTGATGGGGCTGCAGGGCTGCAGGGTGTGTGTTTGTGTGTGTGTGCGTGCGTGTGCGTGCGTGCGTGTGTGTGTGTATAACTGTTACGACTGTATAGTGATGTGGACCCTGGAGCTTTCCCACGGCCTAGTTCAACACCATCATGTTTTCTCTCCGCTTATTAAAAAACCTCTGCAATCCACTCTGCCTGCACTTCCCCAGGTGCACCTCAACTGCAGACCAGTGCATTCACACACACACCTTCCCTGTCTATAATTGAATTATAAATGCCTTACAACTTTAATTTTGACTCTAAGGATGCTGACTGTGTCCCTGAAACTTCTCGGATGTAGTCAGCGCTCACTGTGTCATTTCATGCATAGTATGTTTTGCTTCCAACACCATTTCCTTGCAGAGCACACAACTGGCAGCACTCACTGGGTTCTGTAAAACATTGCCTTGGCAGTGCCAGTATTTCTTGAAAGTAATTAAATTTGCCCTATTCAGCTCATTAACCTTCCCTTTGACCCCTAAAGTATTTTACGTTGTACTAATAATGGTTATAGATGGCATGTTGAGTAGTCTTCTCAGGCCTGTTTTCTAAACATAGCACGCCCCTACACCTGCTGCTTTCTGCACCACTGTGCCTGCGCTCAGAAGATTATTGTTGGTCTATAATCTATTCCACCAAGTAAGCTTGAAATCTGCTTTGGTTGCCAGACACCATCCAACTTGACCCAATAAATGTTCCTCATCTGAATTTGAAGGCTTAAATTGCATTGATATCAGATGATACAAGGTTTTTGAGTTTTAAAAACTAAACCAGCTGGTGCCACATTAGGCATCTGTTTGTGGTGAGAATCCAGCCCACAAAAACATGATTGCCCATCTAGTGTTATGACAACCTTGGATGCTATAATATGTTAGTTTTAAAATGCACTCCCACCCCTGTTGCAAAAGCCAGTATATGTATTCAGAATCAGGATGGTAAGATGATATACCAACAACCAAAGTCCTTACTAGAGTTAATAGTAGCTAAACTAATTAAACATAAATGCAGTCAGTTGAGGGAAGAACACTATAAAAATATGAAGACCTAAAATAAAACATTTATTGCAACCCCAACACCCACGCGTACAGACTCAAATGTAATATTGTTAATGACCTAAGGCAAAATTGAAGAAATTAATTCCATGGAAACAGAGTTCATGAAACCAATAATAAATAAATAAAAGTGCTTTTTTTGGCTTGATTGTATTTGTTCCATTACTGTATATAAGCCTCACTGAATTGGAAAACTTACAGATCCAGAATTGTTCTGTATATGATGTTTGTTGGTAAGCTAGCTAAAAGTACATTTTAGGGCTATACCCCAGGACAGGGCTTCTGTTATATTATTTTCACCATTAACACCCACCAGAAGATACTTGCTCTCACACTTAACAGCTCAGTCTGACAGCCATAGAGCGAGGAGGATGATCAACGGATGGAAATAAATGTTACAACTCTTGCTGAAATAAAGATCCAGGGTCCACCCGGCCAAAAGGTTAGATCATTTAATAAAAGTTGTATCTTTGTCATGATAGTTTCCATCTCACAGACACAGAAAAAAAAAACTAAATTCTCCATCAATTTCTACAGTTAAGTCACTGGTGCTTTTCTGAAATATTTTCAATTGGAAGCATTTGGTGCTCAGAATAAAATGGTGTGCTCATTTATCGAGATGGCTGCTTGCGACTGGATTTTCTTTCACTTCTCCTTCATCAAGCTAAACTATTGAAAGGTATAATCTCTTTTAGGTAATGTATCAGATCACTAGACTGATTTATTCAGTTCACAATATTCACAATATTTTCATAATATAATAATGTCAAACATTCAGAGCAATGACAAAAAAGGATATATGTATCAATATATATATCTTTAAAGTTTCCTGAAGTTATTTTTAGAATGTGTGATCTGTTTTTCGGTTTTTCGGTTTTCACAGCTGTTCAACCATTTGGAAAGTTGTAGCATTTGTTATCATTGTGATGTCACCCTCAGTAAAACCAATACATCATAGGCTATCTGATACAGTTTTCACATGCAGATGTTTTGAAGGCTTGATTCCAACAAGAATGAAGTCTCTTTTGCTCGAAGGGAGGCGCTAACTTTCCAATTTTTGCATCTGCCGCACTGGAAGCTTTTACAAACCTAACTGTCACCAAAATAAATTGTATTTCACACTACAGTTCATGCATGGTTTATGCTTGTGCTTGTTAGATGGTTAAACTCGACTGCTAATACACAGATGAGGAATTGGGCTTGCCTGAAGGTTAGAGGAAGGCTTGGGGCTGGCTTGCTTAAATGAATGAGTTATGTTCTACCATCCCTCAGCAGCTACTGTTGAAGTGCCCTTGGAAGAGGCACTGCACACCCAATTGCTCCAATTGAGCTGCTCAGTGGCCAGAAATGCAAAACTGTGGCTGCACTGGGTGGATACCAAATGGGGCTGTTTGAAAGAGTGCAACCAGGGTGGGAACACGGCCACCATGCAAATGCTGGTTCATTTTGGCTCAAACTGGTTCCATAAGTTAGTTTACTTTGCCAGCCACTTTGGCAGGTAACTAACCATCAACCGGAGGTTCTGCTCTATTCTGAAAATCTAGTTACGATTAAGTGGAAGTATTTCATTAGTACGTCTAGAACAGGGCTTCTCAAACTCCGGACCAAGGTCCGGATCCGGACCGAACTGCAAATCAATCCGGACCGAACCCTGTGTCCCATTATAACAAATTAAAATGATACAAAATAAAGAAATAAAAACTTTCTGATATTTTCTTGTGTCTGACGCGTTGTGAGACTTTACTGGCATTGATCCGGACCAGTGACCTTGTATAAAATTCAAAGTGGACCTTTAATAAAAAAGTTTGAGTACCCCTGGTCTAGACTAGCGGCCACATTGTAAGCTAGCCAACCATTAGAAGTCTTATTTCAATTTAAGGTTTTGAATGGGTGGAAAAATAAATAGAGGGCATTGTAGGTTGTCACATCACAACATGTTGTGTCATGCTATGACATAATGTTTCCGTTAGGTATTGACTTCTTCAGTTTAGTCTTTCTTGATTGCAGGGTTAATATATACGTTTGATCTTGCACTACCAAAATGAAACCACTCTTGGTTTTTCCAAGATCTGCTCCTTTTACAAGTTGAGAGCCTCTGATCCTGAGGGTCAAATTCAATCTGACTGCCTTTATTATACTGCATATAATTTATGGTTCAGCTATTACTAAAGATCAATAGCACTTAAACTACTCCATTGATATTGAAACCTGCACTGATTTACAAGCAGATAGATCTTTAGTCAAATCCAGACATACACATACACAAACATACTTTAGAGCAGTGGTTCTCAACTGGTGGGTCGCGACCAAACGGTGGGTCGCAGACCCGTTTGGAGTGGGTCGCAGATGTGTGAGTGAAGAAAAAACGTTTATTTTGAAAGCCCGATTTTCTAACGCTGTGCATGCGTTGGACTGGAAGTACCAGAGACGATAAACGGTTTTGAAAACTTCTGTCACGTAGTGATCATGTTCTCAATAAAATATCTTTGCTGAGGTTTTTTTGAGGTTTCTGGCCAATCAGAATCAAGATTGTTGCTGGAAGTCCCCACGGAGAATAACTTTGCGGTCAAACTATTATTTTATACATCCATGGGCACAACTTCAGATAGAAATGAAAACATAATGAAATATGTCCCCCGGTTTGATGATTGACAGGTCACAGAACAATGGGAGCTATCTACTCTTACCCACAATTGGAAGGAAGTCACACAGATCCTCTTTGCTCTTATCTCTGTGTGGAGCAGCAAGTTCAGCTCTCAGAACAAAGTGAAAAACAAACAATGGCATACAATATTATTAGTATGTCGAGTAGTAATACATTTATTTATTTTCTTCTCAGAGTGTACCAGAATGCGTAGTTTATATGTTAGTATTTCTAAAAGCATACTTTAGTTCTGGGAAGGGATATAAGGGATATATGCACTGTACTTCACTTTAATTAATAATGTATGCTGAAAAGCGTATATATTACAGCACGATTTCTTGTTGAATAGATTTCAGTGGTTCAAAATTTCGGGTCTCGATTTATTGACAAAGGAAAAGTGGGTCCCGAGGCCTGACCAGTTGAGAACCACTGCTATAGAGGACAATGTGTTACCATAATAGCTAAATATTATATTTGAAAGTGTGGTTGTAAGGATTGATACATACACAAGCAGGTAAACATGGCTACACCTACAAGAACAAAAGCACACATTTAAGTCCTTCACTGCAAATAGAAAAGACTGCAGAAGACTTTGAGTTTGTGTGTGTATCTGTGTGTGTGTGTGTGTGTGTGTGTGTGTGTGTGTGTGTGTGTGTGTGTGTGTGTGTGTGTGTGTGTGTGTGTGTGTGTGTGTGTGTGTGTGTGTGTGTGTGTGTGTGTGTGTGTGTGTGTGTACATTTGAGTGCCAACTACCAATGCACTAAGACTCAGGGATTGTCAGCACTGCCAAGGATATGACACCAGCTCTGCAAAAAACAACCAGCAGATGGATAGATAGATAGATGGACTGGTGAAAGTGGATGGAAATCCTTTACACTCAATGGGCAAAGCAATGGACTAACACTGCCAGGGTTCAGATTTGTTTGTTAGCAACCCATGCTTTAACTTGGGGTTAAAGAAGGATATTGGGGACCACAGCAGGAGATGTTGCACAATCATGTTGACTACTTTGCGTCTGAAATATATAACCCACCATATGTACTCATATGGAATCACCAATCAAATTGTAACATGTTGTTATTGTATGTTATTGTAAAACTCTTGCATTTTGCTGAGTGTTTGTTTCATAACTGTGGCTTCTTTGACTATGGGGCATCCTTAGTCTGCCTATACAGTATGGTCTTTATGCAGTTCCCTAATTTAGGGGGGTAATTCCTGTGTTTTCTTTTGGTTGTACCCATAAACAAGTGTCTAATTGTTAGTCTTCAGAAGGCTTATGCGGCCGCCCCGAACAATGAGTGAGTGCCATCTTCTAACTCATTGAAATTGAGGTGATGAGTTCAAAGTAAGCAGTACATTTAAGTCAGATTGGCCACAATTATGGGAATACGAACCAAGGTTGAAACAGAAAACCAAATTCCCTTCAAGACATCATGATCTTGGAGTTTTGTTATGCAGTGCAGTTCTGAGTGAAAAGTATAAAAGCAGGGGTCTAAAATCCTATTACCATTATATATTCACTTTTGTTATGTTCGACCTGCCAAGGTTCTTACTGTACAATAACACCAGTAAAGCAGGAATTTAAAAGATGACAAATGGTTGGATAACTCCGTTTTGAAAAATACAATTCAAAAAGAGCCTATTTAATCTCAGGGAAAGAGTTATATTGAACTAAATGCAAGATATTAACCCTCTGTATACTTTATGTCTGTGCATGTTATACTATCAGATGGAATGTAGAGGATCAAACATTAGAGGATCAAACATCGTATACATGAGACAAAAACATCAATACCCCCACAGTTCTGCAGGTCAGGCTCATTGGCTAACAGTTAAGGCCACTTTAAAACAAGAATGTCAATTTTCATATTCGAATATCCAGCTGAGTGAAAGTCCAGCCAAGAATCCTGGTTTCCTTCTCAGAGATATGATCACAGAAAATGCTACCTGAAATGTCAAACCCCAGGGGAATGTTATCGATTTGCTGATTTATCCAATCACTGGTTATCAGGATCAGCAGGGGCACTTAAAACATGGACATTTCCACTTACAACTCCTGTCAGCATTTCCTCTAATGTTATTGTTGCTTTTTCTAAACTGTAGCATGCATGTGTTTTTGATTCTATGTATTTTTTGTAAGGATATATTGTTCTTTTTAAATGCATTTACAGTAAGTAAAACACACATTGTTATTTCATTTTTCTCATATTTTATGTGCAAAGCTTTTGATATTGAGGTAATCCAACAGTGAATCGAATCAAATTGCATTATTTGTATAGTGGTACTTATATTAGGTTACTGATTACATGTTTTAAAGGTAACTATTAATGAATTACATGTTAAAGGTCCCATGTCATGCTTTTCTGGTTATTACCCGTCCCCTTGTGTGTTATGAAGGTTTTTATGCATGTAAACGGTCTGCAGAGTCAAAAACCCTCAAAGTATACCCTGTAGCGAGTACAACTCTAACACAGAAAATACCTGTTTATGCTGCCCCAGAACGCCTCGTTGGAGATTTCTCTTTTTCCATTTGTTTCTTCCGGGAACCGCATGACGTCATGCGGTTCCCGGAACCAAAATGGACCAATCCGCGGAGCTCCTCACACACCAGGAGGGGTGGGGACCTTTAGCGTACATTTTCAACTAACAGGGAGTCCCCTGGTTGGTAATAGACGAGTTGGGATCGCGGAGAAATGCTCTCCGCAGTCCCATTCTCACAGCGTTTATAAACCTATTTCTTACTCAATATCAAGCCACACTTATTGTTTTTACTTCGGCTGTGAGTGTTTGTGTGTGCTCAGGATGAGTTCCGCGCTGTCCCGCTGTATCGCCGACCCGGAAACCACACCAGTAAGCCAGCTCAGTGAGCAGCGAGCCTCGCAACGTCCCGATCAATCAGAGCACACTGGGCTCACAGGGATGGGGGTCAGGAGCTCCAACAAGCCGTTTAGGACAGAGTGAATACCGGTGAATACACATACTTTACCGAGATGCTGTATGAGAAACCAATGTGAGTTTGGAAAATTGCACAATATAAATCTATTTTCGTAGACCTCAACAATGGAATTATGATCAGTAGAAATAGCCATGACATGGGACCTTTAAGTAAAACAAACACACACACCCACACACACTGTAAAACGCACGCGCAGTCACGTAGTCGACAGGCACCAGTGCGCACAGGTCGTATACTTATTCGTGCCAGTTAAGAATGAACGTTAAACACATTACACTGAATTGGTCAATTACAAACAATGTGATACTAAATAGAGAGTGAGACAGAGGAGAGAGAGAGAAATAGGGGATGCTATCGTCCCATTGACTTCCTTCACTCTGCTTGTAGGCTGTCTTACATTTTTACCCAGACACTCGGATGCAGCCAGGTCGGGGAAATCCTCCCCGCTACCGAGCGTCCCACCGACGCCCACGGCAGCTCTCTGCATCAACTCTCTGTGCAAGCAAAGCATTTTGAAATTCACCCCACGCTCCGTAGGCTACACCGACATGCAAACTCCCCCTCTCTGTATTCCCTCACCAACCTAGAAAGAGTGTGGATTTTAGTTTATGTGCGATGAAGGACCAGATGTTCTTGCTGAGTGCTGCATCAACCCGGAGCTGGGTTATTCGATACACCATTCGTTTATTAAACCTCGAGAGGTTCAACATCCAGGTGCCCTCCTTAGCATCCTGCCATTGGGTCAATAGCCTAAAAACCACCCGCCATCCATCAAGCCACCCAGCATGACATTTGTACCCATCATCCCCAATCACTCTGCTGCGGATTAATCCAAACTGCCACCCTGTTATTATAACAGTTATCCGACCAGCCACACATCTTCCCCAGTCACCCATCAGGCCACCCAGTCGTCACCCACCCAGCGGAGGATTGCAACTCTCTCCCCTGGAACAATTTCGTGAGCGTCCACTCCTTACCTTGAGCGCCTCTATATCCAAAGACGTCGACCGGTCCATGATAGAGAAGTGAAGTGCTGCAAATCAGTCACGAAAATAGAAGTCCCACTGGCGAAGAAGATGAGAGGGAACGAGATTAATAGCGGAGACCAAAAAAGTTGGTGTGCTCTCTAGAGTCCCAAACTCTGCTGCAACATCCCCCGGATTATTGTCAGGATTAGGTTATTAATAATACTCCACCACAGCGACCGATGTTCTCAGTTTTATTCCTCCCGGTGGGTCGCTTGGTAAAATCAGGACTCCATACAGTCCTCCTAACCTCCGCTCCCCGGTTTGTCCGTGCAGGGGATGGAAGGAATTGAAAACAATATGCAAATGGGAAAAAACAATTAGCTGTGCTGTGTAACAATGTTTCAGCCGCGGCTTTTGCACACTTGACAATCCTGTACGTCTTGTTTGTTGTTACATCTAAGTAAGAAATATTCCCCCCACTGCAGGAATGACGCTGGGAAGTCTCCTGACTCTCCTGACCGTCCGTCAGCGGATAAATGCCGTTATTCCAGTTGGTTCCCACTACATGTCACTGAGGTGTTGTGTCTGCTCGTGCAGTGGTCGGCAAGTGGAGAGAAGGAGTCCGGATCAGACAGATGATATTCTGCCTTGCCTGGGCGACTTCCATGCGGCAAACCGCCAGAGATATCAGCTCTCCCCGAAATAAATAGGAAAGAGGGAGAGGGAGAGAGAGAGAGACCTGCTGGGAGAAACGCTGAAGAGGAGATGAGGAGGGCTGCGAGAGTTGAGACGAGAGGAGAGAAGGAAGGAAGGTTTATGCTGTATATTATTCCAATGACTGACGCACCGGTGTGTGCGCGTGTCTGTTAGTGTTTGTGTGTGTGACAGAGAAAGAGGGTGAGGAAGGGAGGGAGTGAGAGGAGAGGAGAGGTAATGGCTTGCTCTAATCAAGTAGATGAATGGAAAATGCTACTTTGCCACTGAAGACAAGAAGATTTAAATGCAGAGGCTGTTGGAAGGCTGTTTCAGAAAGTCAGGGGTAGGTGCCTGTGTGTGTGTGTGTGTGTGTGTGTGTGTGTGTGTGTGTGTGTGTGTGTGTGTGTGTGTGTGTGTGTGTGTGTGTGTGTGTGTGTGTGTGTGTCTGTGTATGTCTGTGTTTGTGTGTGTGCGCGCACGTGTGTGTATTGCGTGTGAGTGTGTGGAGATATTGCACAAAAAGATTCATATTGAGGTAAAGAAACATAAATGAGACTTCCCTTTTCTTTTGTTCTCTTTGACTTTCTGTCTTGCCTTCTCTCTTTCTTATGTATAGTCATTGAAAATGTGTTCTGATATATGTTCTTCACAGAAAATGAGCCAAGGCCATTGAGTGTGAGTTTGAAAAAATAATTTATCTTATCATTTTTCTTTTGCTAAATAAGGAAAACTGGTCCCATAGACCCGAACACCATACAAGGATTAATGTAGGACAGCATATTTCCTTTGGCCTTGAATCCTTGAATACTGAGCTGTTTTTAAGACAGACTTGGATTACATTCTTTTTTTCACCTACTGCACCGTGTACAAATCTGCAGAACCAGCTATCTTCATCAGTTGCAATTTCCTCATACACATTTACCCTGTCTTCCTTACCTATAGTATAAGATATGATGACTGCAGGCAAGGCCAGGCAGGCAGGATATACTGAATAATGTTCCCTCATAGACTCAGACCTCCTCTGCCAGCCAAGCGGAAAACACCTTGCCATGCTGTAACAAGAAGGGATATGATTATCACTTCTAGATTACATTCTGCTGAGGAAGTAAACCGTGAGGATTATTATCCGTTTTATAATTTATCAATATTTTGTGAGTCGGCAAAGCTTAAAGTGTGTGTTCAGCTGCATCACCAGTTATCTTTTATTGGCCAAAACAGTCTATGCTAGTGTGTAAAAAAAGAGTATCATTATGTTTGTCAAATGCGGGGGAGAGGATACCAAAATGTATTCGATAGATTCTGAATTTGGGGCCACTGTTATAGTATTTCTTTAGCATCAACATTATGTTGTTGATGAACAACCTATATGACTTTTGCTGCAGCTTCAGAGCCTTTATATTATCACTTTCAATCCCTTTCCACTGTTTATCTGATGTCATAATGGGCTTCAAGTGCAGTACGCTTGTGTTCAATCTAATGAATATGGCAGTGAGAGTGGTCACACGCATGCATTTGTACATTATTGCTAAGATACCTAATGAAAACACACACACACACACACGCACACAGCTATAGGCCTATTGAATAGCACACTAGAGAACACAGAGGAACATTTGTTGAGGGAGTTGGTCAGAGATAACGAACATCATATTAATGAATGCCTCACTCATTCTCTCCGCTCCTCCCTCTCTGTTATATCGCTCCTTTGCTGCTTTCCTTTTTTCTCTCACTTCCCCTCTTCCTCCCTCTCGCTGTCTCTGTTGTTGCTTGCCTATAATCCCTCTCTACTTGTACCCCTTCTCTTGCTCTCGCTCTGTTTCTCTTTTGATGTTGCACTCCCCTGTTTCTCTCCCTCTCACTTGCACTGTTTTGCTATTTTCTGCTCCTGTGTAACTCGGGGACCCCCGCCACCTCCACCTCCCTCTCTTTTTCTTTTCTATAAACTTTGCTCTGCCGGGCAATTAATCATTTTCCCAAGGATTCGTTATTTTTATAAGGGAGCGGCTTACATCAAATACAGGCACCCAGTCCTGTGCCAGCTGGATATGACATCACCCACCTCTCCCCTCCTTCTCTCTCTCTCTCTTTCTCCCCTCTCTCTTTCTATCTTCCTCTGCCTCCACACCTCCCCTGCATTTTAAAACACCATAAACTGTTTTTCTCTTCCTCCATATTATCTCTCATTTACTTGGCTTCATCTGCTGCTTGTCCAAAAATGCAAATGTATAGCATCCCTCTCACATACATGTTGATGTCATAATGGTTCAGCAGAAACAAATATTAGCATTACGCTATTGTCATTTCCCATATGAATATGCACTTAGCTAAATTAATCTTGTTTGTCTTTGCATTTCTCCTCATTCCTTAATGATGTTAGACACCCTCAAGACTATAGTGTGTCGTTTTACCTGCATGCCCCTTCGCTCTAAAGAGCCATGCAGCTGTGCAGTGGCAGCAACTGACTTTAACAGGCTCTCTGTCTCTCTCTCCTCCGCTCTCTCCCTCTTACAGCACTCTCCTAGGCTGGGATCAGATAGGAGCTGTATTCTTCTGCTTCATGCAAAGTGCAGCTGTTGGCTTTGCTAGCTGCACAGAGAGAGTAAAAGCAGGGTCACTCTATGTTGCCATGCAGAAGAAATGTTGACAGCAACTTAGAAGTTACTGGTTACCATTTCCTTGCTTACCTGAGATAATGTAGTGGATGCATGTCAAAATGAAGACAAGAAAGTTTAAGGAGGATGAAGGGAGCAGCATAATACAGATGTGCAAAATTCATTTCAACAAGTGAAACATTTATTTAAGTTTGCACATTTGGAACAAAAGCTAAACTGTAAAAAATCCACTATTGCTTATTGTAGTGAATATGTTCTGCTTTTGGTAGTCCTCTATGATCTTTGAGTTTTGAACAAAAGCTATTTTTAAATGTCAACTTGGATTTGGGAAAAGGTGCAGGGCATTTTAATTATTTTCTGATGTAGACAAAATCATTTATCAGAAAATAGTCAATAATAGCCTGCCGTCCCTCAAACATAATGTTTTCCGAATCCAATCTGTGCTACAGCTTATTAACTCCTGTGACCTTTACATTGAAAAAGTTGTTCAACTTCCGTCCTATTCTAGCAATGCAAAGCAATGCCACGGGAGTCATTTGACAAATTATGCAACCAAATCTAGCACGTCTGGGGATTTTCAGTGATGGAGTTCCCATTGAGCGAATGAACTGTGGTTTAACAAGACTGCAACACGTTCTGATTGTTTCACGGTGCATTGGCTTTAATATTCCTACATGCGTTTCATTTCAACAGTGTGTGTACAGTATGTGTGTGTGTGTGTGTGTGTGTGTGTGTGTGTGTGTGTGTGTGTGTGTGTGTGTGTGTGTGTGTGTGTGTGTGTGTGTGTGTGTGTGTGTGTGTGTGTGTGTGTGTGTGTGTGTGTGTGTGTGTGTGTGTGTGTGTGTGTGTGTGTGTGTGTGTGTGTGTGTGTGTGTGTGTGTGTGAGAACAAGAATGAGAGAGACGGGGAAGAGCTTGAAACTATAGTAGACTTCATTCTTTCACATAAATAATCACTTCATACAATGCTTGCTAATGAATCTTTTTTGTGTTTATTTGTGTGCTTGTCTTATTGATAATAATATCTCACTGCTTTTTAGCCAAACATTTTAGAGCATGGATTTTTTTTCCAGCACATCTGAGATATTCACACCCTCCCCATCCACTACCTCCGCATAGAAAAAGCTGTTTCTTTTGTCTGTATTTCTTTCTTTTTTTAAAAGATAAACAGGCCAATTGGTTTTCAACAATATTTATTACCTGAAAGTAATTTGATGTGGCTCGGAGAAGAATTGTTGTCAACAGAGGGTTTATCTCCTGAGTAGGCCTGCAAACAAAAAGACAGACAGAAAGCTGTTTTGCACCAAAAAACAAGAGCTGTTTTTTGCAGGGTAAATGCAAAAGTAAACTGTATTAGCCACTCCCTCTATCTTGACTCTTGGTTAGAGCCATACTATTACTCCAAGCAGCAAGAAAAGTAGAAGCCCATGTCCAATCTATAGAATCCCTATATCCCTATTGTTATTTATATATTGTATTGTGCATATTCACCATTTATATGCGTATATGTTTTACTTAATTGAACTTTGTACTGTTTTGAAAATTAGTAATTTTATAAATGTTTTGTGTGTGCAGCATGGAGGGGGCTGTGACTGCATTACATTTTGCAATCCTGGTTTGTATAATGACATAAAGCAGGACCTTGAACTTTGTAAAACTGCCATATAATCATTTGCAGAGTTTGGGATAGATCAATGAAGCTGCATTTTGTTGTGGTAATGGCCACAAACTGGATTATATTGATAGGTGTAAAGCATCTGCATACAAACATATCAATTATCAAACATGCAAACAAACTAAAACATAGCACCACTGCTCAGAATATGAAAAGTTATAAAACTGTTATAGTAATGTTTATTGCAAGGCTAATGTACAGCACTGCATTAGCCACAAAAAGTGCCGAGGTGTAATTTCATGAGGTGACAGTGAGACATGTCAGCCCCAATGATTTCCCATTAATCATTTGTCCCCCTTAATTAACTCTACGAAGTGTCTGCGACAATCTCACCACTCCCAGAAAGTATTAGAGAGAGTAACAGAGAGACAGAAATATGCAGTCCTTGGTTCAGACGTCTCATTCCTTCCAACTTTTGATGAGTAACAGGCCAAGCTGAAGACCAGTAACTTAATCAGGGGGGACATTTTCGCTCAGTCATCCGTCTAATCTCTGTTCTAAGATTGAAACAAGTCTTGTATGGGAAAATAATAAAATGAAATAAACTAAAACATTGGCAGCATGTGGATAGCTATGATACCGAAAAAGTTACCCTTTGTCTGCAAATTTGTATAAATGATGATGTATGCACGATTAATGTAATCTGTTACATTTCTATCTTAAATACTGACATTTGTTTGGTAGTCCCATACAATTTATCAAGCATTCATTGTTATATTGAAATCAGTTTATTTAATTATCAGTGACAATAGGCATTCAAATGGGTGAACGATGCCTTTTTCTTTACTTGTTTGTATTTTCATCATTCCAAGGCGACAGATGTCCCTTTCCCACCTGACCTGTTCAGGCTTTTACAGTACAGTAGCTTTCATAGTTAGGCTACTTATAGTGTTTTACAATTGAATAGCTTATTTTAATGAGGCTATACTATTCATGTCTCAAACTGTTAACATTATATGCCTCACTTCAAGTTAAAATGAACAGTATGACATTTGTTTGTGTGAAAAAAAAGTAGTATGTTGGTAAATTCCTGTTAACCTTAACAACTACAAAACCCAGAGGCTTTCCACATTTCAACTCTCTTTCCGTTGATTGGTTGATTCAGCATCCAATCACTGGTCGGAGACGTGTCTCGCAGTCAGAGCATCCTTCCGTCATGGCGTCTGTTTGGGCTAAAACCCCCGTTAACCTGCCGGTTCTGTCTGTTTTCTTCCTTTTGCTGCTATGTATGCCACCCGGGGGAGGACAAAAGAAGAAGGAGGTAAAGATTGTTCTGCTCAAATACGTTTTCCAGCGAATATTGATGTGCTTTTATTGAGACGATTGTGCAGGTTGAATTGGCTGCTGTGCGTTAAGCTAGTGAGCATCATTCAGGATGATCAGGAAGTATGTCGGAGTGACGTGCCCGCTATCTACTGTAAACGTAACTATTTTGATGTACATATAAGAGACACTGCTTACAGACGGTATTCTTCCGTTGTGTGGTGGATTATTTATTGTGTGATTACGTTGTGTAGGCGTTCTGCAAGGAGGAAACATCCGTGGCTAGGCATAGTAAGCTAATGTAGCTAACGTTAGCTAACGTGTGTACAGTATTCCGTAAACATTTACACAAACATTACATCTAAGTTACCTACAAGACACACTTGAATATATTATAGCTTCACAAACTACACCGCAATACATTGCTGCGTTGATGCCAATACACATTTTATTCTGAAATTCGTGCAAGCAGGAAGTGCTGTGTTTTTACTTCTTGGTAGTTTAACAGTGTCATTAGACAATGCTGGCGATAATCTAGCATTCACCACAAAAGCTGCGTTATGCTAACTGAATGATGTTGTAGTTTACCGGAACAGCATGTAAATCCTTCAGGTTTGCTTTCAAAGATCGTCATGTGGTTAGTTTCATTTGAATGATTAGGTGATGTATCGGCTTAAAAGGGAAGTCAGGCGGAAGCTATTATGGTTTATCTGCACCTGCTTTCTGTTGAATCGACTAAAAAAGACGATTTACACATATGTTGATGTTGGCTAGATTAGTAATTTGCCATTTTAGAACGGAATCTGTAAAAACATAGTCTTTATTTGTATCATCTGCTGGTTGTTCCTACTTTTTGTCAAAAAGACTGAAAAATATCACTGGAGCAATTTGAACCATCTCACATATTTATGGTAAATGTCAAATAACACGTTTTTCCACACTAAATGCAACATGTCCAGTCACAGGTTATATATTTGTGACTCATGATTTATGCCTTACCAAAAAGTGTGGTCCTCATCATAGATTGTTAAAAACTCCGAACACTGGGGCTCCGGTTCCCTGTGACTCCTAAAGGCTGCTGGCAGGGATTCAGACTGGACAGAGCCCAAGGAGTTGTTCCTTTGCTGCTAAAACAACAAAATAATCTTTGAAATCCAGTTGTAAGAAACATACCAATGTGTTAAAGGCTTTTCAGACTTAACAAATACTTCGTAGTGGTTATATTCACAGAAAGGATTTTAGTTCTAAATTGTTACCATGTGAATAGCAAGAAAAACAGCAGAAGTTATTTTGGTACAGCGTGTGTATCAATCAATGTTTTTGATTGTCCAACATAGCTGGAGGACCTCATTGCATCAAGTTGAGCTGAATATGTAACAGAAGACCCTGCATTATTTAGTACACTCTTATGGCGCATTGCCACTACAGTGCGGTTTAAGCATGCCGTCCCCGGCCCGTTTTTCGTTGCGTTTCCACTAGGGGTAGTTCCGGCTAGTGGGTACTTTTTCACAGTTTTTCTGGCTCGACAAAATCGAGGTTCTTTCCGGGCCAACAACCAGGCTGAGTTTACTAAACTAGTGAGAGAATCGCTGGCAAGGGGCCTACAACTACAACAAAATGAACATATTTGACCTTGATTTAATTGTAATACACGTTTCAAAATGATGCCGAAGTTACAACATACTGATACCGATTGGTAAAAACCATGAATTATTGCTTTGACTAGTCTGCAGACAAGACGGCAGGCGAAAAACCTTTTAAAATGCGTGTTGTCTAAATGGAGATCGGCTAAGCTAACGCAGCGTATGCTCTGACCGTCCACACTCACAACAACGGCCTATACACCAGCGACTGTATTCGCCATGACACAGACAGTCTGTGGTTTGTACTTGTTTAACTTTTGTCTAGTTTCTGAACAGTTATGAGGAGCTGTGGCTCTGAGTGCTAACAGCTAACGGCTGTGTTTCGCATTGAAGATTACGTCACGGCTCCGCCTACACTGCGTTACTATAGTTACTGCCCCAGCTACTAAACTGTAATGGAAACGCAGCATAAAGTGAGCCTGGCCTACCAAGGCCTAACTATACCGTACTAAGCCGAGCGAGGCCCTGCAGTAGAAATGCGCCATTAATGCACTTAGTACTTTGGCACCCAGGGCGCACGTCTGTGGACTCACTCAATATGGTAATCACATTAGATGGCATAACAGGAAGCTGTGCCTGAGTCTGGTCTGGTTCAGGTTTATTGAGCTTCACTTGCTAGCTTGCAAGAAAAAAAAGTGTGAAATAAGGTCTCCTCTTCCATCACCTTCTTCCCTAAAGGCAGGTTTGCAGTTACGTCTTTTTGAGACAAGACTCAATTGGCTTGCTATTCTGTTAAAATGTTTATAATTTAGCAAAAATGAAATTCTGGTTCTTAAACTTCAACAAGAAGGTCACATTGGAGGCTGAAATAATCAATGTTTATTGGTTGGCCTGAGTTTGTTTTAATATTTGGTTATGAATTAAGGATTTTTAACCAAATAACAGTATGTTAATGTATGCACTACCTCATCTGCAGCTTTACTGCAATTAATTTAGCATACAAATAGAAAATTGATTGAGTGGACGCACTTTGAAATTAATACATGATGGGATGCATGGACAAATACTTGACAAGTGAGCAATTATTTGAATGAATGAATAAAGAATTGAACAAGTCCACAAATGGATGAAGAAAGAGCTGACTGAGTGGAAGAATAAACTGTTGAATAAATGGACAGATTAACCACTGAAAGCATTTGAATGAAAGAGAGATTGAATGAATAATTGAGACTGACAAATTTGCCCTCCAGTTCGCTGTAAACACAATCTCGGCTTGCGAGGTGTATATGTGGTGAATATGTCACAACCACTGTGGGGATTCTGGGAAAGTTTTAATTTGAAAGAGGGGACCATCTCTGATAATATAATAACATGTAATGCCACATTTATTTCATTTATATTATTTAGCATGACCTATGGAGATGGTTTAAATGATTATGTAATGCCACAATTCGTTTGAATCACTTTATTAAAGATCATTTGTGTGTACAATTATGCCTTGCAAATTAAAACACAAAATGCTGAGGAAAGTTGATGCAGTGTAATAAACAATGTTAATAAAGTATACACTTTATTAACATTGTTTATTGCAGCAGACAGATACTCTTGATGTCTTTGCATCATTTATTGTCTTAACGAACCTTAGAAAGTACTTTGGTGTTCATATTTTATAGTTCAGATCTAATTAATTGTTCCAACATTCTGCTTTAAATATATCTGTTTACCAACTCATCAAGCATAACAAAGCCTACAATAGTGTAGATGAAAGCAAATTATAATATCTCGAGCAGTTAAAAGTAGGAGTTTAAAAAAAAAAGAAAAGTTATTAATACATTTTTCACCCAGGGACAGGCTGCTGACATCAGTGTTTATTTTCAGCAATGCATTGATTCATATTCACAAAACACCAGGGAGCTGCCCATTATAGCCACAATCTGCTGTTAGTCAATGACCAGCTCAAGGACAACTCTGCTTTATCCAATGAGTGGCAGTGAAGGCCTCAATATCCTAAACAGCTGAACTTTGTCCGGCTGTCATTTGTTTGCTTCTCTGGCATTAACATTTGCAGATTAAAACCAAGTCCATTAGAGTGCTGCAGATACATATTTTGTATGCCAACCCAGAAGTTAGTATTAAATTCCGAAATGCTAAGCTAACACATTTTTGGGTATCATTCATGCACCACTCCATTGTGTCACTCAATACCATTTCATTTTGGCATAATGGTCTGTTCTGTATGACTCTGTATGACACACACACACACACACACACACACACACACACACACACACACACACACACACACACACACACACACACACACACACACACACACACACACACACACACACACACACACACACACACACACACACACACACACACACACACACACACACACACACACACATACACACACACACTTTCGATGAGCCACAGGAGAGATATTGAGGGGTTATAATGTGAGAAATGTTCTTTCCCAGTTGCCTGCCTGGGGCCATGGTGGAGGAGGTGGAAAAGGCGGAGGAATATCTTATTTAGCTGAAAATGGATAAAATGGTGAAGCAGCATTTTGTATTCATCCCACCAACTGCCCTTCATCTTCCCTTGGCCATTACAAGCTTTAGTGCACACCTGTAAGGCAGGGTAAGGCTAAAGGTTAATTTAATTAAGTTAGTTCGAAAATGTTGAACATTTTACGTCTGGGACAAGGATATCCAAATTCTTAGCCAGTATTGAAAGCATATTTTATCTAATGTTTGTCATTTTATCCTTTCCTCTACTTTTCATCATTTGCAGTGAAAGCTACATGGCAGGGACAATATCATGTTTTTATTTCACTGTTTCTTTTAAATACATTTTTAGTCTGCCTTTGCGGTGTAGCGGAAGGACAGAAGAGAGCGTAAGACTTAAACATTTACACATTTCAGTTTAGTTGATGTATGAGTTGCTGTTGTTGCTATTTTAATCAACTGTGTAACCATCAACCGACATTAAGACTTTTCACCAATCATAGTGGCTGCTTACTCTCCCGGTCGTTTGAAAGGGGAGTAAAGTTTACTGTGTTGTCCTTGAGCTAATGATAGCCTAATTAAAGGTTATAACCAGTTTAATGTTTATCCTTGCATTGGGCTTCTTTAACCACAGGAAATCTGTATGCACTAATCTTATTAATCAAAGCTAATGAGGGATTAAAGTTAATTTGAAGTAATTTATGTTTATTGGCAGAATACAATATTATTTGATAAGATTTTAATTTCAATGTTAAATTAGCTTTAGTGTTGTTAATGGATCTTTGGCAAATCATTTGACTGACAATGAGGTTCAGTGAAAGATGTAAATTACCTTTTTATGGTAAGGACATTTTCATTTAACTTGTTTTCCCTAATCAGGACTGATGTGCAAGTGTTTGAATAGATGGCTATACAAATTGTCTAAGATAAGGAAAAAGAGATAAATGATCCAGACTGTGAAAGGCACGGGGAAAAAATAAATCAATTTTAAAGGAAAAAAGTTTGGTCAGCAGTGATAGACCCCTGCCTGTTTTAAATCCTGCTATATGTCCCTCAGGGGGTGGAAAAATAGAGAGAAATTATATTTATATCCTTTCATTCATCACCCGTGCTCTGCTAGATATTATATCTAGCTTGTGTTGTGTTTCTGTCTTAAAGCTGACTACAGCACAAAGTAAGAACCAATGTAAGCACTTCGTGTACCTAGGCCTATATAGTCAGGGGAGGTAGAGAGAATAAAAGTTGAGGACAGCAGGTCTGAGGCAGGGAGAATTATATATCTAGAGGGTTATATATCTAAAGAGAAATAGAGATTTCAAAGTAGTGGGCTTACTACCACACCCAGGGACGAGTCAAATAAGTGGATCGGAATAATAAGAGCCTACCTCTGCACACAGAGGCGCAATAAACTACTGGGTTGGCCCTTCAGGGCATAACCCAAGCCACTTGCTGAGTTTAGACTGGGGCTTATGAAGCTAAACACTGCGTAAGCACCATTGACTCTCGTTTTTCTATTTGACCTGTTCATTGGAGGATTAACCATAGCTCACAATTAACGCAATCTTTGTTCATGGATTTTATAGTACAGGCAGGTATTATAAGAAAAGGTAGCTCTTTCCTGCTAATTGTTGCCATTAACAACCATGCTGTAAAAATGAATGCCTGTTATCATACTGTGTGGGGAGCGTAGATTGTGGTTTCAGTATTGGCCCCTGCTGTGAAGGTGCTGTTGTCAGTGTTTTGAGATGGGAGGAAAGTTGTTGACTATGTGTGCAGTTTGTGTTAGTTACAGTCATCTATCCAATGTTAGGCACCATACTGGGTTTGTTTTAGTCTTAGTGCTACCACATAGTGCTACCTGGGTTTGTCTTTAACTTTCTGTGTCTCCTGAACTCCAGCTGTTTCCACCTCCAACAGTCTCTAGGCGACAACCTATTCTCTTCCCTTTGCTTCTTACCTGAACACAGTCTTTGGTTTATTTCTGACTTTTGCCAAATGGGAGTTTTTCTTTGGTTTTCCTCTTCATGGCTTCCATGCTCGCCAATGCTTGCTCTTGTGGATTCTCCATTTTCCTCACCACAATAGATGTAAAGGGTTCAATGGTTTGATAGATGAACATCGTATCCAACCCATCTCCCCTTGTTGCCAGTACACCAAACTGTAGCTATAATGGTTTCTATTATGCACAGGAAATGTTTCAATGTTCTCCCAGTAAATTCAGAGGTGATTTGTTTGGATCTCGCTCATTAGCCGTAGTCATCTGAATTATTGATGCAGTGGTGTCAGGCCTGCTTTCTCAATGACTGATGGCCTGTGTTACCAAGTCATTTTCCTCCTCAGTTATTCCTCCCTCTCCTCCTCTTTTTTTCCCCTCCACCTTCCCAACACTTCGATAACATATTTTCTGTGTGGCAAAAAGGATTTCCATCTCTTGCTTTCCATCACCTTGTCCACCCCTTATCCATCCTGCATCACCTCCCATCTGTTTTTTTTATTTCAACCCCTCTTGTCTCTGAACTCCTTTGACATTTCTATAATCATGTGGTGACGTGAAACTGGTTTGTTTGTTGGAAGCTTTATCTCCTCATACCTGACTGCAGCTGTTCTCAAGGAGCGAGCAAACTGTGTGTTGGACCTGTGTGCCTCTACCTCAATCTCTTCAAGCAGTTCGGGGTGTGCTCCGCCTACTGTTTTTCCCAGTGGACTTTCCCACAAAACAACGGTTGCGGTCGGATAGTTTAAAAATCAGCTCCTAAATTCTAACCCTATCTCCTATTCCTTGACCTCTGAGTGAAACGTCACGGGGTTAAGGGATAGTGGATAGGAGAATTCAAAAGGACTTAGGAGAAGAGACTGCTGTACTTTAGAGAATCCGAATGCACTTTCACTATCCAACGTGTTTATGATGCGGCAGCGGACGTCATTGTGTGCGTCTGCTGTTGTGGGGAAACTATGGAAACTACAGTGTTCTATACAACGGACTACAACATGGATGTTTATTAAGAATGAGGGACTCATCTAGAGACTCTGCACCATGTTCTGATGCTGTTGTTTTATGCTTTATGAACGTGGACAACAGAGAAACATATTCTTCATGACCAAAGTTGTAATTGAAATAAAAAAGGAAAGTGAAATTTATGCTCGTCACCCTCTCCCTCCGGTCCACATTAATACGAATGATCCCAATACTTATGATTGTATGAACTATGAAAATATCTTAAAATCAATACAAAGGTATTTATTATAAACGTTAGTCCTTAACACCTATCACTGTGTATCACCATTCAAACATCTTTTTAAAAGTTGAACAAACCCCACACAGCTCAGTGAAATGTTGACTTTATTTGATCATTTCAGTAAAAACTAACGTTCATATTTCTCTTTTTGATTATAATACTGATGAACGTTCAAAACAAAGCACTTTGGCAACTTACCACATACGTTTTTAAAACGCTTAATAAGAACCGTAACTTTCATGATATGACTTCTACGTCATAATTGTTTGTTTCCGTGAACGGCCGACTGTTGTGTGACGGCAAATGCTGCGGCTGCAAGGCATTGTGGGGCAGCAGTTTCTCCTCTCCTTTCGGTTAGGGAGGTCCAGTGGTTCCTAAGCTAAAGGAGGTTATAAAGGAAGTTTGAGACCTCCTTTCCTATCATTCTAGAGAATTCGAACGGCACTTATCATGGCTGCCACTGAGGGACTTCCGGGTCATTTCACTCCGTTAGGAAGGTTCCTAAGCTAAATGGACTATTCGACTTCAGCCAACGTCTCCAACAACCTTCACTCTTTGTGGAGCAATTCTTCCTTCCCTGTGGCTTATGATGAGCTGAACTTCTTCTGGCCTCTTTAATTTTTTTCGGGTTTGACCTCTGGGAAGAACTTCTGCGGTTTCTCCGCTGCAATCCATCGTGAGGTAACAAATTCAACATGCCTCATCTCAAGTCTATTCTTGGTTGCTTTGAGGTCCTTGACTCTGCCATCTAGATCCGTCCTTGCCATTATGGGTATCCAGCGCTCCCAAGCTGCCATAACTTTGGTGGCGTCCTTCATCCGCCTCTCCAGAAGGGTCAGGAGCACCCTGTAGCCTTCCAGGTTGGTTCCTTCCACAGGCACATTCCCAGCTTGTTCACTGGCTTCTTATGCTTCCTCAATTGCAGTGATGAGCTCATATTGGCCATATCTGGACCACAGGTTATCTTGAATAAGTCCTCTCACCTCTTCCAGTCTGGCTTCCGCCTCATTTGCAGTCCTTTCAATGTCGCCCTCTTCCTGCTTTGCAAGAGCTTCTTCTTCCTTTCCTCCGGCCTTTTGAGCGTCTGCCTGCAAACCAGCCATGTAGTCATCATTGGCTTCAAGAACCTTTTCAAACCACTCTTTCAGCTTGGTGAATTCCTCCCTTAGCTCTGCCTCAAACATTCTGCTTGCTTCTCTGTTGAGGTAGTTGGCCTGTCTGGTGAACTTGCTTTTTGCAGTTGTTCTTGCTTTCTTGAGCTCTTTAACCGTCTTCTCCAGGATACCTTCTGCCATCTTTAGCTAATGGAAATCCACAGCTTCCTTTCTCTGCGTCAACAGCTTTCTCTGGACGTCTGAAGCCTTTTACCCTCTGGCCGAGGTTGCTCTTCTTGGTTTTGGCCTGTATTCAGCGTTTTGCCCAAACTCAGGTTCTTTCTTTTTGTCTTTTATTTTTTGCCCAGCAGTTATTTATAAGACCCTTTTCATCAGATTCTCATCAGGTTGAAAACCTTCAAACACAGAGGACAAACAAACGTTAGCACACATGCAAACAAAATCACAAACATTTTGTATGCCTCATTGCATTATTTCTAATAATAATAATAATAATAATAATAATTCAGTCACATTCCGTTTTCAGGGTATTATAATTCAAATGATAAATTGTGAGTTACATACAAAACATCATTAACTTAAATGAATTAATAAGAAAGTCTCTTTCTCTACTTGAAACCAAGCAACCCAGAAAACCTCTAATACCTCATTCACACCAACGGTGTTTCAGGGTCGGTTCGGAGCTGGAGCTTGAAAAGCACCGGGTTTTCCTCTTCACCCCGCAGCGGAGCAGCCTCTTAGCTCCGGAATCCGTTTCATTTCGAGCACCAAAAAATTGTCTGGCCAGAGCAAAAGCACCACATACGTCACGCTTACCTCGAGGCGGGGGCAGGGGCAGGGGCGGGATCAACTCCTGAACAACAACAAAAAGCCGGCCTTTTATCCAGTTTGTACACAACGATGGAGAAACTTAACAAGCAGCAGTGGTCCACTGAAGAGACCAGCTACCTACTGGGAATCTGGTCTTCCGAAGAGGTACAGAGGAAGCTGGAGCACAATCGGCCATTGTTGTTGTTGTTGTTGTCGGTGTGAGCTGTGAGGGGTTTCCGCGCGGTTTGGCTTTATGAAGCAGGCACGCAAATGGTTACGTCATGATGCAAACGATGACGCAGCACCAGTCGGACTCCGCTGTGTGAAAAGAGCCGGAGCTAAACCAAAGAACCGGTTCTGAACCTGAAAAGCTCTAGCACGGAGCTTGAACCGGAGTTGCGTTGGTGCGAATTAGGTATTAAACTGTCTAAAAATATATACACTAAACAAAACTGAGTGCTCACAAACCACGCTGCGTAAAAGCCGTCGATTGCGCAATAGCACTCTCAAACAATAAGGCAACAGATCAAGAACGCAATAAACAACGGAGAAACATACCAACAGCGTCTCTGGAGCCTCACACACACTGTCGCCTACTTCTTCCTCTGTGGATTTGGGAACAAAAGACCGGCCATCATAATTCCTGCCCCTTTTTGTTGCCGTGTTACCGGAAGCGGCATTAATATTCTTTAATAACAGCTCGCTTATCATTAAGAAAAGTAGATTACGCTTTTCAAAATAAAACAAATACCCCCTTGGTATTGAACAACACTATCACAACAATAACCTAAACGAAAAAACATACAAATACTTATTTATCCGTCCGTTTTTCTCAGATATTATAATTTTTCTTTCTATATTCACTTTCGTCTCGACAGTCCTCAAGCTTCTTTGTAGTGACAAACAATAGATGACCAAGAAAACAAGTTAAAAACAACATACACAAAGAACAAAAACTTGGGATCTCCTCTGTGATATTTAGCCTAACCCCAATGTTTAACACTTTTTGTTTCTAAAAGAAATGGCCTGTTAGCCAAGATCTCTCGTTCTGATTGAGTCCCAAGCTATGGAAAACACTCTCGGAGGAGGCCTGCTGAGGAGGCGATGGAGCTGAGAGAAAAAAGGGAAAGTGTCCTTCTTACTCCACCACCAGAGGACAGGGTTTCTCAATGACTGTAGTTATGTTTGACTGCTTCTACGCTTCTGCAGGCACGCATACCATGAAAACAACAATAACTGCTGTTCAATTTATTTGTACTTATTTTCGGAGCTATGCAGTAAGTATACATTTGGCAGGTTAAAGTTATGCTAACTTACTTAGCAATTAAATCGTGATATATGCGAGCTATCAGTTTGCTATCAAATATACCTTAACAAACTTAACTCCACTGTAGTGAAGCTCTTTGACAATAAACTTGGTGACAGCCCTGTGACACATTACTGTCTTTTCCTGTGTTAATTCCCCTCGTTGGGGAAAAGAGGCTGCACTAAGGATGGAGGTATAACTTTAGCAATAGCGGCCACCACTTTGTTTAAGCAGTCAAACATGCTGCTCCGCTTCAGATTTAAAGCATGTTGTATGTGCTAGTATTTCATTAAGTTGCGGGTGATACCCCGTTCACATGCATATGTAGCACTGTCAGCTTTGACTGTGGGGACCACAGAATTAATCGGAGCATTAAGAGACATGAGGCTCAGCATTTAAATAGGTTCTTCTTACGCTTTCATCACACGAAAGCGCACTTCTCACCATCTGCAGCGTAACACAATGACCAATAAAGCACCGTTTGTCCAGCAGATTATTGGGAATTTGGGACTGATCAATCAGGTAATGGTCCCCATTTTGTTCTGGTTCTTGATACCCATCCTAAATTAGGACTACTCAATGTGAAAAAAAGACCTTAAGACCCTTTGTTTTCTGGACAACTGCAAATCGGCTCTTTTCTGGTCTTTCATCCCTTGTCTTTTTTCATCACTCTATCTCCAGAGGCAAATGCTGTCATAACATTTATCTCCCCTTTGCCCCTGTTCTCTTCATCTTTCTTTTCTCATCCCATTCCATTTTCTTCTTTTATCCCTCCATTCCTCTACTTCATTCCTATTTCCGTTCTGTCCCCTAACCCCCTCCACAGTGACAGTCCTGGCTGTAAAGCGTTTGTATGTGTGTGGTTGTGTGTGTGTGTCTGACTTGTGGGTGATAAGACGTGTCACTCTTATCCTCCCAGACAGACCCGTGTCGCTGTGATGGTTCACAGGCCACACACAAACTTACATAAACACAGCTACACACAAAGTATACACATTAATGCATATGAACATACGACACATGGTCTTCAATATGTACTACATTGTGAGATTAAAAGCCATATGCTGGAGCTCTGTGTTGCCTGTCTCAGATAACTGAAGATTCTGTCTTATTACCCTCTTATTCTTTCTGCTTCACTGGCATAGAGCTCTGCACAGGGCTAAATACTGTGAATGTGAGTCTGTTCATTTGTGTGTCTGCATGGTAGAGAGGCTATCATCACACTGCCTTATTGAAAACACTAGTCATGAGATGGTTAGTACAGACAAGGAAAGGGGGAGAGCGGAAGTTAGCAAGTCCAATTTTTTGTTTTCCCAGACTCCTGTCTTGCCTCGTTTGACCTGAGGACAGTGCTCTTGTGGCCAGAAGTAATAGAGTCCTTCTTAGGTAAAGCTTGACAGAAATAATCGAACTTATGAATTATTGAATCATATCAAGATAGCGTTTGGAGTGCATTTATCTTCCCTGGGAACGTCAAGTAAAAGCCATGGCTCCTCATCTGCTTCTCATTTGCTCAGTCAAACACAGTCACACCAGGGAGAGGTTGGGCCTCAGACCTGTTTTAGAGATGGAGCCAGAGGAGGTCGTGGGGGGGTTGTGTTGTGTGTCTGGCCTTAAAACTGTGTTATATAATAAGGTAGACATCATCTGAATGTGAAAATCCTGAAAGAAACAGTTGGAAAAGTGCTTGTCCTCCCCCCTGATTACTTTGAGATTTATTATGAATTACATCTCAGTCTAACTGACAGGATATTTATGGAACCCAAATAAGTCATTAAATACACACACACTGAACAATAAGGTGATACAACATGATGAACTGAAGCATAAAAGCGTCAGGATAAAAGCTAAATGCCATTTTCTGTCAGGCCTGGTCTTTTTCTCTCTTCCTCTTAGTTTCTCACTTTCTTTGCCACTATTTTTTAACCAACAACGGTTTTGATGTTTTACACTTTAAGAATATCCTTAAAGTGACATTAACCTCAACAAACACAGGGGACAGATTTCATTTGGCAGCCACAATGCACTGAGATTTTTCTCAATAGCCTATACATGAATTTTCTCGAGGCTTTGAGATTGCAAGTCTTATACAGTGGTAAACTGCAAACTATTCAGCATCATAAACACAGGCACGCATATCGTTACCTTGGTTAGGATGCTTAAAGTTTTGAGTCAAAGTCGTTTTTTATCGCCTCCAACAAGGCCTCCAACAAGGCCTCCAACAAGGCCAATTCAGTTATCAATCCAGCAGAGGAGTTAGGAGAGTCAAGTGATGGAACAAAATTAAGCATTTTGGGTTTAAAATGGTTGAACAACTTTAAATGCTTACACTTTTTTATCATTGGCCTTGGGAAATCTTCTCTTGAATAAAACGGGTCAAATCAAAGAGTGATAGTGAAGAGAAGTACGTCTGTCTTTATTAACAGTTGTGGGGGACTGCGGCATATGAAGCAAAGGGTAGCTCCGTTACATTTCTCTTATTTTGTATTACTGTAAAATATTTACGCAAATTCGCTTCGCTGCAAGAGGACATGGGAGAAGGAAATGATACAACATCTGAATGTATGAGTATGGTTAAATAAAATCATGGCCAAATCTGTTTTATATTGAACAAGATTTGAATCCCAGAGTTTATAAAGCCCAGCTGGAATTCAGTAAAAGCCGGTTAGAAATAAACAAGGAGAGTACAAGGAGGCTCTTTGAACTATGGCTGACAGATCATGCCTTTAATGAGGAGCTTGATTTCTAATGATTGTTGCGCTCCTTGTTTGAACGGAGCAACTGGTGGTCACTCCCCTTCCCAGCTGTTCATATTATTGACCCACCAATTAGTCGAACCAGCCGAGCTCCAAGCGTGATATGATAAGTGCAACTATCTCACCATTTCCCTTGTGAGAATGACACTTTACAGTTGGCGGTAAGACTGCTGTAGCTTGCTCGCCTTGAAGAAGTTACATTTCATTATAGCCTGTCATTTCAGAGAAGCTTATAATGCATGCATTTTTTTCCAGGCAACAAAATAAGTACATTTCTCGTATGCAGCTTTTCTTTTGTGCCTTTCTTTTGTCGGCTGTACCCGAAATGAGTCAGTAGGCCAGGCCAATCAGGTCTGAATGATTATCAAACCAAAGTTTTAATAATGCGGCACAAGTGTGTATTTGTAATATACAAGATGCTCTCAGCACGTCATTTTATACATTCTTCTGAGTTTCAACATTGTGTAACAATAACTTAACAAAAGCCATAGCTGTAGTCGTTTATATAACCTTTCTTCATGTGTAATGTTTTGCTTGGGAAAAAAAAACTATGAGTATACTACTTTTTCCAAAGCATTGCACAACACTTTTTAGGCAACAGGTACCAAAGGTAATTTTTCGTTTTATGGCAACAATATGATTAATCACCGTTTCCTCTCCCTGTGAAATTAGTAGTATTCTCTCTCTGTGGGGGAGAGAACAACTCTGAAATACACTGTGCGAGTCATTAAACTAATTTAGCACTTTGCCGTGGCCAGCATACAGTATGATAGCTTTTTTTATACATATTCTAATGTATGCATTGTACACGTAAGAATAACAAAAAAACGCTTCACAGTGACACAAGAGTTAAGAAACAGCAGCTGTCCTTATGTTTTCCCTTTTCACCCAATCATGAAACATATTGTTTATAAGAAATGGCTCATCCAACAAATGGCACACTGTCCATAGTTGTAGGCAGCACATTTACCTGAGATGAAGATCTATCTTAGTATAACCCAGGTGGGTAGTTAGTGTATCCTTTTCACAATAAAGTCAGGTATACTTGTGATATTTTTAGAGATTATCCTCTGAAGGGCACTCAAAAGCTGTTATTTTTCTACGTGTAACAGGTCTAGTGAGACTGAATGCTCACCTAAGTAGAACCAAATAATACATATAAATAGCTTATGAGGCTAATTAGGAGCACATTAGGCTCACAGTTATTAGGCACCATAGAAGTTGTAGTTCCAAAGGTTAATGAGGTAGCATACTAGGCCAATTACACTTGTATTCCTAATATGCTTATATGTGCATAGTGCGCTTGGCCTTGACTTTAACCATTAAAAGTGTTCACTGCTTGCAGATTGGCAGGTGCATGAAGCTCAAAGACACAGAGAGAGAGAGAGAGCTGTACATGGAAGGTTCAGAGCTAAAGGTCACACAGTAGAGAGAGACACATCCCACCTGGGAAGCAGAAACGAGAAAGGCAGCTCACCTGGTAGTCAGACAGGACTGCAACTTCATGACCTCAAGAAATCCAAACACCTCACCTTCACCTTGTCCTTTTCTTTACACTTCTGCCAGTAGTTCCAGTCTCTGTAGCAATCATCGCTGTTATAAAGTTAGCAAAATAAAGTAATTTAGGTCACAGCCTCTGTACCTGGAAACATTTTATTGGACAGCAACACCGTACAGCTGGCGGTAGGATTGGAGTATTTTTTTAAATCAGAGAATTGGAAAAAGTGCAAAGTGTTGTTGATATAACTAGCCCACCATATGTAAAATGGTGTTTCTTTGACCACTTCGCAGCAAAGCGTAATCAAGTGATGATAAACGGTGACCCGCATCTGAGACATTGGGACATCTGGTGTTCACACTGAAATCTGTTACGCTCAGTTTTTTTTTATCTAACAAGCTTGCTGTAGCTGGTGTTTTAGTGTTGTTTTGAACATTTCCTCACTGTTATGTTAAAAGTTATCTGCTGATTACAAATGCTCAGAAACATTTCCTTGTTTGAGGCACACTTTAACAAACTTTGCAAAACTAAATCTTTCACTAAACAATTCTTACCAACTGGTTGGCGCAAATCTTGTAAAGCATTGACAGGAATAATAATATTTGTAACACGATAATGAACTTTTGGACGATACATTTTCCCAGAAATGATTGCGATAAACGATAATATTTTCGGCATCGTACACATTTTAGACCACTGACATAATGATAATATATAATAATAAATCAAGTACATCCTTTCAAACAGAAAATTGTATGGAACATTCAACATTGCAAATGAAATGTGAAATAATATTCAAATATATAAATTATATATAATATATAAAACAAATACATTTAATTATAACTTAATTAAAAAAACACACAACCAAAACAGTCAATTAAATAGACTCAGGCTGGATAAAAGAGCTCTCTCTCTCATATATATATATATATAAATAAATACATAAATATAAGCACACATTGTCTCACAAGCAAAAAAAACCTCCTTAAAGTGGACCTGTCATGCTATATTTGAATAATATATTGTAGAGCCATTCCTATATAAAACATGTCTGTGAAGTTTTTTTTTCAAAATACCAAACAGATCATGCATTTTAGCCATGCCTCATTTCGCTCTATTTGCTCTTTTCCAGCCCTGTCTTCACAAGGGCTGATTCTGTGGCAAATGAGCTGCAGCTGACCACGCCCCCCTGCAAAGGAGGGGGGCGAAGCACGAGTGTCATGTTACCATGCCACACAACCTCTCATTCCCCTGATAGGTGGAGAGTTGCCCATATAGGCGGAGCACCCCGTTTCTGACGTCAGATCAATTTCAAATCTGTATCAGTCTGTATCAGATCCGTTGCAGCCCCGTTTTTAGAGATTTGGGTATGGAGGAAAAGAGAAAGGGTTGTGTTTTCTGGCACTTGGTGAGTTCCCTGACACACCGGGGCGGGGACACATATTCATGTATAAAAGATGCAGAAAAGTGCATTTTGCATGATCGATCCCCTTTTTAAAACAACAGTCAAGTGTACAGTCCACTGTCCATACAAAGACCCCGATGCCTCAACAGGCCAGGGCTCGAGCTTGAGGACGTCCCGTCGTCCCGGGGCCGAAAAAAATAGTGTTGGGGAGGATAAAAAATAATTTTGGGACGAGAGTTAAAATAAAAATACCCTGCTAACTTTACTACAAACGGCGATGAAAATGAAACCGACTGCACGTTTTGTGTAGCACACAGTTATTAAACCTCCTTGTCAACATAAACACACGCACAAAAACATTTAGCAACCCGCGAAATACATACACACACACACACACACACACACACACACAGTACGTAAACTGTGCCGCTGGCTGTCAGCCAGCCGCACAGCTGGCTGTGCCCGCGAATTCCTTGCCCGCAAATTCGCGGGTCTAGCTACAGTAGGCTATGTACTGAGTGTGTGTATTTCGCGGGTTGAGTGATGTAAAATGACAATGCTATCCCGTGGAGGAATTCTGAAATGTTTTACCGTTACATCACAAAAACGAACAGCAGAACCAGACCCTCGAGCGCCGGCCTCTTTATTTACTTACTCCTCTTCATCCCCTATGGGTAATAAGACTGAGATGAGAACCCCCATCGTATTTAGTCCTTAGCAATATGCTGCGCCTCTCCCCATGTATGAATGGGTAGCGAGCCCCGGTATTAAACGGGCTCCGCCCGGGCCGGAATTATTAAAGACAGTGGTAACGTTAAGCTCCGACGTTATCTGACTTTTTATCGGTACTGGAGACATTTAAAAAATATGTCATATGTAGTATTGCTACATAAACATTATATCGCAGTTTTAGTTTATCCAACTGCGTTTCTAATATGCAATAAGACTACAACAGGCGTCTATGATGTATTTTCAAGCTTTCCAATCCAGACGAGATCTCTCTCTCCCGGTGTGCGAGGGGGCGGGGCAGTTTGTAAAGGTCTCCTGACTGTGTTACAGACTGTCATCCTGGTTAGTGGTTACTCTGGGTTCTGTCTTAAGGACAGAGTGTTGGATTATTTTGTTAATTGGATGGGACTTGATTGGATTCAATATTAGAGTAATTTTCTCGTTTGTGTGTTTGTTTAAATATATTTGGCCTTTGTTCATGTGATTGACTGATTTACTCAAATAAAAAGGTTGATGAATTATCATCTAATGATTTGTATGATGTTTTATTTATGTTAAAGGTCACTTTGAATGATTTTAACTAATGATAATGTAGAAAAACTAATATTTTAAATTCGGGACGGTCCACATTAATTTCGGGACGGCTTAGATTGTATTTCGGGACGGTTCCGGGAGGATGGTGAAAAAAGTTAGTCAAGAGCCCTGCAACAGGCCATATCCAAATCTGTATTTCAAAGATTTCGAGCAAGGAACACCAACATGTTTGCATTATTAGTCGGGCAAATGCATCTCTGATTGCAAACTAGGGAAGGTGGGGGCTCTCCATCCCCAGCTGCCGTGTTTGCTCCCAGCTGGGAACACGGAATGGGTCGGTTGTGTTTCAGGTGCAGTTTAAGGTTGGTCGTATTGCTAGCTTTTGTTGCTACTAGGCCTGTCACAATAATTAATTGTGTTGGACGATACATTTTTCTGGAAATTATTGCGATAAACGATAATATTGTCGGCACCGTTTTAAGACCATTTTAGACATAATGATAATATATAATAATATTTCAAGTACATCCTTTCAAACATAACTTTTTATTGAACATTCAAAATTGCAAATGAAATGTGAAATAATATTAAAATATATAAATTATATATAATAAATAAAACCAATTAATTAAATTATAATAAATTAATTAAATCACACACAACCAAAACAATAAATTAAATAGTCAGGCTGGAAAACAGAGCTCTCTCTCTCATATATATATATATATATATATATATATATATATATATATATATATATATATATATATATATATATATAAATAAATAAATATGAGCACACATTATCTCACAAGCAAAAAAAAACTCCTTAAAACAACAGTCAAGTGTACAGTCCACTGTCAAAGACCCAGATGCCTCAACAGGCCATATCCAAATCTGTTTTTCTAAGTTTTCGAGCAAGGAACACCAACATGTTTGCATTGTCGGGCGGGGGCTCTCCATCTCCAGCTGCCGTGTTTGCTCCCAGCTGGGAAAACGGAATGGGGTGGTTGTGTTTTAGGTGGTTTAAAATGCGTGGTATTGCCTGCTTTTGTCGCTACCTTTTTTAAACCAATGCGACACACCGCCCGGCTCATTCAAGTCCGTAGGTTCGCCTCGTTGATTTGGTTTGAATCCAAAATACTGCCACACCAGAGAATCGAGATGTGAAGTTAGGTTTTGTAACCAATTCCATTTCACTTTAAATTCCCCGCGAGTAAATCACACGTTGTCTCCTGCTTGTCGCTATATTATTAATTTGGCTGCTACGCTGCTGCACGTGCACGCGGAGTGCCATGACCTGGCTGTGTGTCAGCCCCGCCCCTCACAGCGCGCCTGGCAGCCACAGCGCTCCAGGCTAAAATGCTGGTCACATCTTTATGTAAACGGAAATGTATCGAGCTCAGAAAAGTTATCGAGTCCATTTTTATTTATCGTACGATAAGTCAATGTATCGATTATTGCGACAGGCCTAGTTGCTACCTTTTTTTAAACAAATGCAACACACCGCCCGGCTCATTCAAGTCTGTAGGTTTGCCTCGTTGATTTGGCTTAAATCCAAAATATTCCCACACCGGAGATGTGGTATTAGGTTTTGCAACCACTTCCATTTAACTTCAAATTCCCCTCGAGTAAGTGACACGTTGTCTCCTGCTTGTCTCTATATTATTCATTTGACTGCTGCACGCGGAGTGTCCTGACCTGGCTGTGTGTGAGCCCCGCCCCTGACAGCGTGCCGGGCTGGCAGCCACAGCCACCGGGCTAAAATGCTGGTCACATCCGTGTGTAAACAAACATGCATGTAAACGGCAATTTATCAAGCTCAGAAAAGTTATTGAGTACATTTTGATTTATCGTACGTTAAGTCAATTTATTGATTATCGCGACTGGCCTATTTGTACTTACTGAGCCTCACTTTAGCTCGAAGTGCAAACTGACCTTGCGTCATGGTGTTTGTGAGAAGAAGCAACTGCATATCAATAAGAGTCAACAAAAAAAACGAAAGAAACTAAATCTCTCTGCTCTGTTGAATTACTCTAGTATTTGGGTAGTGCTCTTCTAAATCTTGCCTCAAAACTCATATTTATTTGTTGGTAAAATGATTGGTTTATTGTGTCCAACTCTACCCACGTATTCCCCTTTGAAACGTACTGAATATTTGATCAGTCTCTCCATCTAGTCTCCATTTCTATGCTGGTTACTTTCAGGGTGTCATATGTTAATGATAGCTTTTAATTGCTCAAAATACGTTTAAACACACAGCCTTTCATTCCTTCACACACACAGCCTTTCGTAGCCTTGAGTAAACTTTTCTTTCTAATTCAAGTAAAATGGATTAAAAAGGATCTGTCGGTACATCAAGCTGGGTCTATTTGTTTCTCTTTTCTCTGCAGTGCCCAATTAAACCAAAAGAACCTCCCCAGCTGACCCGTGCTACTAAAATCACTAAGCGAGCTGAATGCACAATTTGGACTATTTATCTCTGAATCATTGGATCACATGCTAACATGTTTGAAGCTGAACTCTTATTGGAGGTAAATGAACACTTTGCACACACATCCAAGCTGAGACTGCGACCCCATGCAGAACGTTGAATTTCCCACAATTGATAATTAATTCCGAAGTGGAAAGAAAATGTGTCTTTTACTAAAGCCTGGTTCAGGGTTAGAGGAGGGGTGAGCTGAAGTAAAGATGTTAAGGCACAGAAAAACTTGATGGTAGCATGTCCCCTACATTGCGATTAATTAGGCATGTGTCGGGATGATGAAGGAGCCCCCAAATAAGCTTCATGCTCTTTCGAACTTAGCTGCAACCAACACATCTCTAGGGCTCCATTTATGTTCTTTCTCTTCTTTTTCCTGAAGTTTCATAGTAGTTTTCAAACCGTTAAATTGCATTTTTCTTTATTTCTGAAGTTGCTATTGATTGTTTTGTTCCTTTTATTTTTCTAAGGGCAGAAAAGCAATGTTAGTTATGCTGCTGGTGCTTTCTAAAGTGTCATTGTTAGCTTTGATCTGAATTGGAAAAGTTACTCTTTATGGTCAACTTATCACATATGACCTTATCGGGGTTTGAAGTCAATCCAATAAATGTGTATCCATTGCACCAGCCTTGGGGATTGTTACACAGCTTGCCTGTGTTTCTTACCTTTTTCTACTCGCTCAAGACTACCAGAGATTGTGCGTTACGAGACACAAAAAGCCTCCCTTTCTTTCCAGCCATGCATAGATTTTACTTCTTTGCCCCTGAAGGATTTTTGAATTACTTTTTTAAAATCCTGTGATGCACTTTTTTTATTACATTTTCACCTGCTGTTGACTGCTGTAAGCTTTCATAACATTCCCCCAACCACTGTAAATCCTCCAGGAAACTAATTTACCCACAAATGTGTTTTCCTTTGCATTTTGCTAGATAATCATGTGCTGACTTTTATAACATACTTTTGGCAAAAAAAAAAAAAAAAGTAAGCAAACAATTGTGAGGGCCTGAGCTCGACAAAGTTGGAGAGAAGACCTATTGTGATTTTGTTTTGGTATCATTTGTGCTTGTCTGGTTGTTGGTGCCAAGGTGAACACAGGCTATGTGACAGCACTGAGGCTTTAGACGAACTGCAGGCTGTGTATGTCATGGATTTAGTTGGAAATACGAGTGGGTTGCGTTGATATAGAACTTGAAGTAACATCTTAAGTCCTTAACTGTCACACTCTAATATCATCTTTGCCCAGAAGCCACTGGGAATTAGGTACCTATATCCAGGCTTTATCTTTTTCAGTGAACATTTTACCAGCATCTAATATTGTATGCAACATATAATCCCACACGTCACAGTTTCTGCATATCAGTGTCACCATATTCTGCTTATACAATGTTTGTCTCCACTATGATATCTTTATGTATTATAAAACTATAGGTTACTTACGTAACCCCAGTTCTCAGAGTAACATGAAGTGAGATGTCTCACTATGGGATGCGCCTCAACGCGTCTGCAAACAGAAGCATCAATCTCATTACGCCAATCCTGATTGGCTGGTGATCTTGACGTCTACGTCAGGGAATCCACCCACCCTTTAAGTAGCTTGCGCTAAGTCGCAGCGTCATTCAAAATAAGCACCTCTTCTTGCTTCGCCTTAGCAAGAAGGGCCCTCTGGTGAGACATCTCACTTCATGTTACTCTGAGAACTGGGGTTACGTAAGTAACCTATAGTTCTCATTCATAACACTCCGTTCGATGTCTCACTATGGGATATTGGAGCTCCCGTATTGCTAGACATGCTTATCTCGAAAATCACCAAAACAACCAGAACTTAACAGGTAGAACCCTGTCTCAACACGGGGCCCAGCACTGCACGGGCCACACTTGGAGCAGAGACATCTAGCCTGTAAAAGTGGACAAAAGTGCGGTGAGGACCAGCTCGCTGCTGCACAAATGTCTTGGATGGAAACACCCTTGAACAAAGCCCAGGATGTAGCCAGTCCACGAGTAGAATGAGCACGCAGGCCCGTTGGTGCCTGCAAACCCTGACTCGTATAAGCCAGAGCAATCGCTTCCACAATCCAGTGGGAGAGCCGTTGCCTGGTAACGGGCTTGCCCTTATCAGGGTTAGCCCAGGATACAAACAGTTGGTCATTGCATCGAAACTCTTTTGACCTGTCCATATAGGTGCGTAAAGCACGGACTGGGTGACTGGGTGACTATGTATACGTGACTATGTATACGTGACTATGTATACGATATACGAAGGTCGACCTGTGAGGGGACCTGTGAGGGGTCTCTGGAGCAGAGACCCCTCACAGGTCGACCTTCGTATATACCCCCCCAGCCCGTCAGACATGCGTCTGTGGTGACCACCTTCCGCGATAGGACAGCACCCATAGGCACGCCATGACGCGCGGGGTCCAGTCTGAGGGCAGCTACCCAGCACTGAAACTCCCTCATGTGTAAGCGTCCCAGTCGTACCACCAGGATGGCTGACGCCATGAGCCCCAGTAACCGCAGACATGATCTGAAGAGAACATATTTGCGTGGCTGGAAATGAGCGAGGCAAGCCCTGAAGGCTTTCACTCTCTCTGCTGACAGGCGGGCTGTAAAGGGCACCCAATTCAGGTGTAGGCCCAGGAAGAGTCTGGGCTGTGGACAACATGCTCTTTTCTGTGTTTATTACGAAACCCAGGTCGAGCAGGTGTTTTACGAGGACATTCGTCTGCGTAATAGCCTCTTGCTCCGACTGTGCGAGAAGGAGCCAATCGTCCAGATAAGTTGCGAGGCGAATACCCTGTTGTCTTAACGGGGCTATCCCGGCTTCCGTACACCGTACAAACACTCGTGGGCTGAGAGACAGACCGAAGGGAAGTACTCTGTACTCGTAACAGACACCCTGAAAGGCGAACCTCAGATATTTCCTGTGTGGATAATATACTGGGATGTGGAAATACGCATCTTCAGGTCGACTGATGTGAAACAGTCGTTTTGGCACACGAGACGCAACGGAGACGTGTGAGTGAGCATTCTGAATTTGTATCTTTTGAGATATTTGTTCAGAGCCCTCAAATCTAATATAGGCCAAATTCCGTTCCCTCCCCGTTTGGGAATGAGGAAATACTTGGAATAAAAGCCGCTCTGACTCTGTTCAGAGGGTATTATAGATATATCCTTCTTTTCTAGTAGCGAGAGAATTTCTTGCTCCAGAATATGGGCCGACTCTCCCCGGACTTGCAATGCAGAATGCCCGAAAAGTGAGGGGGGGCGACAGCGAATTGGAGTCTGCAACCCTGTGCTATTGTCTTGAAAACCCAAGCAGAATCTGTGAGCATCCTCCACTTTTCGCTTCTCAAAGCGAGTGGAGATGTCACGTCTGCTCTCTGTGTCTTTTATTTGTTGTGTTATGGTGCCCTGAACAGTGTCTGAACACGGTGGTACCCCAGGTTGGCAATCTCGGTCGACACTGCGCATGTGCGTGGCGCCTTCACAGCCCCGTCCATCGTCCGCCTTCTGAGAGAGGCAGCAGCCGCTCTCAGAAGGGGGAAAGACATCTGACAGTTTATTGTTTTATTTTCATTTTTATTGACTGCACCCTTGGCTTTAAGCCTGAGAAACAAGAGTGATGACATGTGTTTGTGTGACTTAAACGAGCAGCGGAGCTTGCTGTCTTTGATGTTAAGTCCATTTCCCTCATGGCGCGAACTCGAGGATGACGTTCTGACATCACTCGAGGCGGCGGGAAGATGGGGCTGTGCCTGAGCGGCTGCTGCCGGAACCGGCAACCGCCTCGAGTCTGGGCTGGAGACCCGGGGCGGGCTGTGGCCTCTGCTGTTTTGGGATCTTGAAACGGGCAGGACGTGAGGCAGCCTGAGCGAAGGACTGTCGCGGGGCCGTTGAAGGCGGCGGCTGGACCCTTCGGGGAAGACAACGCCGGAGAGACTCATCCTCCTTCTTTTTGTATTCACAGCGCTGTTGCATTGAAGGCAGAGCGGTGCCAAATATGCCCTCGGGAACAATAGGCATGTCCAAGACGTCCTCTTTTTCCCGGTCTGGAAGGTTCGTCAGGTTAAGCCACCTGGCTCTCTCCTGTACCACCATTATCCCCAGCGTTTTGCCCGTGGCTTGGACTGCACAGCGCTGCACACGGAGGCAAATGTCCGTGATCGCTGTGATTTCGTCCCACACGGCGGGCTCACGTTTGTTCGTCATGTCCTCGCAGAGCTCCGCCTGGTAGGCGGTCAGCAACGAGGAGACATTGAGCGCCATGGCGGACAAAGCTGCGGCTTTGTAGGCTCGTTCGGTCATTGCTGACTGGAAACGGTCTGCCTTTGCCGGCAGCGTGGGGATTCCTGCTCGGTGCCGAAGCCAGCCGCGGTTGGAGGTGGGCTGCCACCAGCGGCTCCATGGGCGGCATGCGGTGCAGGCCGAGCTTCTCCATGTTCTCAAAGTCCAAAGAGGAGGCACCCTGGATTGGGGCCTTATTGCTGAAAGGGCGGTCTCTCCACGAGGCCGACACCTCATCCAGCATCTCTGGAAAGACTGGAAGAAACTGCTTCTTCATCCTCGCTGCTTGGGGCAAGTTCTTCCCATCATAGCGAGATCTGGTGGTCTCCTTGGCCACTTCAGGCCAGGGGATGTCCAGGCTGGACGCAGCGCGTTGGCACGCGGCCTGCAAGTCCATACTGAGGCAGGGCGAAGCTGGTGTGCTTTCGCCCGGGGGAGCGGATATCGCCTCCGGCTTGGCAGCCTGGGCAGATGAAACGAAGATGTTATCTTCGTGCTCATCTGAGTCGGATAAGAGGAACTCAGAGGCATCCTCTTCATCCTCCTCCATATAATCCAGCTCTAGGACATCCCCCACGGGTGGAACCACGGTGAGGTCCAGCTTGACACAGCACGGGGCTCCGCTCTTGCGGCACTCGCCGCCGCCGGGCCCCAGCCTGACACGGCACGGGGCTCCGACCCAGCGTTGGGCTCAACCTCCGCTGCGGTCGTCACCATGTCTCGATTGCCGGCCGGCGAATCAACAGACATGAAGAGGTCCTGTCCCGACAGGCTAGCTTGGTGTGCTAGCCGTCGGCGGAGGATCATGGTGGTGAAGCGGGCACAATGTCCGCACGAACCGGGGGCATCGATAGCCTCCTGGGCGTGTTCCAGCCCAAGGCAGGACGAGCAGACCTGGTGTGAGTCCGTGCTCAAAATCTTAATCCCGCAACCACAGAGCCGAGTCTCCGAGCCTCCGTCTCCTCCGGTGTGAGGGACAGAAGGGTCCATCCTCGTTAGCCGGGGTGTCGGCGTGGAGGGACAAACTAGTAACAGGTATGTTACCGTTTGAAAGAAAAAATCAAAACCTCATCGTTATTCCGAAAGGAAAAAACGTCGGGCAGATTTTTTAATGTTAACTGGTGTGTTAATATCTTTTATCTCCGTCTCCTCTGGTGTGAGGGAGAGAATAATTCGTCCTCGCTCGCCGGGTTGTCGGCGTGGAGGGATAAACTAGTAACAGGTACGTTACCGTTAGAAGAAAAATCAAAACCTTACCGTTATTCTGAAAGAAAAAAAAGGCGTGGCAGATTTCAATATTAACTGGTGTTAATATTCAATTCAATCTTCTTGCAAAGCAAGACGTCAAGATCACCAGCCAATCAGGATTTGCGTAATGAGATTGATGCTTCTGTTTGCATACGCGTTGAGGAGCATCCCATAGTGAGACATCGAACGGAGTGTTATGAATGAGAACTACAGTTTATTGCTTTATGTATGTCTGTTTTTATATTTGTTTCTCTCTTATTTACTTGAAACGTTCCCAGCAATTTCCCCTCTTTTTTTCTTTCTCATTCCTCCCCCGTGTCCCTTCATATTTTTCATTTACTTTCCCCTCCTCCCTCCATCTCTTGACTTTATTGTGGGGAGCTCCATAGTGACCATATGTTCCCAGAGTGCCTGCATTGGCCCCTTGCCCTATGTGTCCATCCCCAGTTTTGTTATTGGGACGCCTTTATAACAAAATCTCCTCCTCTGATGCTCCATAACCCAATTGGAGGTGTGCTTCCTCAGAGAAATGATATCTGCAAAGAGGGGAAGAAATACAAATAAGGCTTGGGTTATGGGGGGTTGGAGTATAGGTTGAGCACAGTGAATATTAGGGCTGTGCCGAATACCTTTTTTCGGGCACCGGACATTCGGTAGTATCAGCAGCAAATATTCGGCGCGCGCTTCGACACGTGTATTTCGGTTTATTCACAGCATTCATTTAGTTATTCAACAGTATTGTTGTTTTATAGTTATTTGTTAATGTATATAACCCAATTTGTGTTCTTTGAAATTGAAAAGGATATTGCATTGTGTTTGTTACTGTTCGTTGCAGTTGTATACAGTGGGGCAAAAAAGTATTTAGTCAGCCACCAATTGTGCAAGTTCTCCCACTTAAAAAGAAGAGAGAGGCCTGTAATTTTCATCCTAGGTATACCTCAACTATGAGAGACAAAATGAGGAAAAAAAATCCAGAAATTCACATTGTCTGATTTTTAAAGAATTTATTTGCAAATTATGGTGGAAAATAAGTATTTGTTCACCTACAAACAAACAAGATTTCTGGCTCTCACAGACCTGTAACTTCTTCTTTAAGAGCCTCCTCTGTCCTCCACTCGTTAACTGTATTAATGGCACCTGTTTGAACTCGTTATCAGTATAAAAGACACCTGTCCACAACCTCAAACAGTCACACTCCAAACTCCACTATGGCCAAGACAAAAGAGCTGTCAAAGGACACTAGAAACACAATTGTAGACCTGCACCAGGCTGGGAAGACTGAATCTGCAATAGGTAAGCAGCTTGGTGTGAAGAAATCAACTGTGGGAGCAATTATTAGAAAATGGAAGACATACAAGACTACTGATAATCTCCCTTGATCTGGGGCTCCGCGCAAGATCTCACCCCGTGGGGTCAAAATGATCACAAGAACGGTGAGCAAAAATCCCAGAACCACACGGGGGGACCTAGTCAATGACCTGCAGAGAGCTGGGACCAAAGTAACAAAGGCTCCCTTCAGTAACAAACTACGCCGCCAGGGACTCAAATCCGGCAGTGCCAGACGTGTCCCCCTGCTTAAGCCAGTACATGTCCAGGCCCGTCTGAAGTTTGCTAGAGAGCATTTAGATAATCCACAAGAGGATAGGGAGAATGTCATATGGTCAGATGAAACCAAAATATAACTTTTTGGTAAAAAGGAGAGGAGAAAGAATGCTGAGTTGCATCCAAAGAACACCATACCTACTGTGAAACATGGGGGTGGAAACATCATGCTTTGGGGCTGTTTTTCTGTAAAGGGACCAGGAAGACTGATCCGTGTAAAGGAAAGAATGAATGGGGCCATGTATCGTGAGATTTTGAGTGACAACCTCCTTCCATCAGCAAGGGCATTGAAGATGAAGCGTGGCTGGGTCTTTCAGCATTACAATGATCCCAAACACACCGCCCGGGCAACGAAAGAGTGGCTTCGTAAGAAGCATTTCAAGGTCCTGGAGTGACCTAGCCAGTCTCCAGATCTCAACCCGATAGAAAATCTTTGGAGGGAGTTGAAAGTCCGTGTTGCCCAGCGACAGCCCCAAAACATCACTGCTCTAGAGGAGATCTGCATGGAGGAATGGGCCAAAATACCAGCAACAGTGTGTGAAAACCTTGTGAAGACTTACAGAAAACGTTTGACCTCTGTCATTGCCAACAAAGGGTATATAACAAAGTATTGAGATGAACTTTCGTTATTGACCAAATACTTATTTTCCACCATAATTTGCAAATAAATTCTTTAAAAATCAGACAATGTGATTTTCTGGATTATTTTTTTCTCATTTTGTCTCTCATAGTTGAGGTATACCTAGGATGAAAATTACAGGCCTCTCATCTTTTTAAGTGGGAGAACTTGCACAATTGGTGGCTGACTAAATACTTTTTTGCCCCACTGTACATTTAAAGACGGAGAAAGTAAAGGATACAGTTTATGGTTAAGTGTTAGCACCCCCGAAGAGGAACAAGCTCTTAAGTTGATATTGGAGATTTCAATAAATTCAATTTGGCAGCCGCAGTGCCAAACAAAAAGGAAAAAAGAACATGTCTGAATAACGAAATTGAAAACCGAATAGTAGACCAACGGCCGAATATTTGGATATGCTGGTACAGCCCTAGTGAATATACACAAGATGTGGCTTTCTACTCCTATTTTCGAACTGATAAAGTGTACATACTGTAGAATAGATAAGTGTGTTGATTAGCGTTGCACGGTGTACCGATACTTGAAAGGTACCGCGATACCCTGCCGTTAAAAACGGTACGATTCCTCCATTTCATTAGTATCGGTACTTTAAGAATGACGGGGAAAAGTACTCCGGTGAGAAAGCGCCGTTTTAATAAGAGCCATGTGTGTTCAGCGCTCTGCTTCCACTCCCTGCACTGCAGCCGTGCCTGCAGTCCCGCCCCTCTCAAGCACGTTCTAAGTCCCTCCCCTCTCTCGTGCACGCGGCCACGCGCTAGCTGCCAGAGCATGTAAGAAAACTAAAGGAGAAGCATGGCTGCAATTGGGAGTGCAACTGCCGCTGCGCCTCGGCTTGTTGACAAAAAAGACGCCAGAAGCGCTAAGCTATATCTCTGACAGTGAGGGCAAGCCTACGGACACCACGAGGCCTGTCTGTGAGAAATGTTTTTAGATCCCTGCAAACCAAGGGAGCCAACACATCAAACTTGGCTAAGCGACCGCCGACCGGCATCCAGAGCTGTTTAAAGAATTTAAAGACAGACAGGTTAGCGAATGTGATAGATAACATAATTCAGGGTGTCCACGGGGTCTTAAAAAGTATTAAAGTTGATAAATCAATTTAGCGAAAATTAAGGCTATTAAAAAGTATTAAACGACATTTTCCAAGGTATTAAGAAGGTTCACAGCAACGACAACATGAAACACCCTTTAATTTACTGAAACGACATGTCGGGAAACCCCACAAGGCGGCCCCATGCATAGCGCGCCGTAAAATGCTGCTTATTATTTTAAGTTTCGTGGCCTTGCTCCGCTCTGTGTGTGGTGTGGTGCGGGGGGGGGGGGGGGAACTAAACGTCTACGGTAACGGGTCCCAAGGTGGGTAGACCGGCATACGCAACGCTCTGGGGGTCCAACGGCTCCGTGTGTGCCCTATATGATCATTTTCTGATAACGATGAAATAGCCCGCCTCCCTCTCCCCACGTCTCCTGCTGCTGCTGGGCTGTCAGAAGAGGGGGAGGAAAAGAGAGGCAGTCACCGTTTATTAAATATTATAATATTATTATACAGAGAACAGAGTCGTTATCAATTTGTTTAAAGCTCAATAAATAACAAAGAAGACCTCTGACCGGCACTTTTCTAATTTTGTATGGAAGATTTAAACTTTAACGGACATGTTGACCGGCGGAACATTTTTTTTACGGAAACTGCAGCACGGTCCCCTCGTTCCTTGGAAGAGGCGGAGAGGTGGGTGTTTTTCATCTGCTGGTGGACTACCTGAGAGATACAGCAGGAGAACACGCCGTCCACCGCGGAGAATAAACAGAAGGGCAACCATGGCAACCATGCTCCGGGTTCTTCTTCGCTGCTTTTGGTGTATTTCGGACGGTAGCAGCGCCACTTACAGGCCTGACATATGTACTACATCGTTTCCAGCATTTCCAGCGGTCTAGTGTGAACGGACACGTTAATGAATCGAATGCGTGTGAACGGAAGCCTTTTTTGCGCTTGCGTATGCGTTTTACCCTATGCGTCCTTGTGGGGCCGGGGTCTAAGCCAAACTATATCCGGTCAAAGAGATCTGATATTTTAAAGTAAAGTCAACACATATAGACCCTAAATATAGTCTATATTAAGAACGAGAAAAGTCTTAACATATATATCCTTTTTTGTAAACCTATGACAAATGTGTGAGGGTGATGACGTCAGAGCATCGTCCTATGTGCCAGGGCTTAGCCCCGGACAGCCCCAGCCCAATTTAACCCCTGGGTATTTGTGAGGGAGCTCCTATATGGCATTACCCTGCTGAAGCTCACCAAAGTTTAACATTTTTCATAGTTCAAAGTGTTGTCAATTGTTTTGTTTATTGATCAAATACTGGTTTCTAATGGTTTCTGAGGAGTTTTACTGGAATGAAAGAGCACAGAGTCTACAGAAGCAAAAAGGCAGCATACTGAATTAAACCTGACCTTCACAGAGAGGTTGAAGTTCATGTGGAGAGGAGGCTTCAGTAGTCTGTCTGCACTCTGTTTAGTTTTGCTATCTTACAATCAATATAGTAAAGTGTGTTGCCAATGTAACCGGTTAGAACTCAAAGTTGCGATGAGGTCTAAAATGTATGGAAAGGGTCTTAAAAAAGGTCTTAAAAGGTATTACATTTGACTTCAGGATTCCTGCATATACCCTGTAATTACATCATGCTCAAGCCCATGCCCTCAAATCTAAGTCAAACAAGTGTAATTTATTTTGTGACAAACAAACGTTTTCGTAGTTTGACGAGGCAATTAATGGCAATGATAACTGTCTAATATGGCTATCTTTTTAGCTAATTTACCAATGTGGCTAACCTCTGCAATATACATTTTGTCAATAATTATTTATATTACTGTTACATGACATGTACATGTTAATAAAATATAAAAAAAATTATATTTTATAAAACAAAAAAGTTGTTTGAGATGATGCTTAATTTGATTTAATACGAATTATTGTCATTTATTTAGTTTATTGTTCTCATTGTTTAAAAGTTTGTGTTATGGTTCTGGTCTGAAATAAAGCACAATAATTACATTTAAGACTGTTTCCCTTTTTTTAAGAAAAGTATCGAAAAAGAATCGGAATCGCAATTCTTGACTTGGTATCGGTATCGAAACCAAAATGTTGGTATCGTGACAAGACTAGTGTTGATGATCTAATCTAAATGACTGGGATAACTTCTCTGTTTGTGGTGAATCAGCATTATTCTTTCCTTACTCCCTAACATCTGTCTTGCTCATGCTTTACGGATGTAATTAACAAATACAAGCTTTATTAGAGAGCAACTCCAGAAATATAAGTAAAAGCCTTAGATCAGGGGTGGGGAACCTTTTTCCTCTCAAGGGCCATTTCAATTTTTTCAATATCTTCCGAGGGCCGTACAAATGATTGACCTCTGCTTGAAAACACTCAAATCACAGCCCATTCATTTGGCCTTTTTTTCATGCTGTGCAAAGAAAAAGCAACCTCTTAATCCAGATACTGTATCTCACCCTGACTCGCGCATGCATTCACGTGCAAGGTTGTGGCATGACCTCCAAAACAGAAAGATAGGACACAAGATGTGTGCAAATGTATTTAGTATCCTATCCATGTGGACATGATTTAAGGGAGGACTCTAGGAGGTCCGGGGGCAAGCTTCCCCGGGAAGATTTGTTCTTAAATGTTGAAGTTGAAAGCATCAATCTGGTGCACTTTGAGAGCAACATTAGGAGATCTATACATTTCTCAACACCCATATGAAACAGAACTGTAAGCGGATCTCTTTTTCTATATGGATATTTTACAAATCACTCCCCTTTTAAACTTTATTCTTGTTTATTAATAACGACTTTTTTTTTTTACTGTCATATAGTATTCTGTACCTGTTTACTTTATTCTCTTATTTTTGTATAGCTATGGTCATATAAAGATCTGCCTTTACCTCACTAATTGTTGAAGCTTCTTATATTTATTAGCATAGCTAGCTAACCAGATGCTAATAACAAGAAAGTTATTGAATGTATGATCAGTATGACAGATGAACAGATCGCCACTGGGCTTACAACTAAAGACACAGCAACGCAAAAACTGCGGCATGTTTACGGCTCCTTATGGATACTGCAATTTAGGAAGTGCCAGAGCGGCGTTGTGGTGCTCTCCCTCAGCACTAAACCCCTGTCAGACGAGACATACACCACGTGATGACACGTTAGGCTTTTGTTGTGTTCAAGGACCCTGACCTTGGCCAGGAAAAACAGGCACTCGCTTGTTTAATTTTTTTGCAATCTAGATTCCTTTTTTCATCTGTTTATAAATTACCTCGAGGGCCGTACCAAATGGTCTCGCGGGCCGTATACGGCCCGGGGGCCGGAGGTTCCCCACCCCTGCCTTAGATGAACATGTTATCTTTACTTAGAATTTAGAAATCTTTATTCCAGTCAGTTTTCAAGTCTTAATTCAGTGAGTGGTCTGAAAGTAAATTGTATTATAATGAGAACCTAGCCCAACACGCAAAGCTTATTCATTCTCCATCCTTTTCACATTGGATTCCAGCTTCAATATGAGTCTCTTCCTAACATTTGTCTGACAAAGTTAAAGTGATGAAACTCGCAGAGATCCTAAACAACACAAAAGATTTAGACAGGCGGCCTAGGGAAAGGAAATGACAGGAGATTAAAAATGTCACCACATGCCTGGGAGGTTTAGAAAGGAACTGTAATCTGTAAGCAAAATAAAAGACAGACACATCTTTAGATATTCTATAAGCATCACTGAGGGAGAAATAACCGCTGGTGCTAATGTGGAGAAGATAAAATAAATAAATAGATAATTCAGCAGAGGGTGACGGACAGAAAGACGCATGGACAAAGGCAGGGGAAATATGCATTTATTTCAAATAATTGTTATTAGACAGATAAATTGACAAATCCCCACCCCCAACCCCTCAACAGACAAGTCACGATATTTTGGGAATTGCAGATTATTGGCTTACAAATTTGGATCCGTCACTATGGAAGCATGTGAGTTTGAGTCGATGAAGGTGAATAATGAAAAGACTACATCTAACAAGCAACTTAAAAAATACACACTATTCAAACGTGGGATGGTTTGTGTACTTACATCACCATATCAACTGTATTCCCCTGCCTTTATTAACCAGATCTTATTTATTGCCTCCAATGTTTTTGTGTCGTCTGCTAGCTTACATACACACATTGGGGTATATCTGTGTTATGAATGTCAGTATGGAAAGACCACCCGTATATTAGTTGCTCTCTTTCACCCCCTTCTTTTAACCTATTCCTTTACCTTTTCTGCTTAATTTGCTTTCGCCCTCATGGATTCCTTAGCTCCTTCTAATCCAGATTAAAAAATGTCTATCAACACTGTATGTGTGTTTACTTTAACCTCTCAGTTATCTTCTTACTCTATTATTTATTTAATTAAATCCTTCACTTAATTTCCTGTAAAAACACATCCATATCAGGAGAAATGTGCTTTTCTCTCATTTGTTTTGTTTCAGTCAGTTACGTGTCGGTTTGTTTTTAAAAGGGCAGCATACTGTGTGTGTGTGTGTGTGTGTGTGTGTGTGTGTGTGTGTGTGTGTGTGTGTGTGTGTGTGTGTGTGTGTGTGTGTGTGTGTGTGTGTGTGTGTGTGTGTGTGTGTGTGTGTGTGTGTGTGTGTGTGTGTGTGTGTGTGTGTGTGTGTGTGTGTGTGTGTGTGTGTGTGTGTGTGTGTGTGTGTGTGTGTGTGTGTGTGTGTGTGTGTGTGTGTGTGTCTTTGTTCCTTGTTACACCAAGCCAATTTCCTGTAATCCCTCTTTCAATGGGAGAATTGGAGGAAACTGCATAGGAGCGTGATGGCCAAAGCCGAGACCCATTCACTTACAATAAACCTCTGTTTACACCGCTCGGAGCAAAGGATTGGGGATTGAACAAATGCTGTAAGCCTTTCATAGGGAAGGTACAGCGATCAACCCCCTGGCCGGCTGGGGGACATCTTGGCTGTCCCCATCAAGTAACTACAAACCACTTAGATATCCTGTGCTGGTGTTGGGTTTCAACAACAATGGAACTGTAAAGCAATATAACAACATGCTGGCCACTATGCATACATTTCCTAGCACTGTATTCTACTGTTACCTTTTTCCAAACCTATGTGGAGGGCAGTGTGAACCATCCTTCCTTTTAGTTTTGTCTCTATCGCTGATTGCATGAGTACTACCTATGACACTATAACCGCTGCTGTGTCAAACTTCTCCGATGGCTCTCGAGATAAGGGGAAGTGAATAACTGCTTGCCCTCTAGTCAGGAAAAATCAATGTAAGAAATATAGGTGGCACAATAGATACTTACATCTGGTAACAGTTGGGATTTCTCTGAAGTGTAGACCACAGTTTGAAGACCGAGGTCAAGCCCTTCTCTTCACAACAACTTGGATTTTGAGAAGAGATTTGCCCGGAATCCACAGTACAAATCTTAACGTTCCTCCACTGCTGCGAGCATGTGCTACTGCTCTCCTTACACGATTGAGATGTTTTATTTACTTAATTGTAAGGTGGCAGGAAGTGCCATTTGCTCTGGATACAGTGCAGGTAAAATGTGATAATACTTATTTGGCTAATTACATTGTTGAGCCACTCAGCTGATTGACAGGTGAACTTACTCTGCAGCTTAATGCCTGCTTTATTCACCAATTGATTGGGTGAGTGACTGGCTTCCATATGTTTACTGATTTACTATGTAGCTACCTTGATAACTAAATACATGAACTGACGGGATACCTAGCTGGTTGAGGGACTGACGGCCCGTCTACACAGCAGCGTTAAAAAAATCTTCCAACGCTTCTCTGCCCATTGACTTTGAATGGGGTGACGTCACTTTGCCTCGCTTTGCGCCGAACTGCATTGTGGGGAAGCAAAGCGAAGATTTCCAGGATTTTCAGGATTCAAAAGTTGAGCAATGTTCAACTTTTGAAGCCGAGGTGGAAGCGTCAGCCAATCAAATCCCGTTTATGCAAATCTGACAGTACAAGCGCTAGCCAATCAAACCACGTGTAAACTGGGAGAGACGTACCGCAGTTCATTTTCTATATTCCTGAAAATGGAGGAGAAATGAGTTATTGCTGTAGCAAATCACCCGGTTCTTTATGACCAGTTGCTAATAACTTACCGGGATACAAACCGGAGGAACCAGGCATGGACGGAGGTGGCAGAGACAGTGGGTGAAACTGGTAGGTTTTCGCCTGTTTGGGGATTTTATATCCAGTTTACTTCGTTTTAACATTGCTATTGCTTTGTATGTCGGGGGCGGGAGATTCATGTGATTGGTTGTTGGTTGCGTTGCTCGCAGAAAATCCCCAAGGTTTCAGACGGGCCCAGCTCCAAGATTTTCAAGATTTTTTTTAAAGCTGCTGTGTATGTGATCGGCTGACTGGCTTGCAGAGAAGAAAAAAAAAACAGTCTTCTTCATGCACTCCATGACTTCTCGCGGTGTGGTCATCAGTGCATGAGTCAGTTCTGCCTTACACTCCATGTGTCATCTTCCTGTTTCTTATTTTCTCTTCCCTGATCCTTTTCCCCCTCACTCTGAAGTGCTTCTTCTCCTCCAGTGGTGTAATCTCATCAAATCGCCTCAGTTTGCAGATGCTTTGTTTGCTATAATGTTTGTCTTTGGAAGTCATTGTATTCATCTTTATTCTGCAGTGTTTCCCCTAGGTGTACTGCTTTGGGGGGGGGGGGGGGGGGGGGGAATATATATGTTTTTAATGAATCTGGAGCAGAGAGAGGAGCTGTGGATTATCGTTATTGATTAATGCATCAGTGTTTCTTAGGGTCAAAAACACTAAATTCACAACTTAAAATGAAAGCATTTAGTTTATTTAATAAAAGAGCACATGTTCAATGTGAAAAGTGACAGTAGATATAGATTAGTTGCAACTTGGTGTTATATATATATATATACAAAATTATTATAATTGTTTTTTTATGTAAAACATTTATTTTTATTTTTTTTGAACACCTTGAATTTCAGGGGGGGGGCGCGGGGCTCCGTTGGCGGGGCGCAGAGCCCCTCTAAGACAATGGTAGGGGAAACACTGTTCTATATTTATAATATTTTAGCTTGCTGTAGTGACTTGTGGGAGGACTGGGAGTCAAGGATGAATTGAAAATGGAAAAAAAAGAGAAAAGACTTAAAAGATCAAGTAGAAATTGACATTAGAAAGGTGATTGAGAGGAAATGGGGAACTAGAGAGAGATTTAGTCCACAGTAAAGTGCGACTGATACATTCTGCCGCCCACACTATGACCTAGTGCGTTTGTTTGTGTGTGTGTGAGACAGAGGTTATGACATTCAAAGAGTGAGTAACAGAAATACAGATGGATAAAAAAATGAAAATCTTCCCACCATTTTGGCATCTTATTTATATATACACACACAAACACACACACACACACACACCCCCCTAGATGTGATTCATTTTAGTGCCCACTGTGCTCAGTGGGGTAGAAAATAAATGTTTTTAATGGTCATAGGCCATTGTGTGTGTGTGTGTGTGTGTGTGTGTGTGTGTGTGTGTGTGTGTGTGTGTGTGTGTGTGTGTGTGTGTGTGTGTGTGTGTGTGTGTGTGTGTGTGTGTGTGTGTGTGTGTGTGTGTGTGTGTGTGTGTGTGTGTGTGTGTGTGTGTGTGTGTGTGTGTGTGTGTGTGTGTGTGTGTGTGTGTGTGTGTGTGTGTGTGTGTGTGTGTGTGTGTGTGTGTGTGTGTGTGTGTGTGTGTGTGTGTGTGTGTGTGTGTGTGTGTGTGTGTGTGTGTGTGTGTGTGTGTGTGTGTGTGTGGGTGGGTGGGTGGGTGAAAGAGAGGGAGCCATAACACTGATGTGTTGGAGTCACTTGAAGGTCTAACATACGGCATTTAAATACCTCTGTGCATGAATCGATCCTAACCAGTGATGTTACCACTTTGTAGTTCACATGCATCATTATGTCTTGATACAGACAATAATGGTTTCTCTAAATGTTTTAATATTGGCCGTTTAACTCAACCAACATGTGAACTTAACCTTTTATTTGAGACAGTATATTCTCATTAGTGACCGGTCATTTATTTCCAATTCCCCCTCTTTTTCTTAAATCAAGTGTTATTTAGAATATATTCTATTTTCTGAATGAAATTGCCGTCTGCTGGTAAAGTCGACTTTCCAGAAAAGAGATTTAATTCCTAGAGTAAAATTGATGTTTATTAATGCATCAGTGTCATGTTTTTTTTTACTGTAAAACCCACATTATGAAGTTATAGCACAAGGTATTAAGCATATAATATAAAGAAAATGTTTAATCCTAAACTTAGATTGAGGATGATGTGTCAATTTGCTATTATAAATATTTTTTTATATATCAATTTTTTTTTTTTAAACACCCAAAAAGAGAGAGTATACTCTGAGATAGTGTGTGTGTGTGACCCGTGTTTGTATTGTACTTCATCGTGCTATCTTAGTAAATCCTGTCTCTCATTTGACATGGCCCATTAACGCTGGAGTGTGTATTGTGTGAAGTGAACAAGCAAAAATAGTCCGTCTCATTCTCTTCTTTATCTCCTTCACATTTTCTTTTTGGCTTGTCTTTGTTCAGCTTGTCTCCAGGCAGTTTCCTTGAGATATTTTCTCTATCTAATGCTTTCCTTCATGTCTGAAGCCTGGTTGTGTTTTGTGTGTGTGTGTATGTTAGTGTCTGTGTGAGAGTGAGATACTGTGCTTGATTAGCAGTAGGAGTAAGACGCGGTGTTAAATTATTTAGCTACTGTCTACTTGATAGCCAATAGATTCGACTTGGTAGAAAGAGGAATGTAGAGAAAAAGAGTGAGAAGTCGCTGTGCATGCTAAAATGCATTAGCCATATAGCTGGTGTAAAGTCAATGTCGGTGTAAAGTGCAATCTCAGAAAGCCACTCTTCTGTGCTGCACTCGAGCCCTGCATCAAATTCCCTTCTGTTCAATCCAGACCGGCTGCATATGTTGTCTGGCAACTGAGAGCGAGACGTATGAATTGTGTTGAAACCATCAACTCTGCTTTTAATAATTGATGTAGAACCAAACAATAATGTGTGCACAATATGCACATATTTATGTTCACTGCTATGTGTATTACTTGTTCAGCAAAATAGAGCTCGTTCAGCGTCTAGCCTTTATCAACATTAAGAGTATATTGTGTTTGTCTGGAATTGAAACCATTCATACACCTGTAGCTAATCTCATCTCTCTACTGACGGGTACAAGTCTTACTCCTCTCTGCTTTTTTACAAAATTAGCTCCCTCTCTTATTCAATAGAGAAGATCCATCACACAGAAGTCAATTATATTACTACGACTGATGGTAAACTATAAGAACAATGATTTAATCAACCGAAAGCATGACATTCATCCTCGACTAGAATGCTCTTAGATTTTAAATAAAAACATACCATACCAGGAGATGAACAATTAACGAGACCCTCAGCATCAATTTTGTGCAGTCTTGTTCACACACATAACAAGTTGATTTTAAATGATTTTAAATGTAAACATGTTTCTCGTACAGATTTCTTGCTGTACAGTTTTATGAGCTGGAAAACAACAAGTGTTTCATCAGCAGAGTCAGTATTTCATCATTCATCAGTTCAGAGTTCAATTCGAGCAAACATGATGCTATTGGGTAATAAGCAGTGTCCTGCTGAGGACTCCACACACACACACACACACACACACACACACACACAGAATCCTTACCCAGTCCCACAGTATGAATTTGCCATCATAAGCATGTCAGCTTTATAAACTTTGCCAAGGCACTAGCCGGTGTTTTTGTGTGCGCATGTATCATGTGTGGTGTTCACCTTTTGCGTTATGTTCCGATGCTGACTCTGTTGTGACCTTTTCGCTAAGCCGGACCGGATTAATTCAACACCTACAATTCCCACACAAACAAAGCCCGGAACTGTGGCTCTCCTGCACACACACACACACACACACACACACACACACACACACACACACACACACACACACACACACACACACACACACACACACACACACACACACACACACACACACTGTGAAGCCAGTCCTTCTTTATTAATAATGGTTAGGTGTGTTTTATTACTTTGTTTCAAATAAATAAACAATTTTAGGGCGAAACAAAATCATGGGCTTTTATATATTCTGTGGCAAGCTGGGTGACATTATTGTACAGACAGGTCATTTTCTCAGAATGTTAAAGAATGTCTTTCATCTTCTCTTTGGGGCTTTTTCTCCTATGACAGGAGCAATGGCAGAATAAATATTATTAAAAGTAGCAATGCCACAGTATGGAACTACAGCATTACGGGAATTACATGAATACGAGTAAAAGTATTCCTCTTTATATATTAGCAACTATTTCTACCTAAAGCATCTTTATATCTTCTATCTTGAGCTTAATTGTAATAATATGTAAACGTTAATATCTTTGGGAAATATCAATCGAATAATGTGTCATATTTAAAACTGTCTTTGTATGTTTATATGTATATATGGAAAGTAACTACAACACTTGATAATAATAACACATTTGACATTTCTCTCTGAAATGTAGTTAATAAAGCTGAACAAACAAGTCAGAAAACACTTTCCAAATGTAATGTACTTAGTGGCATTCCAACTGAAGAGTTTCTTACATTTCAAATAATCTAAATTCCTTTTTAAAATCTGCTGTCGCTTAACTCTGTTGGACTCAAAGGAGTAATATTCCTGTTTGAATCTAAGGTTTTAATGGGATGCAATTTCCTCACTGCCCTGTTCCTTGTGTGTTTTATTCAGAACCTGCTGTCGGAGAAGGTGGACCAGATGATGGAGTGGTCCTCTCGGCGCTCCGTCGTCCGGATGAACGGGGACAAGTTCCGTCGCTTCGTCAAGGCCCCGCCCAGGAACTACTCTGTCATCGTCATGTTCACCGCCCTGCAGCCTCAGAGGCAGTGCTCTGTCTGCAGGTATATATACACACACACACACACACACACACACACATACACATACACATACACATACACACACACACACACTCGATCAATGCACCTCACTCAGGCCATAATCTGCATTCCCCCTGCTTTAACCTGTTAAGCCCGAGAGACCCGGTACCGGGGCCCTCCTGCAACATCTTGCAGGAAACAGTGTCTGAGGGCATGTTCATTTAATAAACTATGAATGTTTTATATCCATGTAACGGGAAGAAACTCATCTAACTGATCTTTTTTTTTTTTTTAAACCCCACAATGCTAACGCTGAGCCTCTGAATTAGCAACGAGCGAAAAATGCTAACAGATGACTGCACCAAAACTCACTCATAAAACCTTATTATTTATCCATTCTGCACATCCAACCCACCGATCTGATCGTGAGATAACACATAATCGATGGGTACATACATTATCACTCAATGATACGAACTCGCGACTTTATAAACAAAAACAGACATCAAAACATGTGGCGCTAGGTAGCTAAAAAGGCTAACATGGCTTACCTGTGTCGTAGTCTGGTCAAAAGTAGTCTTCAATGGCATTAACATGATAAAAAACGCTGCTGAAGTTAATCCATAGGTTAATCCAATGTGTCTGTGTCCCTTTGAAATGATTTCTGATAATCCATAAGCAATAAACATGCTTTTCCGTTTCCAGATGTCAGAGCTAGAGATAGGTTCGCTCTGATGCAAAACTGCATGTGTGAAGCCCCCACCTTTTTATTTTACTGTTTGTGGGGAATCCCCCTTTGATTATTTTGGCTCTAACAGTCAGAAAGAGATTTCATTCGTCAAAATCGACAAAGGGGGGCCAGAGATATGGACAATCCACCCAAATGACCCCAAAAGTGTTTTTGTTTTTGCTAAATCTCTCTAAAAAGGTCAGATTTCACTTGTTGTGCATCAATCTTGATACAGGGTACTTATTATATGTTGTACTTTGGATTCCTAAAGCTTTTAGTCTACCTTACCATCATCCAAGGGTAGTTTTCACTATAAGTAAAAAAGATTTTTTGGACGGACACTATCATTTACAGTTTTTTACTAAGTTTAATCTGAATTTTCTTTAAAATAAAAAACATCTATATTGATACTGACTTTTCTAAATCCAACTCACAGGTTTATCATTACTTTGAGAAAAAAAGATTATTAATTTAACCCTTTTAGAAGGGAATATATGGTCATTTGTTCTGGGAATGTCATTTTCAAGCCTGAGACCTGAAAAACAGGCTCAGGGCTAAACAGGTTAATAGCCATCCCTCTCTGTTTCTAAGAAGAATCATACACACAAGCACAGATGTCCTAGAACTCATCTGATATATCATGTACTTTCCTTCCACATACACACATTCCCTTGCACACCTCTGGAAACACAGAAAACAGCATTATATAACAACAACCTGTGGGTCACGTTGACATTTGGATCAAAGGAACTACAGCCTGCCGTACTTCCAAAGGGGCTGAATACATTCCACAGAACAAGGCCAACAAGACCTACTTTCACACTTGCAAACTCAAAGCATTTCATACATCAGGAGATGTTCCCAAAGTCCCGGTAGCAAGCTTTACATTTGATTTTTATTTACAAAAGCAGACTTGCATCATGTTTGCAGCAGATTGTGGAGCAACACATCAGGGTCAAACATTCCAATACAAGATTAGAAGTTTGATTGACATTTAAGTTTAGAGTTTCATTTAATTCATTTGAATACAGCTAACTTCCTGACAATTCGAGTATTTCAGGACCACGGACAGCTCCGCACACAGCACTGGTTTTCATCATGCGTGTAGAGCTTTCCGTGGTCCTGAAGCTGTTTGAGATGTGTCAGTGCAGTTATGAGAACCACCATCGGATGTTCAGGTCTCGTAGTTCATCGTTGTTCATAGCAGATCATTACATTAAAGGTCCCCTATTATACTCTTTTCATCAATATATGATAGGTCTCAGTTATATACAAACATGTCTCTGAAGTGTTTGGCTCCAAATACCAAACAGATCGTGCATTGCAGCATCCCATAATCCTCTCTGTTTCAGCCCTGTTTCAAAAGTGCTGATTCTCTCTCTGTTACTTTAGATGAAAATAAGGAACCACTCCCCACGCCCCACTGCGAGATATTTGGTTAAAAAGAACACAATGGTGCTCTAGGAGGACATTCAGGTGATAAGGTGTGGGGGGGGGGTTACCTTGGTTGGCTATTGGCTAATGGTTACACAAGCCAAACACTCGTTATGACATCATAAAGTTGCCAAAATCTGATCAGCTCATTTTCAGACAGGTTTTTATACAAATGGATCAAGACAAAAAGTGAGAGAATGTAGTAAACGCAGGAGTAAGTTAGCTATTCAGACAAACTCACGTTTTTATGTAGACATTGTTGTTTACCTGTTTACGATGATAGCATGCATACTTTACCCCATAGAATGTTGAAAACAAAAATAAACTTTTATTCAGATTGCATTCAGCATGTACATACAGGGAACCGACTTTCCTCAGGGTCACTAGAATTGCATTCAGCATGTACATACAGGGAACCGACTTTCCTCAGGGTCACTAGAGTTACATTCAGCATGTACATACAGGGAATCAACTTTCCTCAGGGTCACTAGAGTTACATTCAGCATGTACATACAGGGAATCAACTTTCCTCAGGGTCACTAGAATTGCATTCAGCATGTACATACAGGGAATCAACTTTCCTCAGGGTCACTAGAGTTACATTCAGCATGTACATACAGGGAATCAACTTTCCTCAGGGTCACTAGAGTTACATTCAGCATGTACATACAGGGAATCAACTTTCCTCAGGGTCACTAGAGTTACATTCAGCATGTACATACAGGGAATCAACTTTCCTCAGGGTCACTAGAGTTACATTCAGCACTATCCTTTTTGGGTTTTATTTGTACTTGTTTGCTTTGATTTTCTTTATTATATTTACTGTCAATCTCCTTTCTCACATTTATATTTAGGCCTTAGTAAAGTGCTTTGTGACTCTGAATAGGCAAGGTTGCAATACAAGTGTCGCTAGTTTGATGTTTAGAAATAAATATGTTTTTGCATTCTCACAAATCAATGTCTCTCTCTGTTATTATGTGGCTAGGTTTGAGTTGTTTGCTTCTGTATGAACAAACCGACTTCCACAAAAACCAGGTTTGTGACTCAAAGTTGAGGTGTGAAAAATGACACGTCTTGAGTCTGGAAAGGCAAACACATAATCATCACAGTAGTAACACAACAGATGGTCACATTATTTATTTTTTTCATTGCAATGATCCTTAATTCAAACTTCATATTTTCTTTATTGGTATAACTGCAAATACACACACGGATGCAAAAGATATCAGAGTTCATGTTTTTATCCCAGAAGCTATTTTTCTCCCTTTTTAACAAGGAGCCAGACTACTTATTCCTATCTAATTGGCAGATGCCCTCAATAAGGTCAATAATGGCTTGTGGGGAAATATAAATCTATTTATGTAAGCTTTGAGATTTGTATCTAAGATTAGCATATTTCAACAAACATTTTTTATTTTCCTTCAAAAGAAAGTAAATATTGCTTTTCATAATCCTATCAGTAGTCCCCAAGTTATGCTAGACACCAAGTCAGAACTCTGTCGATGTTTATTATTAATAATGTATACTGTTGCTAAACTAACTGGAAAAGATACTGTTAGTATGTAATTAATCGATACTCTATTTCAGTGGTTCTCAATTGGTGGGTCGCGGACCCGTTTGGAGTGGGTCGCGGATGTGTGAGTGAAGAAAAAAAATGGAATTGAATTTTTTTTGGGGGGGGGGGGGGGGGGGGGGAGTCCAACTTTTATTTTGAAGCCCCAATTTTCTAACGCTGTGCATGCAATAGGCGTTGGACTGGAAGTACCGGAGACCAGTAGTCACGTTGTGATCATCTTCTCAATAAAACATCTTTGCTGATGTTTTTTCGAGTCTTCTGGCCAATCAGAATCAAGATTGTTGCCGGAAGCCCCCACGGAGAATAACTTTGTGGTAGAACTATTCTTTATACATCCATGGGTACAACTTCAGATACAAATGAACAAATAATGAAATATGACCCCCGGTTTGATGATTGACAGGTCACAGAACAATGGGAGCTATCTACCCTTACCCACAATTTTTAAAGTAAGTCACACTTACACTCTGTGAGGAGCAGCAAGCTGTCAGAACTAAGTGAAAAACAAACAATGGCATAAAATATTATTAATATGTCGGGTAGTAATAGATTTATTTATTTTCTTCTCAGAGTGTACCAGAATGCGTAGTTTATGTTAGTATTTCTAAAAATCTCCTCGGGGACAATCCCCCCAGACCCCCCTGCTGGGGTTGGGTTTTCAGCATGTGTGCCTTTTTATATAGTTCAGCTTTGATTCCATCATCTCATAAACATTTTTTAAAAGCATACTTTAGTTCTGTGAAGGGATATATACACTGTACTTCACTTTTTTTGTTATTGTATGCTGAAAAGCGTATATTACAGCACGATTTTTTGTTGAATAGATTTGAGTGCTTCAAAATGTTGGGTCGCGATTTATTGACCAAGTAAAAAGGTGGTCCCGAGGCCTGACCAGTTGAGAACCACTGCTCTATTTAACCTTCCTAAATTCTCCCACACCACCCCGCTCCTCCGCTCACTTCACTGGCTTCCAGTAACTGCTAGAATCCACTTCAAGACACTGGTACTTGCGTACCATGCTGCGAATGGATCTGGCCCTTCCTACATCCAGGACATGGTTAAACTGTACACCCCAGCACGTGCACTCCGCTCTGCATCAGCCAAACAGCTTGCTGCACCCGCACTGCGAGGGGGACCCAGGTTCCCATCAGCAAAAACACGTGGGTTTGCTATCCTGGCTCCAAAATGGTGGAATGAGCTGGAAATCAGGACAGCAGATAGCTTACACATCCTCCGGCGCAGACTGAAAACTCATCTCTTTCGACTCCACTTCGAGCGATAGAATTACTAACAAAGCACTTATATACTAATAAAGGACTGATGTACTTATATGATTCTGTTTTCTTCAAGGTTGTATCTTCTTGGTCGAACGCACTTATTGTAAGTCGCTTTGGATAAAAGCGTCAGCTAAATGCAATGTACAGTAATGTAACACCGGGACACGTTTTGAATCAATAATACATTGTTCACTCTAAGTACAAAGTGAATCAAATGTTGAGATGTCAAAAGTTTGACACCCCGTTCTCATTTCCCCTCATTCCTTTCCCCACCTTTGATATTTACTCTGTCTGCTTCTTCTTCTCTTTCTGTCTGTCAGTTTGTTTTTGCCTATTTAAAAATGTTCTGCAGGCATTCTTTTATAAACATCTTGACAGCCAGAAAACAGAGTGATGATGAGCGTTGGAGACTTTTTTTAGACGGTGTCCTGAGTGTCTGTGTTAAGAAGACTATCAGGCCCTGAAAAATATCATATTTTTAGATAAAAATGAATAATAATAGAGGTCCTCACTCCAACATTACTCATCCCAGTTCCATAATACATTGTAATTCTTAGTACCGGTAGATAAAATGTAAGCATGTCATTTATGGTTTTTGTGACAGATGACTGCAGAAAATGACGGCAGCAAAGTGATTCAACAGTTGAGAAATCGCTTAGACAATCACACACTTTTAATTTAAACTGCCACTTAACATCCTTCATTACGCTGCACTAAACAAACTCTATTCTGAATATGGCCGTAAGGAAATAAATAATATATATTATTTACAAAAAACATAAAGAAAACACAAGGAAATAAAAAAAAACAAGGAAACATAATTACACAAACACAGCAGTATACTCACAACCTTACTCAGGGTTCTTACGGTTATTAAAAACCTGGAAAGGTCATGGAAATGCAAAATGCTAATTCCAGGCCCTGGAAAAGTCATGGAAATTCAAAATGCTAATTCCAGGCCCTGGAACAGTGATGGAAATTCAAAATGCTAATTCCAGGCCCTGGAAAAGTCATGGAAATTCAAAATGCTAATTCCAGGCCCTGGAACAGTGATGGAAATTCAAAATGCTAATTCCAGGCCCTGGAAAAGTGATGGAAAACAATATTTTCCCCCAAGTTTTGGAACAGTCATGAAAATGTAACCAAAGTTGCATCAAATATAATTTATATTTGATCTAATCGCCGAAATAGTAATACTATAATGATAATAAATACTGTATAGTAATGAAACTGTTGAGGTATTTTGCTGGTGAGAGATTTTAGTTGCTTTAGCTTGTAGAAGCTAGTAAGCCTACTGTTTCATTTGCTTTAGATAGGCACAACATGTTTCATATGCAGACCTTATTTTCCTGTTCCATGTTAAAAATAAAAATGTTTCAGTGGTACCGCTGAGAAAGAGTAATTTCTTTGGTCATGGTAAAGGTCATGGAGAAGTCATGGAAAATCATTGGTGAAAAAGTGTATGAACCCTGCTTACTGTACATGTATCATTTATGTTGGTCCAACAATGTCAAACAAAAAAATATAAATGTTGGAGTTCAAAGCAACTTGTAGCATGCTCATTAGCCGAATAAATAACAAAGTCTTTAATCTTTTAAATCAAGTCCTTATTAATTCATGTTGCCTCGATGTGACGGATACGCTGAGTGGTTGGTTGTGATGCTCACATAAATAAGATGACTTTAAAAGCAACGTTACCAAAGCGAGATAATGAGTTGAATTTGTGGATCACATACAGTAGTTAGACTGGTTGGACTTCAGGAGTTTACTAAGAAAAGAACAATGATGTATTAATGAAGGCTAAAATAATAATGTCTATCGTTTAAACGTGTGTTTGCTTCACTACTGTAAAAACACAATGGGTTTAATATCTACATGTCTGACTTCTTTAAATTCTTTATAAGTGTGTTGTTTTTGTTTTGTGGACATTTCAAAACTAAAGGATTAGGACAGTTGTCAGAACCTAAATGAACGGCAAATAAATAAATAACATGGACAACAATGATTTCTCATGACATGTTGACAACTCCAGCACAGTGCTGTGTTTACTATACTGATGAGCATCGCGCTAATCCCCTGACAGTCTGCCGGCCTGAGTTTCAGCTTCATCTCTCTCTGGTGACTTTTGAAACGGTAGACACTTCAAAGAGAACATCCTAACATTAGCTGCAAAGATAACAATGTAACGTCACCGCATAAAACACATCCTGACACATCATTTCCCTCTCATTAAAGCCAGCACAACAGACGGTTGACATAAGAATCAATGTCAAAGTGAATTTTAGCAGAAGGAAAAGAGACTTATAGCTAATATTAGAGACATGTAAGAGAGAGATAATATGAAAAGGAGACGTTTAGGTGTTTATCTTGTCGTGTAGGAGGTGAGACTGACCATGCCTGATTAAAATAACAACACCATGAGAATATAATAGAAATGCAATGAGGTTCGGGTAAAAAACAAATGTAGTATCTTCACATGTCATAAAGACCACTATACTGTAGGATAGAAAAAGTATGTCTTCTTCAAAAGGGAGACACCGTCAAGAATGCAGAATTCGGATCTTCTCTCTTTTCAGCCCCATTTTCTGACTCTGCATTTTTTCTGAGTGGAGTGCAGTCTTGTACTTTTCCCCTCTGTCTTGCCTCTGCTCTTTTTCACCTCCTGTTTTTGTGGCGATTTTTTATTTTTGTGTTGATATGACCCTCCTTTTTTTAGGCTGCTATTTGTGTCTTCATTAATAAATGCATGTGTTGCATTCACTGTGCAGAGCCTGAACCCGTTCTTCCTCTATAGCTCACATTGTATATAGCTTTGCAACAAAACGCATTCATCAGAGGCAAATCAGCTCTTGCTCCAGCGATATATGCACTGTTTCAGTTTTCAAAGCCGTGACCGGAGAGATGCTGCGATGCCTCACAGATGCAGGGCCAGGAAAATATCAAGAGGAGGAATCAAAATGATTTATATACAAATGTTCCTCCAGTTCTCTGCAGCTTTTTGTTTTCTCAATAATTTCTTCCTCCATATTATTTTGTTGTTTTTCTCGTCAGCGCTCAGACATCCTGGATCGCTAGCTTCCTGCAGATTTCCATTTTTCTCATTTTCTCTTTTGGCTGCCACAGTATTGGTTCAATTCTGATAGCAATACATGCATCATCTGCCTCCAAGTGTGCGATTCATGATACAATTGTTTGTTGTGAATAAGAAATGAATAATTACTTTTTTAAGATTGGAATGATTTGTCTCAAGGAGTAAATTAGACTTAAATGTAGATTTGAAACATGGAGTTGTTTTCAGATTTGTGTTTCTTATTGTTCTAGGCAGGCCAATGAGGAGTACCAGGTCCTTGCCAACTCGTGGCGTTACTCATCTGCATTCTCCAACAAGCTCTTCTTCACGGTGGTGGACTATGATGAGGGGGCTGATGTTTTCCAACAGGTAATTGTTTCATTCCTAAATGGAAAGTTTCCCCCTGCATCCTTTCTTTTCTTCCCTCCAGCCTTTCCTCAGCCCTCTGCTTGGCACACCTCTCACGTTAGGTGGGTCTCTCACCCTCACCAAAACCTTGACTTTGATGAAACCCATTCACACAGTAATGCGACAGCCACAGGAAACCCTAGAAAAACACATTTAACACCAAAGGCTAATTACTGTTCTGTAAGTCAGGACTTACTAAAATGCTTAATATAATATTTCTAGCTGCAAACAGAAGAAGAAAAAAACTCCCTTTTGTTAATTGCAATGGCTGAAAATCGAATAAATATTCTGGGGCTAAAATTCAAGGGCAAAGTCAGTTTGCTTCCCATTCTCCAATCTCTTCCTTCCCACTATTGTCAAGATGGACTTCAGCAGCAACTAACCGTACAGAAAAAAACCTTAGAGGAAAAGGCAAAAAGCACGCACGACAAAAACAAAACAATGAAACGCAACATCCTGAAAAGGCAGAAAGGCATACATGGACACATAAACAAAGGGCAGGTACAAACCAAAACAAACATACACAGAGTATTTATACACACCTAAACAGCACAACGTGTAATATGGACACACACACACACACACACACACACACACACACACACACACACACACACACACACACACGGGGTTGCACCTTTCTAGAAGGACTAACACACAAGCAGAAAGCAATTTAGAGGCTCATGTAAACACAATGCATTACACAGGTCTTTATTCCACACACACAGGATAAACCGACATCAAATTCAGTCCTGTTTTTGTTTCTTTTATCTTGACTTAAGTGCATGGGGAGTGCAACTCGTTATAGGGTTCTTTAAAAACTCATAATGATAATAATCTGCGTGTAAATGTTTGAGAGATCTGGTCCAAATGTTTAAATGTGGTTAATAAAATGTGGTTATATAAAACAAGTCACCTCTGGCTGGCAGAGAAGTCTCTACTCCATAGTTTCTCAAATAAAATCACACTGTACATTTTACATTTATATATTCAGTTTAATATTTAATATTCCATCTGTCACATACGTATATATATATAATACCTTGCTTTATATCTTGTTATTGTTATTTTTTAAATTCAACATGTATATTTTCTACTTGTTTATTTCTTATCTTTTAATTGTGATTGTACAATGCCATGTCTTTGTTTGCTGCTGCAAAACAAACATTTCCCAAATTGGGATCAATAAAGCACTATCTTATCTTATCTTATACCTTTTTGAGTAAATGTACATTCTTATTTGTGAACAGCTCCAACTTCTTATCTTTAATAGAGCCGTAACCAATATTGCCTAACGTGTCATCAGTCACTGGCTTCGACATAAACAATGGGTCAATAATAATATATATTAGCTTTTTTGCAGTGCAATAAACTATAATTTATTGTTATGACTTGAACATGATTGATGACTGAGTAAAAGCCCGCCTAATTAGAAGACATGACCACTCCTGTCAACAGTGTTAAATATGAAGACAGAAGACCATTTTATTTATTATCTTATGATCCAATAACAGGCTTTGAAGCGAAGACAAGCAGACTCAAATTGCAGACTCTTGTGTGCTGTCATATTAATGGACTACTGTGGACACATGTAGGCCTACTGGTAAATACTGCATTGTGTTGAACCAATGAAACCAACATGGAGACGATGGCTGGGAACAAAATAGAGACAAAAATATATCATTTGAAATACAATCTTTATATGTCTTTGTACTTTGGTATCAGAGCTAATTAACTTTAGTGATATTTATATTACTACAAAACGTTGTTCCTCTGTGTTTCCCTCTGGTGTGGTTTCTCTATTATATGAGAGATGCAAGACAAGTTGAAAAGTTATCTTCAAGCACTTTTGGCTAAACACAGAAAAAGTTGAAAATACAAAGGTAAATTCCCAGTTGGCCCTTTTTTATTCTATTCTCTCAGAACTTTAAATAGCAGTCCTCTGTTAGAAATAGCCTGGTTTTCTTCTTCTTCCTTTATCTATTGTAGACCACTTAGTCCAGGAAAGATAGCATTAAAGCAGTATTCTATATGGTCCTTTAAAACATTGTTTCTTTTTCTTCCTACTTGCTATTGTGAAATCTATTGTTTTCTTTTCTTTTATGGGTTTAATTGCTAATTCATGCCCTCTGGATGTCTATTGACTCTCGTACCTTCCCTCAAGGTTTTTTTCTTTTCACGATTCTTTCCACGTCTCTTCTTTTCATACAACAATTCTAGCAAAGTTTTATTGAAAGTTAATTACATTCACATCCTTTTGTTCTTGTCCATGCATGAATGTCGATTTTTGTATTTGTGTTCATGAACATGTTTGCATCTACACGTGCAGAAGTTTAACACTAAGAGCAAGAGGGTGGCTACTCTGAAACAAAACTTTAAACTGTTTCGATTAAAAAAAAAACACTAAAAAAAAAAGTTACCCGAGACGTGATCAATGATAGAGATCTGTGAGACATATGATGCTAAAGTAAACTCTAAAGAAGTAAACCTAGAATACTTACATCTGTTTATTAAGACAATCCTGCTGCTGCTGCTGCTGATGATGATAAGTTTGACAGGTCAGAGATGACATTAATTTGACATAACCCTCATTCTTTTGCTCTTTCTCTGTAGTTGAACATGAACAGCGCTCCAACCTTCATGCATTTCCCGGCGAAGGGAAAGCCCAAGAGAGCCGATACGTTTGACCTGCAAAGGATTGGATTTGCTTCAGAGCAGCTGGCCAAGTGGATTGCAGACCGCACAGATGTTCAGGTACCACTCACACATTCACACATTATTTTAATAAAAAAAACATTAACAGTTGGGTTGCTCGATTATGGCAAAAATCTTAATCTCGATTATTTGGGTCAATAATTGATATCACGATTATTAAAAAACGATTATCCATTTACTTTGAAAACATCCATTTATTGGAGTAAACACATTTTAACAGTATGTTTTTAACAGTTGATTACCCTGAACTTTAAGTATAATTAAACTGAAAAACCAATAAAAAAAAAAAATTATTTGAAAAAAAAAAAGTAATTGTTTTATTTCGATTACGTTGTTTTCGTAATTGTTGCAAGCCATAATCGTAATTGCGATTAAAATACGATTAATTGAGCAGCCCTACAGTTGGGACATATGTGGATTTTTGATACATACAAAGGGAATTGTTGGATCATACAATCCAAATATAGTTAATAGAAATATAAACAGAAATATTCTTTAAATTGTTTAATTTAAAGGAACTAACTAAAAAAGTCATTAAATTGATGTCAAAATACTTCATTAAAAAAAGATAGCTATGGTTTTTCTTCCCGTTTACACCAGATATACAAACCGAATCAGATTCAGCTAAGAGGTGGTCAGAGACCTACTTTTGCTCAGAAGGATTGTCCGTAACAGCATTTGATTGACAGCCTTTACTTCAGCCTAAACTCCACCAAGTCCATAGATCAAAGTCTGTTTCCAAGCCTTGTGAAGTACTGCTGCATGTTATTGGAGTGCCTTGATACATTGGTTGAGTAATCCATTAACACACCGCTCCAACAGCCAAACCCACCAGGCGTTTGTTGCAAAGAGCAGGAGAGGTCTGAAAGCATCCTTAGTTTTTACAATGTTTACAACTTTAGAGAAACAGGCAAATAGGTTTCAGATGTCATTGTTTGTAAGCACTTAGATGGATGGCACCAGAAAGATCAAATCCCAACCATCTGACTTTAGTTTCTTTTCCCTAAACAACCTGTGAGCCAAGTACCGGCAGACAGAGTCCAAGCGTCCTGCTGACATGCTGTTGATGGATCTGGATTCAAAAAGCTGCCATTCAGTGAAGGTCATGGGGAGCACTTACACTAAGTGCTAGCTTTCAGGCACTTCAATGTGACTTAACAGCATGAATTACGAACAGTACAGAAAAGGCGGGAACAAAAGGACAGATATTTGATGAAAAGATTGTGAGCTGAATACCTTGGTGTGATTTAGGGAATGTACATGTAATTGTTTAGAGGAGTCAGTGTTCACTTTCAGAGCCACTAATGTCCAAATGAGACAATAAGTGTATAAGGGGGGTGTGTAAGAGCTGTTACTGTTGTGTTGTGATGAAATATCAGCCATTAAAACTTCTTGGTCTTTTATGTTCTATTCTTGGATAAAAACCGACATGAATTACTTCATGTACGCTGTCATACACATTTTTGGATTTCATTGTATAAAGGTTTTTTCAACTACAATTGAATCCTAAAGGTGACTTATTAAACATTGTGTTATTCATAAAGCAATCCTTTTTTTCTATTATCCAGATGAAATTAAAGTCTTTAAAAATACAATACAAGGGAAGGTACTACATATTTGATTGTTTAGAAGAGATTCATCCTCACATGTCTGACGGACCTTCTTTTTCTTTTCAAACACACATACAGTATCAGCACGCACGACTTGTGCCAGAGCCTCAAACCAAATCTATTATCCTTCTCCCTGAATTATGCATATTGAAATTGTAATTCAATAATACTTAGCAGCAGCAGCAGATGGTAGACACATTTTCACCAACATAATCTGTGTTGGTGACACACACGCTTCTTGGAACATTGTACCCTTGCATCTGTTAATAGCTCACACAGCATGTTGTGAGTGTGGCTTCATGGCCACTCACACTCACACTCACACACACACACACACACACACACACACACACACACACACACACACACACACACACACACACAGACGGAAAGATGGTGAGAACAAAACAAACGGAAGTAACAAAATACAATATTTCAAAATACATTTGCAAACCCATTCCTGAGAAGATCAATATTGAGTTTTTTTGTTTTTCAATATCATTATTTTAAATCCTTCTTAAATTGTATCTAATGTGCCGCAACTTTCCACTGATTAAACCCATTCGAATTGGGGAATAGTTTGGGCTTTTGAAATCATTCGATCTGTTTTAATTAACAAAAGATAGAATCATGATTTGCTTAAACCGTGTACAAAAAAAAGTGCCAACCATGTTGTACATATTGGACTTGATTTAAGACTATGCAATGGGATGTATATTTCTTTAAGCCGTCTAAGAGTTGGTAAACCATATTCTTCATTTTAGATAAAATGGTTTTGAATTTGCTCACAATTGGCAAATTTTGACATAGACGAAAAAATATATAATACTTTGTCTGTGTGAGTAGCATCAGCATTTCACTAAGCCTTTCATTTTAATTTAAGAAAGGCAAAAATAGTTTTCCTTTCCAGAGTAGAGATTTGAAATAACCCTTACCCTGCTGTTGGAGGTTTTTGTTGGTTAGATAAATTGTTCTCAAAAGTGAAATAACTGTCTACTTCCTGTTGAACGCAGAGAGGTTACAGTATGTTGAAAACATAAATACAACCATTGAAGGTCCACACACACACACACAGTCAGATCTTATTTTATTTATTTCCTAATACACGCTGTATTGGAAATGTTTTCACAAAGGGTAAAGGTTCAAGTTTAACTATTTTGTTGAAAACCTGGTTATGTGCATTTGGAGTTCTATAAACGGCTTTAACATTTTATATTTCAAGAAAAGATCATACCATGTTCAAGGTTTGAAAATGTACACAATAGACTACATAAAGACTTTTGTATGAGTTGTGAGCAAGCCAAGAATAAAGGATATGTACCTAACCATTTTCAATGCATTGGGATTTTCATCTAATTATTTTAAGTCTGTCTCTCTCCATCGCGCTCTCTCTCTCCGTCCCCACAGATCCGTGTCTTCCGTCCCCCTAACTATTCAGGGACTATTGCTCTGGCTCTGTTGGTGTCTCTGGTTGGAGGTCTGCTGTATCTGAGAAGGAACAACTTGGAATTCATATACAACAAGACTGGATGGGCTATGGCTGCACTGGTATGACACACAAATACACAACACATAAACAAAAACACGGTATTTTTAAGGCGGGAAAATTATATTCCACTGGGAGAATGGAGAAATGTGCGCCTTCACAAGCCAGAGACGTACTGTAAGTCAAGTGAAACTGCTCTGGGAACAGATTGAGTGGAGTAATCTCACCTCATTAGTAAAATGTTCTTCATGTTTCAACAACACTTTGAGTCTTAAGTCTCAGAGCCATGTTAAGGTGGATACATTTCAGAAACTCAGTTAAACATCAGGATAATTATGCTAGTACTCCCATGCTAATTAGGTTATTTTTTCATTCTCTGTCCCTCTTTCTCAATCTCTCTCTCTATCTCTCTGTATTAGTGTGTAGTGTTTGCGATGATATCTGGACAGATGTGGAACCACATTCGAGGTCCTCCCTACGCACACAAAAATCCCCAGAATGGACAAGTGGTATGAGTCATGTTTCCTATGTCTATATATAAACATATCTCAAGTTGTTGTCATTCTTTCTTACTGCCCTTCCATCTATAATTTTCCATCCCATCCATATCTTTGTTGTCCTTCTTTTATCATCCCCTCTTTTTTCTATTTCTTGTTTTACCTTTTCTTCCTTGAACATGGGCTGCCCTCTTTCCTCTTGACCATTATTCTTGTTTTCTTACATGTGTTTTCAGCCAATACAACAATATTATTCAGGTTAGTACTATTGGGATTTGCATTGTGGTGGGTATTCAATCAATGGAAGGTACATTATGTAAAGCTGCTGGCCCAGAGTAAGATGCACTCTACCATTATCACAGCTAACAGGTCAGCGCTGGGACTGACTGTGTGTGTGTGTGTGTGTGTGTGTGTGGGTGTGTGTGTGTGTGTGTGTGTGGGTGTGGGGGTGTGTGTGTGTGTGTGTGTGTGTGTGTGTGTGTGTGTGTGTGTGTGTGTGTGTGTGTGTGTGTGTGTGTGTGTGTGTGTGTGTGTGTGTGTGTGTGTGTGTGTGTGTGTGTGTGTGTGTGTGTGTGTGTGTGTGTACACCTGGGAGCATTCAGTGTGTGTTAATATCACCTTAGAGACAAGTCAGAGTCCTCTTGGACCAAGCAGACAGGAAGGGGGCAAGGGAAGAGAACATTTCTGTTGCTCTCCAACTGGGTACACACACACACACATAAAAAGCAGAGGGAACAGAGAGGCAGTGCTGTTGATCCTCAGTCTTTCTTTCTCTCCCTCCCTGTTTTTTTTACATTTGACACTTATTACCAATATCTGTACTCCACACACACACACACAAACACACACACACACAAACACACACACTTTACCTGCAGATTTGGCTGGTCATCATTTAAGTTTGTTCATTCAAGTGTGAAATTAAAATAACAATAAACCTGAGAAAATAAGGGGAGTGTGAGAGAGGAATGAAGTGCTGGACATTTGCCTTAAAAACTTGACTATGTGTCTCCACTATTATGCGGTCTGATAAGTGACACACATGCAAACACACCCTTTCAGAGTGAGTGTTATTGAGGTCACAGACCCAAAGTATACAAAGCAGTGTTGTCGGTGTACGAAAAAAGTCAATTCAGCTCATGCAGAGATTGAAAGCGATTGGTTTTCCCTGAAGCCAGCACTGCCAGAGAACACCCTCTAACACACAACAGAGGGAAGTGCAAAAACACACGGTCTTACAATCAAAATATATATATATGTTTTTTTTTTTAAATATCACGACTTTCCATCCTTTATTCCTTACAGAATGCTCCCACTCTCATGTTCTGTTTAAAAGTCACTCTACTGCTCAGGCTCTGTTGACTCTCATTTTTCAATCAGTTTGACTACAAATAGGTTACAGCCTCATCCTACGTAGCGCTCAGCTGTGTGTCCCAGCTGTCACCCCATCTTTCTCTTCCTCTGTTATTCCCCTAACTCTCCACTACCCTCTCTTTGCCACTTACTTGCCTGTGAAGCGCTATTTTTTTTTACTGTGAGGACAATCATCTACCGACATACATGCTTCTTTTTGTTGGAGAAAGAAATACAAAGAAAATCCTAATTCATCAAAAGAATGCTTGGAATTTCACACATGACACAGAGGCTTCACTTTTTCAGTCTTTGGCTCGTGATGTATCAGAATCAGAATACCTTTATTAGTCCCACAGAGGGGACATTTGCAGCACTACAGCAGGAAAGAGCCACAGACAGCTTAGTGTACAATTGCACAAAGCATACCTATCACTCTTTACAATATATCTGAGAAAATCATGCTGTTTCCTTCCTCCGGCTCATCAGTTAATTCCTTCTTCCTTATTTCCCTCCCACTGCTTTCTTTTCTTCTCTTTGCCCCCCCCCCCCCCCCCCCTTCCCCTCTCTCACATATCTGTCTGTCCTCATGCCATCTTATAGTCTTCATAAGAATGAAGTGCAGTCAGTGTGAAATACTCCTTCCTGCTTTCCAGTTTTACCCTCTCTTCCGCTCTTGTTCTTGGCTTCGTACGAGCTGAGCAGAACGATGAGGGCAGGTTTAAAGCTTTTGACATAGTGAAGTGTTTACAGAACATTTTGGATTAAGACTGAAATGAAATCCCTAACTGTGAGGAGCGGGAGCCATAGGCATCTGTTTCAAATTCAGAGGTTCATGGGTCATAAATGATTTATTACTGAGCATACAGAAAAACCAATGATACAAGATAGGAGCTAAAATGCTTAAGAGCTGGCAGAGGGACCGTTGTATGCTCTGTTCCAGCTTGGAGGCGAATACTATGAAACGTAAGCCTTTTATATTCTGTGATTGATTGTAGCAAATGAAAAGTTACAAATTATGATTAATCTTCATTTATTTATGTAAAAAAGCACTCCATGTTGTGTTTGTTTCTTCACCGAAAGAAATGTCATTAGCGACCACTGCAAACATCCATGCGTGCACCTTGGAAGTCAAAATAACAAAAGTAACCAACTTCACAACCAAGCTCCTTATATGTAAATCACGAAATCTCTAAGTTTACACTCCTTTTGGTTTATATGTTATCAACTATTTGGATATTTCTGTCCTTATAAAAAGCAATGTCGGCAAGTGGGAAATATATAAGTAATATTCTCACAGTCATGGTTTCATACTGCAATTCAACATCAAAATGGACACTGTGGAGATTCACTCCCTCCCACATAAGATGAAGTTAAATATTAAGTGATCTACTTTCAATTTCCACTTTATTAGGTGTTCCTGTCAGTCAACTGCTACCCAATATCTACCTTGCAAAAATGTCAACGCTATGTGAACAGTATGAGCTTTTTAAAGATATCAAATATGGCATAGCTTTTGTATTATATTGTAAAGGTTAAAATAATAAAAGGACCACATAGTATGAACCTAATATGAAAAACCTATTGAGAGCTGGCTCCATAGAACCTGCTCTAAAGTCCCCTACAGCTTCACCTTAATCATCCCTCTTTAACAGCAGGATCCGCATTGATAATAGTGGCTTCCATGCCACATTGCTATTTTCTTGTGATAAAAACGCTGCAGGTCTTCTGCAAATGGCTCTCACTTCCTCTGTCCCTTCACATATTCCTCACATACATCCTCCACCTTTTGCACTCTTTAAATCCCTCTTTTTCACCTCCGATAGCAAATGGGTTGAACTGGCCAGATGATAGTAAAAAAGATACCTGCCTTATCTTCTTCCAGTGCACCCCTCCTCTTTTCGTGTTACTTCCTCTCAACTCCCCGTCTAATCTTCCACCCTCCTCTCCCTCCCTCTCTTCCCAGACAGTGTAATTCCTTTAAAATGATGAGAGAGCCGGGCCAGGTAGACTGTAGCGAAAGGATTTGTCAACTGACGAATGGAACGACCAAGCAGATGAAATTGTAGTGAGCGTCTTACTGTGAAAATACTGCTCGCCCGTTTTTGCTCTGGAACTCAACACACACACACACACACACACACACACACACACACACACACACACACACACACACACACACACACACACACACACACACACACACACACACACACACACACACACACACACACCACACACACTCTGAGTTATGCTTAAGACACTCACTCACCCACATGGAACAAACACAAGCCTTTACACAGCTATTACTACAAACGGACACACACAATTTAGCCAAACTCAAATATTAGAAAAACCCAGAATCATAATGTTGCAAGCAGCAACAAACACAGTCGCACACACATCTGACTGGATTTTGAGGCGCTTGGGTTTGAAGGAGGGATTGAACGGTGAAAGTTTCGTATTGAACATTGTGTTGAACAAGTTCTATTATTAACTGTCTCACAGAAAGGGGATCTTGGGGAGATGAATGGGCTGCTATTATTAAGCATTTAAGCCAGCATTTATTTTAAACTATCACCACACTATTGACTGATGACATTTCAGTATTTCCAGCTGATTTCACATGATTTGGTTGATGTCTTTTGGCAGCTGTTCTCGACATTACTGCTAACCTTTCATATTGTATAGAATCTCCCCTGTCACTTTTATTGGCTCTTTGTAAGTCAAAAGTCAACCATTTGCAGAGGGCCATCAGTGTGTGTTAGTAAGTGTGAGTGCTGCTTTACGTTTTGCGTTGCCTGCACACCTGTTTGTGTATGTGAGAGAGATCATTTGTGACAGTATGCATTTTATCGGGGAAGGGATTTCTTGTGTGTTTGTCTGGTTGTTTTGAGCCAATACAGAAATAATGGAATAGAATAGTAAAGCAGTGAAATAATCTATTTTTTTAAGCTGGAGTTGTGTTTCAAATCAGACTCTAACCATCCCTCTCAAACTCCACGGTTACATCCCCAGACGCACAACATAATTTGAACATTTTCTAACTAGTAGTAAGAACCACATATTAAACAAATGTTATCCTGGAGAGAGAAAGAATGAGAACATTAGAGTAGATTGGTGTAGAAAGAAAAGATGGAATAGATGGGGAGATTACAGGTAACACACTAGCCAGTCACAATAGCCCTCTAACTATGCTCCTGTATATCTCTCTGTGCTGGGCTTTTACTCCTTTTGGCCTTTTGTTCTCAGGGTTGTTCATTATTAACCTACATTATAAAGAGTTGCTGAAGAGAGGGGAAAGCTCTCTTGCCTAGCTACCTGTCGTTTAGCAAGCTGGTTATCTCTCTTTCTAATGGGACAATAGTTTCACCACGGCTCACATTCCTAGTTCAGAGTCGACCTTGATCATTCTTGAGAAATCCAGTTCCTTAAAAAGAAAAAACACTAGTATTAGAAAAAGTCTTTTGACACCCTGTAAGCCAGCAGTACGTTTTATCCTGTGGATCGAGCCAGCATTTGTCTTAGTCAAAAGACTTCATTAAGTTTTATACACAGCGCACTGCCACTTGATCAAATCCACCGCATATCCTTGAAAAATAAAACACTAAAAAGTAGTCTGAGGAGGGAATGATGAGTCACTTCATTTTACTGACTGACATGTTAAAAGAAATGAAATAGGTTTTAAATGGCTTTAATTGACTCTTGGGTAATTAAAGTGAAGAGTGTGTAAACATTGAACTGCATAAACAGTGTGTGGATAATGAGTTTTTAAAGCATCACCTGAATCCCTAAAATAGACTGCCATATTTGTTCAAATGAAGGGCTCAGTAAACCTGCCCATAGTCCCTCTGCTGTAGCTGCTACATCTCCCTCCATATGCTCTCAGATCTGGTTAGTTAAACATTAAATCATTGGTGTGTTGCAGCATATTTCAGTTTTTTATTATATCAAATTCTGCTGCAGCTATCAATCAAATATAATGAATTGTTTTTTTGCCCACTCTATAATTATCTACAACTGGATTTTTACAGGTCTGTTTCACTTTAGCTCTATCATCCTGCAAAGATTCATTCTCTCCTTTTAGTTTCACGCTCCTGCTCTCATTTGATGTTGTAGGTATCTAGCCAGCACCCTTACCCAGAGTACCTTGCAAGGTTCACTTACTAGATCGCCCATTATTATACCCATTCGCAACACGACACACAGTCATACCTATCTTTAGTTTATATAAGTGAAGTAGATATGTGTCAGCCACGTACTCTTTCCCTCCTCTGTTCTTTCTGCTTTGTTGACTTTTCATGTATCCCTCTTCCTGTCTGAGTGACTCCTGACCTTTACCAAACCAAACCCACACAAACAGACATTCAACACACAATATACACACACACACGTGCGTACAGGATACAGGATGGAAAAGGATGAATACAGCTATTTGTAAAGGTTATCTGGCCCACAGCTATTAACAGCTAGCACAACAACAGTTTGGTTTTAAAGAGAGAAGGTGGGTCACATTACTTATAAACGCTGTGTTAGCAGTGTTCATATAACTTACCATTGATCCCAACTATTACAATTGTATTGGTTCTGATGTTCCTGTCGGGGATGTTTTCTGTAACATGCAGCCCACTAGGATCTAACAGACTTGAGATGACATTGACCTTCATCTGGGTGTGTACGCATGTGTATATGTTATTGCATATTATATACCTGCATTGGTTTCGACACCTAATTCCCTTCAAAGTCTGACACAAGGGCTGTTATATGCAGTTCTTATAAAAAACAAGGCTTTATAATGTCAATGTATTCAAATGAGTACATGAACACACACACACACACACACACACACACACACACACACAGAGTATAGTTCACATCTACCTTCTTGAATTGGAAGTAAGGTAAACATGTTATTTCATACATCTTGATCTTAGGGCATACGAATGAAAACAATACATTAGCCTCAGGAGAGGTGTTTAGTAAAGGTCTAGACCTTTTTTAGAGTTCTAACGTTGATATTTAGATTTTTGATTGAAATAACCTTTCAGTGTTTATTTTCTTAAAACCCTCTGGAGTAATAATCTCATCACTACATTTAGCGAAAATGTTGCTTTGTGTGAGAGTAATTGAGTGAATTTTAAATATGTATTATATCAAGGGATTTGTTAAATAAAAAGATGAATGGAATTCTAATTATTTTCCGAGTTGCCTTAGACAAAGTATGCAGTTTGGCATGCAGGGTTTTTATACAGTGAGTTTCTGTATGATGAAAAATGCTCAGCATAGCAATTGATTGTTGCCTTGAAAAGATGAAATGTATCAATACATTGAGTAAACTGAACATGCAGATTCAGACCAGTCAGTCTGGTATTGTACACATATATATCATGCCATGTTATTTAAAGAGAACTAGAGTAGATGCTTCGGGCTCATTTGCAGACACGGTTCTCTTAAAAAAACAAATTCATCAGATTAATTGGACCGGTAGCAGATGAAAGTTGTACTAGACAGCTCCACAGCATGAATCTGCGTGAATGTATGAAGTTACTCAAAAGTGAAGGTATTTAAAAGGAGGAGAAAAAAGTGTATGTCAGCATGCTGGGCGACAACACTACATCACAAATGTGTGATTATAAAACAGCATGGTATAGTTTTGTGTGTATATAGTGAGGGACCTAAATGTGTGCTGATATGTGATATGTTCTTTATTAAATTACCATTGACTAAAACAATTAACTGATCCTACTAACAAAGTGTTGCGTATATCCATTGGTATGAACTTTTATTTTTGAATGGATCCCACATTCACTGTCCTGCTGCCATTTTTGCAAGTTTTAAGATAATGATATACCTTGGTTGTTTTGTTCTTTCATTAAATTATTTTGGCTATAGGATGTCACAACCAACTTTACAATTAATACAACAATTATTTTTCAGCATAACAAGGTCCCAGGGATAATGTTCATATATTTCCAGAATGGTACATTAAAGGTCAGGCTCAAAAGTTTGTTTAGTGCTGTTGTATGACTCACAGTGAGTCCTGAGAGAGGGATTACATCTTCTGTAAAACACTGGTCTGCACCTATAAAGTTCAAATCAGGTGTTTGGTTTGGCCTTTTCTGCCTCTTTCAACTTTGCATAATGTATTCATTAACTTAGCTTCCTCTCTAGCAACATATTTTTAAATAGACAGTCATTATGAACCATCCATTCCTTTAGTCTTTCAAATACATTTTTGAATTAGATGGGAGACGTGCGCCAGTTAATGTTGGTTTGATTCAAACATTTACAAGAGCGACTCCACTTAGAGACAGTGGTGAATTGTGTTGATTCTTTTTGTACACTTTACTCATAGAAGGCAATTGACGCTAAACACAGTTTTGTTGATTTACATGTGTGAAGGTTCTCAATTTATTTTCGAGATGAGTGGTTTCAAAGTGGTTTGAACCTTAATTTGGTGGCCGAAGCCTTATAAGCTGCCTCTAGCTGTACAATACAGAATGTTGTAAAGGTGTACAAGTAGATGCATGTGTGTGTCCATAAAAGTCCAATACATGTATTTAGTATATCAAACCACATTTCAATGACATCATGGCCTTTTTCAAGTGTCTGATTGCTCTATCTAGGCAACCTGTGTGTTTGATTACATGAGAGATAGAGATTTATAGAAGGGGACTGTTGCGTTTGCATTCGTTCATTTCAGTGTTAACTTAACACATTGTGGCTGCTTTTACTTCCAGACCACCATGATGTTTTGGGTCTTTCTCATAAACACACACACTTCCTTTCACACAGACAAAGCTCCCTAAAACATTCTAATTTACAGACACACATTTACTTACTGGTTTTCAATGCAAAGCCTACATACACCGAGTCCCACACACTCAACGCTCTGCACACTAATGAATGGAACTGCTGCCTTCTAACCCATCAGATGAATTGGAAGTGCCTGGCCATGGATTGAGGAATTGTTCCTCCAGCAAGCACTGCTCTTGCTCTTAGCCTCTATCTGCAGTTTATGTTTAGAAGGCACCATGCAGAGAGCGGTGTCTTGAAAAAGAGTGTAAAGTAATGTTTGTTTAGTAATGAAAGAAAAAGTTCACCGTGAGATACTGATGCAGCCGTTTTCATCTTTGTTTTTGCTAAAATATTCAGTAGTTATGTGATCTTTATGTAACAATTTGTCTCTCTTTCTTCTTCCTTCACCCTGCCTAAGTAGTGTACTTGATTTAGTCACACTTTCCAAGAGTAACTTTAACTCATTCAATTAAGGTTTGCATGTGAGCAAGCTTTTGTAAAGGCAAAGTTGTTCTACTCCCGCCCTCTACTGTTATTGACCATTTTACCGTGGTGCCCTTGAAACTTGCGTATGGTGCGTATTAAAGGTTGGATAAACATCCAATTGCAGTGAGTCAGCGCTGTTTAAACATTTGAAATGCGCTTCTTGACTTCTCCTTGTGTTTCCTTTTTTTTTTTTTTTATAATCGACGCTTATTATACGAAATGTCAACAATATTTACGTGAATATCTCTGAGTTTGATCATTACGTATACAAAGTTACCTGTATACAGATCAACTTGCTTAACCTTTATGAATCTTTTTATATTCAGTTTTGGTTTACAAAGGATAATTGGTTCAATGGTGGTCAAAAATAAATCCCATACAAACTTCCAAATATATTACCCACCAACCAAACCAAACTTTTTCATGGAGGTACTGAAGGAGCATGGGTTAGTCAGTCAATAAGTGTCTTGTAAAAAATGCAAAAACCCCACTTAATGCAAAATAACAGGTTTGTGTTGAAGACAAAGGGATCTGTTTCAGCCTCGAGTCTTAGTCGTCTTTATGTCTGCTTTCAATTGCAAAAATGTTTCATTTATATCCACTGAAGCAAGAAAAAGCTGTCCACCCTTTACTCCTCCTCCTTTGTCATCTTCTATTCATCTTGTCATCCTTATTCCTGTCTGATAGTGAAAGAAAAGAACACTGAGGCAGTCAAGTGGAAAAACAGGCCCTAGATGTGCCGTAAACCCAGACACTCATAATCTGCTGGGATTCAACAATGTGAAACACACTGAAAGACTTCCTTCCTCCTGCCCTGCTATTTTTCTCATTTCCACAAGACTTCCACTTTGTCTTCCTTTGTCCGTGCTCTTCGCCCATCACACACAGACAGATGCCAGTCCAATTGGGCCTCTGACATCCAATTGGAGAGCCTCGCTTGTGCAAAGCTTAAAGGTCCCATGTCATGGCCATTTCCACTGATCATAATTCCATTGTTGAGGTCTACTAAAATAGATTTATACTGTGCAATTTTCCAAACTCACATTGGTTTCGCATACAGCATCTCTGTAAAGTACTGTATGTGTATTCACTCTCTGTCCTAAACGGCTCGTTGGAGCTCTTGCCCCCCCCCCCCCCCCCCCCCCCCCCCCTCCCTGTAAGCCCAGTGTGCTCCGACTGGTCAGCTCGGCCACTCTGTTCTGATTAGTCAACCACCAGAGAGGTTCCGCCCATGTCTAACAGTGCTTTTTTCGGCTCACTCTGAGTGGAACATCAGCCTTACAATGGCCTTGGTACAGCCGTATATGTTATACACTAACTAACCGAACTGTATCTCCAACTGTTGTTATAGAAGAGTAAGTTATGTTAACCTGTAATAGTGGCGAATTCACGCCCATCTATCCATGGGACCTTATTTCGGAAAAATTATGTATTGAAGTCAATGGAGAGAGAAAACGTACAGTATCTTTCGATCCCGTTTGAATTGTGCCACAAATTACACATATGTTTGTCAATCTTAAAATAATTTTTTTTTCAAAAAAGTCAGTTTTTCGTAAAACTGTTGAAATATAAGACTGAAAAATACGCAACTAGAAAGACTACAAATCCCAGAGTTGCGTAAGTGATGTCATAACTGATGTCACAATTGTTTTCCTCTGCTAAATATAAGAGATATATAAGATAACTTTAACAAGATGCCTGTGTGCTTAGTACCAGGCTGTAATCATACCAGCAATGGGTCTTGCTCGTTCTTTCGCTTCCCGTCTGATGAAAGGACCAGGAGTGGCTGGATCAAGTTAGCTACCTAGCTAGTAGCAAGCACGTTAGTTAGCATTACAGCCTTAGCCTTGTCTTTTTTATTTGCCTTAACATTAAGTAACATTACTTAACCCAAAATGTTAAACAGTAAGAGTAGTAATCATATGTTGTGAACCCTTTGAAGAGTACTGTCACACCGGTGGGATCATTCTATAATACACCATTTAAGCCCGGGGGAGAAATGCTAATGCTACATTAGCATCGGCGATCTTTTGTACTTCATGCTATCTGCACAAATGGTTGACATTAAACATTAAAAAGATCAGGCAGTTCAGAGAGAATCAAAGGAAGGCAGGCAGGCAGGCAGGCAGGCAGCTTTGCATGAAATTCTTCTGGACGTGTTTCATTGTGGTGATAGTGAAGGTATCAATCCCTTGTTTAGCAAGACAGTAGTGACGGCCATCTTGGTGACGTATGTTGTTCTGCGAGACCAGAGATGTAGTTCATTCAGCGTTTCACACAAAAAATGTGTTATTTCACAGTTTTACGACACATTTTCTTTTTTTTTACTGGCAAAATTATCTTTTAAATTGACAAACATCATATTTGTAATTCGTGGCACAAACGGGATCGAAAAGATAATCTTTATTTCAAAATGACACGTTTATTTATTTCAGGGGACTTTTATTTAATAATGAAAAGCACAAGAACGGTTCTTGAACCGGAACCGGTTTGGTTTATTGGCAGTTTGCAAACCACTTAAAGAGCCTGTGACACGAGTTTCCCCCATCCTCCAAACCCATCAATTTGAGTAAATATTGTCCCCTTGAAAACCGTTACTGAACTGATTTTGGATATTTGTACTTTGATAACCATTAATCTGCCCTTCAATGTTGACCATTTTCTAGATCTTCTCGGGGATTCTTCAAGTCCCGCCAAATTATGTGTGATGTCATTGCGGGCACAGCGCTCCAGCTGCACCGTTCAGGATCCCAGCATCTGCATGTAAACGCTCGATGGGGCACACAGCAGCAAGCTCAGACAGCGATGACATTTTAATTTTGAACGTGTCTGAGAGCTCATATGAGGCTGAAGGATCGGTTTATGTTGTATCTGTCAGAAGTTTAGGAATTAGGTGCGTCAATATGGGCGATCATACGGTCATGTAGCTAGTGGTGGACTGGGACTAAAAATCAGCCCGGGACTCTCGACCGGCCCACTTTGGTACCACTAGTCAATTGTCAACGGGGGGAGTGGGGGATGTGCTAGTGACTTATCCGACCGGCCCAGTTCGGTACCGGCCCATCGGGATTCGTCCCGATGGCCAGTCCGCCACTGCACCCAGCCCAGCCCATATAAACTGTCAACGGGGGGAGCCTCGCTGCGGGGAAACGGTGGACCTAGTGTCCCGATCGGAGTGGGAATAATAATAATAATAATAATAATCCGTGCATTTTATCCATTAATTTCCCCAACATTGTGGTAAAAAAAAAAACACACGTTTAATCCATGTTGGTGTACTACTACAACCAGTGGTGTAGTGGGGATGTTTTTACTGGGTGGACGGGGTCGTGGGTGGACGGGAGACACTATGGACGCGCTCGTGAACTGTCAACGGGGGGGGGGGGCTTGGGGACCTCTGTGTCGCCTGTCAGGGCAACTTACATGATGCCGTTTAGACAATATAATAATAAAGGGCGGTGCCGGCTGTCAGCGAACCGATCCGGCCTTTCTGCGCGACTATCACTCAAATGCGGGACATAGTCTCAATGTGTGGGACGCGGGACAAATAATAAAAATGCTGTGTGTGCAGTCCCGCACAGTGCGGGACACCTGGTCACCCTACACACACAGTTCTGCCCCTCACACACACACACACGCTTCAAATCAAGTTGCATAAATGCTTGAGCTACGTTTTTATTATAATTACTGTGAAATCTGCCTATTATGTTTTCGTCATTATTACAACAAACACACACTTGCAACTGATAACACTGGCAATGATTTTAGATGTATTAGAATATTAAAAAAAGAAATCATGCTTCAAATAAGTGGGGGTACGGCGTACCTCCGCGTCCAACGCCCACTACACCACTGACTGCAACTACAAAAAGCTAAGGTTTGTTTTCTCATCAGGAAATGCAGACCGGCTCAAACAAAAGATTTGTAAATCATCATCCTCACGATCATTTAATGTATCATATGTTCGCCGAATTGACATGAAAGCACTAATAAATGTAGTTTCATCCACTTGAGTTTACAACTACAAAAATAATCGATTTGTTTTTATATCACATCCGACGGGAGGAAATTCAGCAGCTCTCACTACCGATTTTTAATCCTAATTTAATCATCATCTTCACCACGATCATTTATGTTTATGTTCACCGAATTGACATGAAAGCACTGACAAATATGAATATACTGTAGTCAACTTCATTAAAACGTTATTAACGTGCCTAAACTCAGTAATTCACAATTTCTACGCATGACAACACACTTTGTCCGTGTTTGGCTCTCTCGCCGCACAGTGAAGCGTTCCCGCATTGACATCACTTCCGGCTTCCCCCAAAACCTCAAAATGAGTCGAAGGAATTTTCCCGCGATGTTCGAAATTATTGATATTTATCGGAACGGTATCGCTTTTTCTTTTTTAAACTGACGGTTCGAGATTACTAGTAGCACACTATTTCATTGCACAACAGTTGTTGGGTTCGTGTCACAGGCTCTTTAAGAGTACTAGAGTGTGAAACAAGAGCTATTGAGTCAGTGTTGTGTTGCTTTGGTCTGGATCTGTCAGCTAACCACGCCCCGGTCATTTGCATATACAAAATGGAAATGTGTCATTATGAAATACAAGTCCCCTGAAATAAATAAATGTGTCATTATGAAATGCAAGTCCCCTGAAATACATAAACGTGTCATTATGAAATAAAAGTCTTGAAATAAATACATTCGTCATTATGAAATAAAAGTCCCATGAAATAAATAAATGTGTTTTTAAATGTACATGTATACATATGTATTTCCTCATTTATTTATTTCAGAATTTATTTCATAGACATATATATGTGTATGTATTTATTTAATTATTTATTTATTTATTTAATTTTGGCTTAAATGGCATTCCATACTTAACATCCCGATATAAATGAATATCTTGTGCTTTGACAAAAAATCCATAAAAAAATGTAATCAGTGGAAGCCGTAGTACTGTAAAAAGCACAACCAATCATTTTAGCTGGCCCGGCTAAAATAACTGGATGGCCTACCTGCCTGTCAGCCTTCCATCTGTGCACAAACTTATCTCATGCCCTTATTGGTCATGTGCGCGTTCGTGTGTGTTGGAGGAGGGGCTCTGTAAGGAAGTGGCAGATTTTTTCCGGCTTTGTATTTTCAAATTCTTGCGCACTCGAGCTGGTTTCTCCAAAATGACCTACCCGACCTTTAACTGTAACCAAATACAAATTTGTATCTGAATCATTCTAAGTTTTAACTAGACGTAAACTCGGTAAAATCATCTCCCTTTGCAAAAAGTTAATTCCTAGACACATTTCAAATTCAAAAATATCATCAGTTAGACATTACTTCACTATTTTTCCATTAAAAATAGTTGTTTGCTGTTACCTAAACCTTAAATTGCCATTAAAGTCAACCTCTTCTCTTTTGGTTGTGGGCAAGTAAAAATAAGAATAATACATGATGGAGTTTCTGTACATGAGGAAGAAATTAATTATCTCAAATCCCAATTACCACCAAAGAATAAGAGCATACATTCAGTTATTATCAGGGGGCCTATTCCATTAACAAAATGGCCTGTTCCCTCAACAGCACACCAGCCTTCTCTCTTATTTTTCCTCTCTCGGGTCATTTTTCAGACCTACATGCTTGAGAGTTGACAACCAATTAAAAATGACAACCTTTGGTTGCACCATAACTGATTAAATGGGAATGAATGAGACTGTAAATCAATAGACACCTGTATGAATGCTTTCTGAGCCAAGCAGGGGTTTTGATATTTCTTTGACTGAACTTACATTATTTTCTCTGGAAAGATCCATTAAGATAGAGTTGTATAAACCCAGAAAGTTAACAGTGGGAGGCCCCATTTGGAGCTTGGGCAGTCAATAAGTGTTAATACAATATTTTCTGTGTGAGTGTTCCTGAGGGTTAGATTGACCTATCTGCCCACTCAGGGAAAAAGTAGCATCTCTGCACACCTACACACTGCAATGGAGACATCTTTATTACTCCTAATACACAAGCATGCACACATTCATACACAAACACGTAAACACAAACATATGACATATTCCTGATAACACAAAATGATCTTGTTGCTGATAAAGCAAAATATGAGATTAAGAGACTAGATACCATTTTGTCTACCACCAAGTCTAGGTTTGCTTATATTGATGACAGGTAATGCTTTGGAAAGATAAAGGGAATTTATGGCACCATTTGAAGCCAGGTTTAAAACGGATGGTACCAGGTGTTAAATCTTTCTGTAACTTTATATACAATTAAGAGGTTTGTGACAAAAAGTAATCAACTTTTTTATTATAGATTTTTTCATACCCTCTTTTTTTTAATCACTATCACTAACTTGTTTTGGGATGTCGCCCACTTTGCAATGCTGTTCCTCATCATTCTTAATGCAATCCCTTCATTTCATTACTGTATTTTTCTTTATCTCTTCAATTTGGAAATTTCACTCAGGATATTTTGTGTGACTTTACATCAATGTAAATAAAATATGTTAAACTATAATCTGTCTGTCTCTCTCCCCGTCTCCCCCACAGAGTTACATTCATGGCAGCAGTCAGGCTCAGTTTGTGGCTGAGTCCCACATCATCCTTCTTCTGAGTATCCTTTCACCAGCGCGTCTCTGTTTGTATATTTAATGTTTGGACATAAATTGAAACAAGGTGTTGCTAAAAGTCATCTACAATTTAACTTTATGAAATTTCTCACAGCACGTCTTGGCTAAACATTTATCTAATTCCCGATTTGTTTACACACAGCACATAGGAAACCTCCCTTATGTTTCTGAAACCGTGCTCAATTTTTCCTGTCTGGTACATTTATTTTCCCAACACAAATGTTTTGTCGTTGGAGCTCATTCTCCATAGGGAGGCTGCCTGCTGGACTGAACAACCAGACAATACAAAGACCAGAGATTGTCCTCTTTTAACTTCACCTCCTAGCCTGATTTGCTCCAAATTCAACCGTGTGTGTGTGTGCGTATATATAGATGCTTCTGTTTGTCTTCTTTCCTGTCTGCTTGTATACCTGTGTGTACTTGCACTGGTGCTTTTGTGTGTGTGGGGGTAATCATACCGTTGGTTCCTAGCTGTTGTGTTTCTCCCCATGGGAAATAGCAGGTCCAAGGTTGCACCTGCTGCAGAGCAATATTTGTTTGTCCGTACCAACACAGTTTATTTTTTTTTATTTTTGAGCCCATCTGATTACATCTAAATGAAACACACACACACACCTGCTGAAAGGCTACACACCTATCCTTGTAGTCTGATCTGCACAGGTGGTGTAAACACATTTTATGACTGTGATAGAGGCAGTTTCCCCATGGATAACCCTATTTAATTCCTGATACACAAGCACACACATCCAGGTAGCACACAGTCGCATAACTTTGCCATTTAAGGGAGAAATAGAGGCAAAGAAACTCATTCTTAGACAGCGACATAAAAAAAATCTTATTTTTTACCAACATGAGGATGTTAGATAGCATCTGTATTGTCAATTCACATACCTCGTTACACCATCAAATTGAAAATGTCTTCAGGTATGCCGATTAAGTGTTTACTCAACCCCTCATACAGCTGATATAATATCAACATTTCAATGTAAGAACATGGATTTCAGCTTTAAAGCAGACGTTTCAAAATATAAAGATAACATGCCTGTGTGTTCTAAAGGCTACTTTAAAGCAATCGGAAATGAACTCATATGAACTAAACATAGTAGTCTTTTGGGAAAACTAATTCACTTAATAAAGCACTTCTCTGTGCCCAATGGTATTTGATCTCTTCCCTAACCTTTGGCACTCAATGTAGTGGAATGGAAGTTAGAAAGTCCTAGGAAAAGTAGAGGTGTCCAACTCTAAATTATCCCATTCCTAATGTAATATCAATTAGAAAAGCTTATATAAATATGTTTATTCCAATTATATAAACAGTATGTGGATGTAGTGTAAATATTTTCTAGAACATTAGGGTGCACCATGACAGGCACAATAAACACAGATGTCAGGACAGTGTGGCAAAGCTTACAATTACCCAAATGGTTCAATCTTTGGGTTGTATGGAGATATTTCTTATGTGTGTTTCATGGCAGCATAACATGCCTGCTACTATATCATCAAGAGAACGCCTCAGTTTCCACTCTGTTTCTTCCCATGTGGCAGCCTTTGTTTGTGCACCCCGTCAGGTTTTCTTCTGTAATTTGGATTTGTATGCAGCCCACGCAGAGGAAAAGAAGCTGTAATTATATGCCACCTGAGGCTGTGCTTTGCAGTGATTTTATAACAGCTCAAGTGTTGAGAACTGCTTGCTTCTGCAAAAAGAAATATTTTCTCAATGAACTTTTAATAATGAACTAAGTCAGCCTATTTTTTTTAATAACCAAATGATTGTTCAGTTAAGTCAATATGACAAAAAGTCTTAATGTGCTTTACACGCCCACAGCAGCAGTGGTTCCCAACCCAGAAACCCTTGCAAAGGGAATTCTAAACATGGTGTCCACCCCGTTATTACAAACATTTAAAAAGTATTTGCATGTAATACATAAGTTAGGATTAGAAGTACAAAACATATCTAACCTTCACACATTAAAAGTGACTTTTTGTCACAAAAACTTGGCTGTTTTTTTTTTTTATCTCTGCGGCAATTACATTATCATTCTCAAAGAGATTCAGATTTAAGATTCAGAATCCGCTCTGGCAAGAGTCATTTGTTTGACCTTGTTTACTACTGTGTGCTACTGTTATTATATCTGCAGAGTTGCTTTGATATCCCCACACTGTGAGGGCATTTAAAACTTACATTAAATTGGGAATCTATTATAATTTATTATATACCAAGGATGAGACCAAATCAGTGCAGATTACAATAAAAAAATAATGTGTTGGTTTGGTTTTCCTGAAATGTTTTCTATTGCAGCATAACACTGTTTGATTCATTTATAAAGCACAGTTTCTCCTTTCTTTATAATTATATTAGAACACATAAAAGTAAATTGACATTTCAGGGAAGTGCTTCTTATTAACATTTAAGTTTAAGTGCAATACAGTCTCAACACAACTCGATTATTATTAATAGTTACTCGCTGAGCCCTTGTATTGTATTGCTTTATGTTTAATACATCTGCCACAGAGATACGTTTTTGGCTCAGTTTTCTATGTTATACCTTTGTTAACATTGCAAGATAGAACGATTGTGCTGCATTCAGGTGATAGCGCAATCTGTTGGAAGAATTAGCTCCCAACTCAAACAATTGAAGTGAGTCCCCCCTAATTCCGAACATCATCTAGGAAACAGAAATCGATGGGTTGTTTGAGTGCTTTAAGCGATATAATACAACATGTTTTATTTGTAGTTTCCAAGTTTTTTCCACGTTAGGACTTTACGTCAGACTTCCAGACCATCTGTGGTGTATAGTAGTAAACCACTAGCCTCAGCCATTTCAGTTTTTCATGTCATTTTGTCCACACCCTTTAAATATACTTAGTGCTGTCAGAGTACTAGTGACGGATGGTCTCGCTAATCTGATTGAGTGCTTCTATGTTCAAATGTGCGTATTTGTAAGTGCATGTGTGTGTCAAGCAGTTCTCCTCTGGGCAGTGTGTACTTCCAGTTTCTCTCTCGCCTGTATGCAAGGGTGTTTCCTTGACAACCTTGTCCCAGATGCTGCAATCACCATGGGGATGGTGCTGCTAAATGAGGCTGCCACCTCCAAGGGAGATGTTGGCAAGAGGAGAAGTAAGTATAGCAAAGTTTTAGTTTTTTACATAATTTTTGTGTGTGTGTGTGTGTGTGTGTGTGTGTGTGTGTGTGTGTGTGTGTGTGTGTGTGTGTGTGTGTGTGTGTGTGTGTGTGTGTGTGTGTGTGTGTGTGTGTGTGTGTGTGTGTGTGTGTGTGTGTGTGTGTGTGTGTGTGTGTGTGTGTGTGTGTGTGTGTGTGTGTGTGTGTGTGTGTGTGTGTGTGTGTGTGTTGTGGCGGGTGTTATATCTATTCAGGTATGTTATTACTTCTTGCTGCATCCAATGTGTATGCATTGAAATATGTGTTTGAAGAGGTAGTTCTGGAGTTGGAGAGGTTAATGAGTTACACATTCACCCACAGATATTATTCACATATATGTGTTTAGTAATTAAAATGTCCTATAGTCACATTCAAGAGGTATTAACAAGAAAATTCATTCGGCTGCTGTTTGCAGTTTGGCCTTGATGATGTCTTGTGATCTAACTGCAACATTAAAAGAGGAAACGATTATCCGCTCTGGAACTTATCTGTCATACTTACTGCAAGTGCTGAGAGGATTTTCCTTCTTCAAGATTTGACTTGCACTCACCAACCTAATAAGCACTTATTTCTTTACAAGGCCCCTTGCTGCAACCCTTGATCGAAAGAAAATAAAATGTCATCACCTGTCTTCCCACCCGCTCCAGGCTATACTGAATAAGACGGATGTCTTTAGAGCTGCCTCTGATGCTTTGTGCTCACTCTACTGTGCTTTTTCGGAAGACGTCCTAGTTTCTGAGCGTACTGTAATTCACGCCTTGACACTTGAACAGTAGGCACACGGAAATACTATTTAAGAACTTGTAATAAGATGCACTTTCTATATGGGTTCAGAAATTGCACCGTAGTGTTTGAATTCTTCACATGCTACTTTGAGGTGATTTGATTTCTATTTATTAGATCTATCTTTCTAATGAAAGAGCAAAGAAAACTCTGGAATGTGTGCCATTACAAATATCAAGAGTTCTTTTTAACAGGTTTGCTAATGTGGGTGCAGGCGTGCGTAAACAAGTACTCACGCACACAAACCATGTTTAACTGAACCATCATTGCAGTGCTTTCATTAGTGTGAGGTGTATTCATATGTTGTCAATGATATAACTGCCTCTGAAATCACAACTTCCTAAGTTAGATGTGCTTAGTGTATCTTGATGCTTAATAAACTTTAACTAGCAGATAGTTTTATGTAGGGTTGTCGGAATATTCTGGTTTCTAATTGACCTCTAAATTATTTAGTTTGTATGAAATTAGTCAAGTTACTATATCGACCATTCACAGTTGGTTATCTAATATGCTCAGATTGACTGCACAGCCTTTGAATTTATTCTGATGAACAGATCAAAGTTATTCTTAATATTCACAAATACCACCTGCACAGAGTGCTGGGAGAATCATAGAAATCAAACTAAATTATTATATAGCTAAAAAAACAACAGCTGATTTACTATAAATAGTGATGCAACTACTAACCAACCATATTTGGAGAGCTTTAAGGTTACATTCAGTGGATTCCAACAAGCTTATTTATTTATCAAGGCCTCAAAATTAAGCAATGACTCGCATCTAAATTAGCTCTAAGGGTGTTTCTCAATGTCGTGGAAGCTTCCTTGGTAGGACAAGTCCCTTCGAGTCAGGTCCTTCAGAATCGATGCAAGAATCCTTCCTAGCCTCGGAAAATGAAGAATAGTGGAACAGGCTAACAGGTGCGCAGGTGTGCGTCATATGCGAGGCCCCGCCTTAAATGGAGCGCGATTTTCGCCAAAGATTTGGGAAAGTGGTCCGTGCGCAAAGCATTGTGGGGATTTTAAGACTGCGGAGGATACACATGTGCAGCCTCGAAATTTCCCGCAACAAAGGACGCCGGCCTTGGTAGAATTCCAAGCATCCTGGACATTGGAACAGTCTTTCGGTGGGACTCGATGACGTAGCATCCTTGAAATAGTGGCTCTGGAGCAGCCTTCCTCGACATTGAGAAACACCCTAAGGCTCCCTTTCAGCTGAACCCTGAGGCCTTTGTGTGACTCTTACTCAGAAAGTAGTAAGAATACTTGTTCAATGTTCAATTGGGAGCAATGTATTTAAAACCATAGGTACATCATTTAATGTATGGTAAAAATAAATGTAATCAACATGCTAATCACAAGAATTGACACATTGTCATGCACATAAAGTAATGAAAAATACTCACCAGCACTCAAGGCAGCAGATCAGCTCTTCAAATGAAAATGATTAAAATCCCACTTGTACAGTAGAAGCTCATAAACATATGCATATTATGTGTTGTTTGTCAAGAGATAATTATCTCTACTCTTTTCATTTTGTTTATGTTCTCCTTTTTCAAAACGTCACTCATTTATAAAATGTTCTCTTAACTACCTATAGTGTATAGCCGTTTTTATTCATTCAAAAATATGAATCATACATTGTATTTGTAGTGTGCTTTCTTCACCCAAAGCCCCATTATACAGGATACTAAATAAAAAAAAGCAGAACGTAAGACAGGAGAATGAACAACATTCCAAGCACAGGCACTGGTAGCTAAAAAATATTTAACAGGTGTTATTCAGAGTATGTTTAAAAAATGTGTGTTTCCTAAAAACTAAGGATGCATTCCTAAACTGTTCAGGCAGAGCAATCCGAAGTCAGGGGCCACTGCAGCAGAAGGCTCTGTCCTTGTTCCTGTTGCTTGAGAGGAGAATGATTATATATGCAAACCTGACTGAGTCAGTCCAGCACAATGCCCAATCAGCCACAGAAACAGTGAGTGGTAGATTTGCACTTCACTGATTACACTGAAGGTGAGTCTCAGAAACAGATGTATTCTGTACCTGTTTTACACTGAAGCTGAATCCCTTTGATATCACAACATGATGAAAGAATCTTGTTTGACGCACCAATTGGCCTCCTAAGCTTCTGGAAGTTCGGGATGGGGTTTTGGAGGCAAAGTGTGGCAATGAAGCTGCAACCAATGTGGGCGTTAGCCATTGATAGACATTGACAGACAGATGGTTCAACTAAACAAATGCCAATGCAAAAACAATTAAAACTTTTTTTTTTTCACCCTTATGTTCAAGTTAAAATTATATAATAACTACCCTCTAGTTTTTTTTATTGGAACTAAAGTTAATAATATAAAGTTGTAAAAACTTTTTTGGGGGGGTATTCTAATATTAGTCTATTACAGTCAGATAACATAATTATCCACTGTCTTCACTATAGGGAATATAATGAGTGAATTTAATCCTATTTTTTATTTAGAAATATGTGTTTTGGGGCCATCAATGACAAAATGACAACATGATTGTGAGGTTGTGAATGCATAATGCATTAGTGATGTAGTTAAAACAATATTGGATGATAGTCATTATTTTTGAATGTCGTGGACTGAGATAAATCATGAGAACACCATGAACGTAGACAGCTTTCGAACACAACACAAGGGTTAAGTGTGATCACTAGTAGCCAAAGTTGTGAATTTGATTACATACATTTACAGACACAGAAGTAGACATTTCACATCATTTGAAAATGCTACATGTGCTGTCATTTCTTGTATACACCAATAAAAATGTAGATATTTTGTGATTTAGATTGTTCCTGATGAGTCTGGTGTGGAAGTGATGAGCACAGTTAATCATTAGAAATATGGGAGGTGGTCCTTTAACCACACTAATGACAAATGATTGCTTTCAACCTTTTCCTTTGCTGCCCAAGCAGAGTTTCTGCATAATCTCTACAGTAGATTATGATAAGGGGACTTGGATATTAGATGGCCCATACTGATAATTACCTCAAACAGGGAGATACAGTTACACACAAGTGGATTTTAATTAGAGAGGGTGTGATGAAAAAGCAACTCCAGAAGCCCCTCAATTGCCTCTAAGGGACCACAAAATCATGCACACACACATGAGTACACACACTTATCAAATCTAGAGGCAAGATTATCAAGTTTTTGTTCTACTTCGTCTTTGAGATGTCAAAGCTTGGCAATTAAAATGGTAATTACTTTATAACTACCTCAAGACTTGTTCCAGTCTGAAAGAAGAACACTCACACGTCATCGACATATATCTTAGACATGCAGGAAAACGTGCTCCCATAATGTCACCTGTTTAAGGCTTACATATCACATGTTCACAGGACTCATCTATTATGCTCCTTTTATCCTCCACCTCACTCTAACTTGCCCTTTCCATTCCTTCTCTTCTTACATGAAGAAAAATCTATTTCAAATATGTTAGCTATTTTAATTTAACCTCTTTCTATGTGTAAATTCCACCTGCTAATTCAAAAACATGGAAGAAAACACATCATGCATATTGAATTTCACCGCAGTGCAAGCATACTAATGCTTACACAAACCTGTTACGTAAAGCAAACACAGTATCCAGACAGAAGATTGAATGGAATAAACCGTGTTATATCCCACACACCACGGTCACTGCGCTAACAGTCACACACACACATGGACACACAAATGAAATAAATGAATTGTAAAGCATCATAGCGAATAGTCGTCTGTCAGTAATATCGAAGGGGATTAGGTGTGAATGGTAGTATAATCACTGAATGTGGGCGTTAAATCCTTGGCATATAGCTTCCATACTGCCGAGTGCAGCCACAGGAAGTTATCTTCTGCTTCCATGGGCATATACAAATCAAAGCGCACACACTCTTTCTCAGCAAGGGAGTTACTGAACTAGTAAATGAAGTTACAAAATGACTTTGCAATAGTATTGGCTCTGGGGGGGGAGTTAGTTAACCTTAGCCCTTGACTTACACAAAAGCTACGTGAAAGTGAATACAAGTGAAACATGAAGCCGGGTTTTGGGGGTTAAAATAAAGTGTCAGGAAAAGTGAAAAGAAAATTACAGAGTAGATGGTTATAAAGCTTGTGACCGCACAAATTACCATATCTCCTTTATGATATAACATAATGGAAACTTAGAGAAGTCTAAATTAAATCCAGGATGACCCCAAAATAACCTGAGGCTGAGACACTTAATGCGTCTTGAAACCGGTTAATAATCAAAAGAATAAACTGTGAAGAACCATTTAGCCTCCCAATATCTCTTCATATTTGTCCTCTTAATGAGGTAGGCTTAACTTAATATGTTTATTGGCTTCCCGGGAAATGTACATTTATTTCTTACCATTCTAATATATCAGGATTTGAATTGAGCCAAGTCATTCAGTCAAAAGAGGGATTACCACCTTTGTCACTGAGGGAAATCATTCAGCTTTTAACAACTTGTCATTTCGCCAAGGTCATAAATCACGTTCATTAGCATGCTTAGCGCATGTGTGTATCGGGAGTGTCATTATCCATGGAAGCATACTGAGATACCTCTCAGTCATAACTGATGAGCTGTGGGAAATACATCCCACTATACCTAATGAAGATACACAGACGTTCTGTCGCTCACGTAATCCCCGGCACATATGTAGATGTAGCAACTCAGGAAACACGGGGCCACAAGGGCTCTCCCTGGAGACACTGAAATATGCAGTGCTCTCAATCAAGACTCTAAGACAATGTCACACACATTCACACTAGTGATGTATCGGTAAAGAGCCGGCTCTTTTAAGTGAACGACGGGAGCCGGTTCTCGCCCGCGAACAAGCCGGTTCTTCTTCTTTTTTTTGTGGAGGGATCTAGATTATGGCGTTATATTTGTGCCTCTATCCTGAGCACGCAATAAAACATGTTGAGCATAGAAAATGTGATTGAGCGCGCACTTGAACATTTTTGAGTACAGAGAAATATATTTTCTCTCATAAAACTCCTGCTCCGTGCGCAAGCAGACCGCTGCACGCGCTCTCTCTCCCTCGCTCGCTTGACCTCTCCACCCTGTGCGCGCTCAGCTTTGCCTGCGCTCGCTCAAGTTGTCACAGCGTTACAAATGCTCCACAAAACCAACCAATTGGAGAACTCGAGAAGATCAATTCTGATTGGCTGGTCGTCTCCAATCATATCTTCTATCTGAGATGAGAGAGGGATTTTCGGTTGCCATCAGGCTGTTGACGTTCTTATTACACATCCATCGTTGACATTTACAGGACATGACAGACTCGAATGAAGAGAATAGCACGCCACAGTGTCAGGTGAGTTATACATTTCTAGTTTTCTGATATCACGTTATTGTTTGCAATGCCTGAGTTTGCTAGCCGGCAACATAGCTACAGGGGTAGTTTAAGCAAACAGCTAACAAACCGTAGCCTACATGTACATGAACCCTTCTGAGGTATTGATTACTTGCTGTAAGCATTAGAGGTGGCAGAATGACAAAACATGTTTCTCTCTCTATCACAATTTTGGGTTGACCAGAACCTGGACCAACTTCTGTTTCCTGTTCTACAATGGGCATAGCAGAGCTTGCGTTAATTTTCAGATTAGGCTAGGGCCGGATAAAGTTAGCAACACACGTTAACCATGAACAGCCTATTAATCCGTTCTCTTAATGTTATTCCGTCCAACGTTGTGGAATTAGAGAGAAAGGGCTTCTTAACGTGCTTTTATCCGGGGTGGAAGGAGTTACATATTAGTTCAATATAACATTGGGGCGTGTGATTGTAGTGGGTGGAGGTGGTGAAATGAGGATATCAATTTTGGAGTTCAAGCTAGCATAATATAGTTAACGTTACACAATAATAAGGAAGAGAGCTATTTTTGTGATACATTGCTATTGATATGGATTTAGAGTGCACATTTGAGACTTCCAAACAGTAAACAAAAACGTAACTTATGGGTGAGTGTTTTTATCAGTCATATTATGTCCTTGTGATTCTGTTGATTATTACCTGTCTGTATTATGTTGCAGCTCAGCTGATGTTGGGTTGATGTCAAAAGGAGAGGGACTTAAGTGAGAGTGAAAAGCGGTAAGTTTCAAATAGGCCAGCCAGTTCCCATCCTATAGGTTGTATATCTAACCCTTTCTCCTGTCTTTGTCTTCCTCTTTCAGCACAAGAACCCCAAGGGGATTCAATGGAGCCTGAAGACCTGCAATGAGACCCTCACCCTGCACCTGAGTCTCAACTCCCAGAGTTTTGCAAGCCTCTCCCTGTTCCTTATTTTCATTAAACAGACGTTAAGCTTCCCAATGGTGTGGTCTTCGTTTGAAAAATATGATTACCTCACATATGTTGTTGCTGTTGTTGTCTTTTGTGATGGTTAAATTGCTCCTGCTGACTTGAGCCGGCCATTCTTTCCTCCTCTCTGTGTCAGTGGGGAAGCCATACATTCATACTCCTTTCTCTGAGCGCTTGGAGCATCCCCAGGCAGAACAGCAAACCATAGGGGAGACTATATGCCAGGACAACACGGAAGAAAAGGCACAGACAAACTGCATGACATGCTATTCAATGTTTATTGAATTCCATCCATATTTACAATGGATGTTCCTAAAACAACACATTTAACATCTTCATGCTGTTGCTGCTGCTGCTAGTCCTTTGACTCATTGTGCTGTCAGTTGACAATCATTGATAGGCACCTGTCGGTCTCCTGTCCTTTCTGAAAGTCATAAAGATTACATTAGTCATTTAGATTACTTATGTCCTTATTACAAGGGGATTACTGAAACTACCATGAATTAAAGAAATGGTAGAAATGATTCTAATCAGAATTTTGAAACCTTCCTTTCCATCCCCTCCTTCTAAATATATCAATAAGGATGTGATGTTCTTGACTACCATACAAGTTTAAGAAGATAATATTTGTTTTAAATAATTCAAAGCAATAAACAACAGTAACAGGCTCTGTAACCAAGGCAACGTTAGCCTAACATGTATGTTAACAGGTAAGATAGCTGTTCACACTATCTATATATTTTCTACTTTTTGTAATGCTATTTTATTTCTATTTAAGATGTTTACATTTTTGATTGTTTAATTCTAGTCTTTTAACTGTCTAATGTACAATGCCTTGTCTTTTGCTGCTGCAGCATAAACATTTCCACAATTGGTATCAATAAAGTACTTCTTATTTTGTCTTAATCCTCAAATATTAGCACATTTTACTTAGAAAAAAAACAAAAACACATTGATGTAACTACATACACATATCGATATGTTCTGTACATATTGCAAATCAAAACCTTTATTGACCACTAACTACCAAAAATTACATTTCTATCCTGTTATTAATGCATTCAAATCGTGATTCAAATGGCCCGCCACAACTCCGGGAACTTTCTGAGTCTCCATGAACCACATGACGATCAAGCCTTTTGGACTTCCGCTGTCGCAACTCTTCTGTCTACATGGTGCTGGACTGGACCAACCAATCAGAATTGATCTTCTCGAGTTCTCCGATTGATTGGTTTTGTGGCACATTTGTAACGCTGTGACAACTTGAGCGAGCGCAGGCAAAGCTGAGCGCATACAGGGTGGAGAGGTCGAGCGAGGGAGAGAGAGCGCGTACAGCGGTCTGCTTGCGCACGGAGCAGGAGTTTTTTGAGAGAAAATATATTTCTCTGTGCTCAAAAATGTTCAAGTGTGCGCTCAATCGCATTTGCTATGCTCAACATGTTTTATTGCGTGCTCAGGATAGAGGCACAAATATAACGCCACACTAGATCGGCATGAAGGCACATTATGCAATGTGTACATTATCCCGCTTATTACATGGCCACATTCTCAACAAAGTAACGACATGACTCCCAATATTAATTGAAATGCTTTTATGGATTTAGAAAATGATTTTATTGATTTAAAAAATAGTTGTATGCAAGAAAAGATCCTAGCGGAAACCCTGACACACACATGCATACACACAGTACAGCCCCTGAGTTGTGTGAGCATGTTTGTGTACGTGTGTCAGAGTTCCCGTTAGCCGGTAATTACCGGACTACGACCGGTAAAATATGCTGAAGACCGGCAAATCTAAATCTCTCCAGTCAAACTGTCCGTTCAAAATTATTTCCGTTTAGCGCAATACCACATCAGTTGCGCAACTTGCGCCACTTATGTGACAGACAAAAGAGTATGTGACAGACAGGAATAGTCAATTCTAATGTCTAACACTTAATATGTAGAAAGAGAAGTCCTGTATGGGTTGATTTTGCATTGATCTGTTGGTAATGCCTCGGGGTTCCGGTGGGCATGTAAACAAATATAAACACATTGTAAATACTAGATTTAGGTTTAAAGAACAAGAAAAGAGAACAGTCTTGTTGGAGCTGACACTGAACAATGACACACACACACACACACACACACACACACACACACACACACACACACACACACACACACACACACACACACACACACACAGAGAGAGAGAGAAAACGAGAACAAGCACATATCTCACTATTTAGGCTCCAGGACAGGTCCTCTTCCTAATCCCTGATTAACAATATCAGTCGGTGGTGACAGTTTAATTTAACACATTGCCTCTCAAGGATTAGCTGCTACATGAGGGTGTGTGAGTTTGTGCACACACGCCCACACATAGCCACTTACAATTCCTCTGCAGATTAAAGATCATGCTTATGTATATTTCACTTTAGAATAGCCACTGAGGAAATAAGAGGATAATACTTGCAAAAACTATTTTCTGCAGCACAGCGGGGTTGATAATGAGAAAGGGGCAACGTCACATAGGTTGAGGGATTGCCTAATAAAGGTAAATATTAAAAGTTTTTGGCTTGATGAGGAGCAAAAGTTTATGTTTTGGATATCGTTTACACCAGCATACTATTTATCCCCCGCCCTTAGGCTGCCCTAGGGCCTAACAAAACTCTGCAACTGACCCACATTTACCACAGGAGACAGCTTTTTAAAAACAATTAAAGCCATTGAATTTATTTACATACAGACATGAAAACAAAACAGTGTGAGTTCTCCCCTGGAACAGGAGCTTTTAAACTCTTCCTACCCCAGATAGGTGCTCCTTGTTGAGCAATTCATACAACAACACAGGTGAGACATACAAACATAAGAAATGTCAAATGTGAATTTTTCTCATCATTTGGTCGTGTGTATGTAGGTCCTTTGTTGGTGATTATGTGTCCGTTTGTGTGTGTGTGAACATGAAGATACGAGGATGCTTTCAGTGTGTACCATGTCAAACCCTGCAAGCAAATTCAATTTGAACTGAGATCAAACGGAGAGAGTGTCGTCAGCGGTTATAATGAGCATGAAGTGATTTAAATGGTTGCCTTTAGCCAGTATTCAATATTTCTCACAGGCCATTGTCTAATAAATATTATGAATATATCAGGTTGTCTGCATGACCAGTGAACGGTTGGGAATATATTTAAATTAGAAAGCATCAAGTGTAGTTATAAAAACGTTGTTACATAACTGTTAGAGATCAAGTCACCATTTCTTCATGTCGTTTTTTTTAACTTGAAACTCTATTAACTATGTGTGTGTGTGTGTGTGTGTGTGTGTGTGTGTGTGTGTGTGTGTGTGTGTGTGTGTGTGTGTGTGTGTGTGTGTGTGTGTGTGTGTGTGTGTGTGTGTGTGTGTGTGTGTGTGTGTGTGTGTGTGTGTGTGTGTGTGTGTGTGTGTGTGTGTGTGTGTGTGTGTGTGTGTGTGTGTGTGTGTGTGTGTGTGTTTCTCTTTCCAGTCATCTGCCTGGTTGGCCTTGGCCTGGTGGTGTTCTTCTTCAGCTTCCTGCTTTCCATTTTCAGGTCCAAGTACCATGGGTACCCCTACAGGTAACTATAGCAACCATACAGTACCACTGCACAGATGCTCACACAAGTTTCACCCAGCTTACTCAAACACAATATACAATAACTCTTAAAGTCACTAAAGTTGACATGAAATCGCTGGGAAGTTATTGCAGACGCAGGGCAAACATCCAGGCCAAAAGCGGATCCATCCATTCCCATTATTTCATTGATCCGTAGACAGCTGTTCGATTGGAAACACCGCCTACAAAATTACAAGCCACAGCGCCATTGTGTTTTTTCTCGAGAACAATGTGCCAAAACCTCAACAGAGATTTGCAGTCTGACTTTGTTGCACTGAATATTAGAAATCATGGATGTTTTTCTTAGGTCATCATACAGTAAATGTGTTCAGACACTAAAGCGCTTCAGCTTAGTGAGCTAGAACAGCAGCAATTTGGTTTCCACTTTGAACTAAAGGTCACCACTACATAAAATAAGATTTAATGTATGACAGAAAACACTCTACAAGTCCTCAGAGCCTGGGTCCAATTCATCGCCAATGAAGCAGCTGTAAGATATTACAGCAACACCAGAACAGCTCCAGCTTCACTTCTGGAGCTGGAAGCGATTTGTGATTTTGCGGGCACTTTACTGAGGCATATCATTTACTATCCTGGGGGGCTTTAACCCTGTTGTGGCTTGGAATTGGACCAAATTACACTGTGCCACCTCAGTGGAGGGGCTTAAGGTTCAATGATTATTGTTGAGTGACTTTGATAGTGAGTTAAGTTTTGGTATGAAACTGGTATTGCCTTATCTTCGGTTCATAAATTAGTTTTCTTCCAAATATCCCAGATGACTGTCATGTGTTGACAATACGGGGGTCTTCAATTACAGAACATCAATTTAACCCTAAGATTATTAATCATTTGTTACTTCATCAGGAATCATTGAGTTATAATCACAAGACACTGAGATATCCTCTAGTTTACACTAGCAATTAATTGGAAATGATTTATTAGAACTGTACCGATCGAAGAACACCTTAATGGTTCTTATAATGGCCAAATTACAGCGTTAATTTCAAGAAACCTTGGGGAAATTATTTAAAATTTAGAGGCTCATAAATTGAAACATAAAACCTTCAGTATTTGAGGTATGAATGATTTGAGAGAGCCTCTTTCTTCTTTGCTGCTTGATACTGAATGTATCCAAACAGAATGTTAAATGAGATTTTTTGAGCAGCTAAGTTGTGGCTGTTTTTTGAGATAACCCAGCCGGTTTAAAACCCAGAAGTAATTTTATTAAATATTGTTTCATATGAAACATTAAACATTTGGTCTGTTTAGTAACACAAACTATAATAAGATGTCAGCATCATCTCAGAATTGTAAAGACAGGTCTTCAGGAAGCATTTCTTAGCAATTTGCCTGATTACATGATTCTAGAAACAGTCATCTACATTAGCCACAGTTTTTAGTTTGTTATGGTAGCCTCTGCATGAAAAAATAACTCCCTATTATCTTCTTGTTTCTCCTCTCTTCTTGTTTCAACTCTCTTCTTTTTTCAACTCTCTTCTCTTCTCCCTTTAATCCTCTGTCTATTAGCTTCCTTATAAAGTGAGGAAGAAACCTGAAGAGGAGGTCAGAGAATGGTGAGCAGTCGGTAGTTGAAGAGAAAAGGAGTTGAAGATACTTGAAGAGGAGGCAGCGTCAATATTCAATCTGGAGTTTCTTTTTTTAGTGTGTTCCTCCTACCATCACATCTGCAAGTTGAAAATAAAATAAATTATTAATTCTTACACTGGAACATCAAGGTGTTTGACATGTCTTTGTATTTTGTCTTTTTTATCTTTTAGTTGTTGAATATTCTGTGTGAGTAGATAATACCTGTGTCTGTGGAATTCTGTTTGTTATCCATATATTCAATGTTATTTATAAAAACTGTGTTGCTGGTCAAGAGAAGCAGCAGGTTGGAAAGATGTGATGAAAGTTGAACCGAGGGACAGATAATTAAAGTTCCTTTGATTAGTTATTAGAATGGCTTATTACCAGTTACAAAGTGACACTCTTTTCATGGTGCGGCTAGTTTTAAATTGATAAAGCTAAAATATGACTGTCATTTATCACACAGGTCCAAGCTACTTCTCTATTACACTGCATGTTTACACCTTTTGGTCTTAGACTTTTAGGACCTGGACTAAGTTATTTTCAGCATTTACTTGTTTTGTAAGAGAGTTCATTAGGCATCTAAATTTGCTTGCATTTGGGACCGAATGTCAAAGAAAATACATTTTCTCAAAGTTGTGAATGTTAAACAAAGTCACGGTCTTACTTTTTCTTTGCACTAAATGAACATTTACTTTTTCCCCTCACCGAAACTGATCTTAAATCCCTTAATGCAAAATAGTAGCTCATGAGCTGAGTTTACAGAAGGCCAAAGCAAGTGATGTAACCTTTCTTGCAGAATCTGAGAAGCATAGGTCATTTAGAGAATACATACATTTCTAATTCTATCACTTGTGAACTGCCCATTAAAACACTGAGTGGGCTGGAGCATTGAAACCATTTATGTAACCCTTCTTTGCGTGGGCTGTTGCAGAAATGTATCTGCAGATAGACCAGTTTTGCAAAATGTAATAAAAATATTCCCTGTCAGACTCCCAATTTTTAGTGAACTGTAATAAAACTGCAAAGCCCTTTCAGATATAGCTCCTTGTCTTGCTGTTTCATACAGTAATTCATCCGGAAATACTGAACCTTTTTTAAAAAGCAAAATATTCAGTTGGCTATTGAACTGTTAAATAGTGTGTTGCCACTAATGTGCCACTACATATAGGAAATAAAAGGAACACAAAGGTTGCCAAGAGCTCCCCCCTATTTCTCTGCAGAGAAATGATATATAATTAGGATGACAATGTTCAACAAGATAGTAATAAACATAGCCCCTTTGTAAGAGATGAGAAATAATTATAGGTTGTAACAGCTTCCCTCTTTAGGCTTGGTAATGACGTCCTTACTTTGAGTGGGTAATAAGATATACAGCCTATTGATCACCCCAGAATAATGTTTTTTGTTTTGTTTTAGGATATTTTAAGGCAAAGATAAAGGAGTTAAATATATAAGAATGAGCAGAATTTCCCATCTGTTTCCGCTCAACCGTTGGCCTTTACGGTTGGGAGGAGATAAGCAGAACAAATGTCACCTTCGGGGAGGGATAAGTATCGGCAAATGGAGCTAAATCAATGTGGATATTAGATATAGGGCAGCTGTAGAACAAAAGACACAATGACATGTAGAATAATCTCCACTGCTTCAAAAAGTCACACTTGCATGCTAATTTAAGGCACAAATCTTGTAAAACTAATTAAAGATTTGAATTAGACTGCTTGCCACTACTAATGTACAAAGTGTATTCCTTGTAGGCTGTCTATAAGTTGATTAACTGTTCTTTATTTATATAGCATGGGAGTGCTAGTTTTTCAATTAAGAAAATATACTCGTAGAGTCACAGACTGAGCAGGTAACATGAGAGAAAATAATGGAAACACTTTATTATAAGTTAGATTTATCCACCCCTCTCTTCCTGGTATGTAGGAACGTATTGAAGTAAAAAAAACCTCCCTTCCATTACATGTTACTTGTTAGACGCTTTTATCCAAAGCGACTTACATACTCAATACTGTGGGCAATCCCCACAGGAGCAGTTTGGGGTGAAGTGTCTTGCCAAGGGAGACAACGACATGCTGACTGCAGTGGGGTTTGATCCAAACACCAAGCCTCTATCCACTGCGCCACACGCCACCCTGCTACAAACTGAGCTTGCAGTTTATATTAAAATATATTTAATAGGTGATTAAAGCTCACCTATTATGTTATATTTGAACACTATATTATAGGGTGATATCTATACAAAACATGTTTCTGAAGTGTTTTGCTCAAAATACCAAACAGATCACCCATTTTAGCATGCCCCATACCCCTCTATTTCAGCCCTGTTACAGAAGTGCTGATTCTGGGACTGGCCCTTTAAGTGTAACCGAGCTGCTGCTGGCCACGCCCCTTTGGAGTGTCCGCATGCAGGCAGTGAGCTCTGTGAAAAGAAGGCTGTCTATACCAGCAGAAACTCAGCTAAACGCTGCCGTGATTAAACTCCATATTATGTTCCAAACAACATCAAGCATTATTTCTGAAACAGTGTGGAGCTCAAACGCTTTCTCTCTCATGGTTTTATCACAAGGTGAGTACCTTTTATTTCCTGCTTTTTTACACATATTCTCTCCAGTACAGCGTTAGCTCTGAGCCTCTGATAGTTGGTGATGCTTGCTAATGTAAACACAGACCATATTACTTCAAAACGTACTGGGTCCAAAATCAAATTAGAATAACAAAAGGACACATTCAAAAGAAAAGGAGCCTTTCAAGAATACATTTGTACTGTGTGACACATTGTTATTGTTCTTTTGCATCCGCTAATGTTTATTTCCATGCTTTGATCTGAAACAAAAAATTCTAAGAATTCCAATTGTGATTTGGATGGTGAAAGCAGGATTGACATTGGCAGGGGTCATGGAAGACATTACTGATAGCAACTTTTGCAGGAGCGTCTTTCTCCTTTCTGTTATCCCTTTTAGAGCTTCTTGTTTACATCCAACAAACTCATCTTGCTTTCCCCTAGATATAGATTAATGAGGTGACTGCAGGTTGCTCCCAATTCTTCATCTTTAATAGTTAATTATTATTCTCGTTCTATCTCTTTCAACACTTGTGCCTTCATCTTAGATTTAACCTTTAAACAGGCACTCCTGCTGATGTTGCTTTGCACTGTCACAGCACCTCTTCAGTGCTTTCTCATTGTAAGATGTGCAGTATATAAAAGGGTTTGCATTAGGCATTTTTCGACCTTTACAAGTGATGTAAGCCTTCTCTTGCTCAGAGCTTGCCATTCACAAACTGCTGTGCAATGAGATTTTTCTTATCATTGTCTCAAGCCTTGTGTAACTTCAGAAAAAAAGAGCTCTAGGAAACTTTGCAGTTGTATTGAACTATTTAAAATTCCATTCAGCTTATGACAGTTAACTGGGGAGTCCTCTGGACACTGTGGAGGTGGTGGGAGACAGGATAATGGCAGCCAAGCTGTCCTCCCTGCTGGACAATGTGTCACACCCCCTCCAGGTCACCCTGTCCTCACTGTGCAGCTCCTTCAGCGATAGGCTGCTGCACCCCCCGCTGTCTCACGGAGAGATACCGCAGGTCTTTCCTTCCTGCAGCGGTCAGACTATACAACCAGCACAGCCCCTAGTTGACCCCCCCCCCCCCCCACACACACACACACTCCACAACACAGACTATATCACCCCTTGCTGCTCAATACCAACAAACTATGTGCAATATGTGCAATATATAAATGCCGTTAATAACTGTGTAATATATACCTGGCTGCTAAATCCTTAGAACAAGGTGTGTATCTTGCCAATTGTGTAACTTGCTGCTTTTATACGCGAGTAGTGAAAACACTTCCGCGTAGTCTGCTCTCGTGTATCCTCCCTTTTGTCTCCTCTGGAAGACTCCTCCCTCACCCCTCCTCGACTCCTCCGTGTGCATTTTAGCGATTGGGACGTCCTTCAACATGGCGTGTCTTGATCGATTTCCGGGTCAAGTCCCGGAGGAGGGGGAGAGAGGAGTCGAGGAGGGATATTGAGATGAACCTCCAGTGTCTGATGTTCCTGTCTTACCTGAGCTGTGGCACATCACTGTCCTCTCATCTTCAGTCCACAAACCCTTTCTCCAGGCATCCTGACCAATTATTATTAGAGTGCTGTTTCAGTTGTTGCTTTTTCATTGCATCAGTGTCTGCATGTTGGCTTCATGTTCATCAGAGTGTGTTCATGGATCAAAGCGTGTGCATGTGTCTGTGTCTGTGAGCATGTGTGTTTTCTTGTTATTTGTTTTGTAAGTGTTTTTGTGATTTTTTGAAGAAAAACATTCATGTTTGATAAAAGGGATTTTGATAACATGGGGACTCTTTTGAGCACTTGTTGTACAGCATATGTGGATGCCGTTTACAGTGACCCAATAAAGGGGGAAAACATGATCATTTAGAGAAAGCGCTGTGTAGTGCCCTCGTGGATTACCTCCCAGTGCAGAACATGTAAAGCTGTTCCCTAATGGGTTTCCGTAAAAGGAACAAAAACATGATGCAGAGCCCTCTTGGTACACCCTTCCAGATGAGGAAATGTGACGTGTAAGTGGCCATAGGGTGCCTTCCATTGGATACAAATGATAGCAGTGGGACCTTTAAAACGGATAAAGTAAGATGCAGGGTCTTAAGGGGGCATTCTAGTAGAGAATCACTTCAGGGTAGAAAATTATATTAGCATTTTAGAAATGTTTGTTTAGGTGATATTGATAATCGTGAATGATATGCCATTTATGTATGTCAGTTGATTCAATTATTAATTTAGTTGTGGAAGAGTCGTTCTGTGCCTTCAACAAAAGAGACGATTCAAACGTGTGAGGTTTTGCATTAACTCATGGAAGCATTGTCATGCATCATGTACGACAACATTCCCAGATGTCTTAGAAACCTCATTTATTTTTGTGAGAATCAATTTCTGAAACATCTTAAAGGGCCTACAAACACCTTCTCCATCTTCGTTCAATAGTCACACCACTGATGAGAAAAAGGTACTTCAGGAAACTCATTGCCATTTCTTTGATTCCATCCCAAACCTGACGCCCACCACTGATGCCACTATAACCATTTCAACAAGATTCTGTCTGTGGATAAGCCAGGTTGTGCTCTGAAATATAATCACTAAGATGTACAGCAATCACAGCATTATTAGCTGAGAAAGAAAGTGAGAAGAAGGTAAGGAGAAGAAAAAGCATAGAGAGTCTGTTAAGGGAAGGGGGAAAAGGCATAAATAAAATGATAAGTTTACGTGACAGCTTGAGAAGTGCAAGATTCAGAAGTAGCATCTACCTGATATGATATTCCTTAGTTCTACAGTGCAAGGAATTTCATTCTAGATATTTCAGTCGAGGTCTATTCTACTGATGAAAAACAGATAATCACAAACAGTAAAGGAAGAATCTGCAATTGTGCATGCGGCTGTTTAATCAGGTGGAGAGCAGATGCAATGTTATCTATTTTGTGAAACTTCCATTATCTTTTTTTTCAAAACGCTGCATTGAAACTTATCGTACTATTATAGTTTGCAAAAGTTCTTCCGAAATGTAATTTTATTTTCATAACATTTCATGATGAACAGAAAGCTTTTCTTGTTGCTCAAGTATTATCGCTTAACGCAATCGTCAAAACTCTGAGCTCAGTGAGCAGTGCTTATAGGACTGAGTGCACCTGTGGAAAAGCCTTGGGTGCCCCTAAAATGAAGAAAAATATTATGCAGGACCCTCTTGAGATCATTCTAGCTACGAAAACATGATGCAAGGTCATGTCTGTAAAGTTTCCAGTGGAGAGTAATATGATGAAATGTCCTCCAAGGTGCCCCTCCAGTTGAGAAGAAATGAATCAGTGCCATATAGGCTGTTAGAAAATGTTCTGTTTGTGTTGCCTCAACACAGTCAGCTGATGCCTTTTGAATATATGTTTTCATATTTGTTTAGCCTATTCAAAGGGTTGCTCTCTCCTCTGTTGTCATAGTCAGGATGTTATCTCTTCCAATATAGCGGGGGTAGTTCAGAGTGGTTTATGTTTCACAGTATCATTTCATGAAAGTTGCAATAGATAACATTTTACTCAAATGTCTCATGATGAAGAGAATGTAAGTTCCACAATGTATTGGCTGCAGAATAACACGGAAACTGTCAAGAGACAGCACTTGACTTCCCCGGAGAGTCTTTAAGTTTTCCTACAGAGAAATGCGAAGAGCTGTTGTCAATCGAGGGCATCAACCCCATGACACTATAACACTGTATCCATGGCAGACCAATATGAAGTGCACATATTTCAGAGTAACAGCTTATGCGTCTTATTTAAGTGATGTGTATGAGATATGCAGGGGAAAAGTTAGAGGATAAACAAGATAGTTACACAAGCAACCCGACCAAAACACCATTTGCATTTTCTTCTCATGTTTTCTAAATATAACTTTTACAGCTTTTAATTACATTGCGTTAAAACAAGATTTCTCCACATTTCTTTCTTTCCCTTTTTCAACAAACTCTTCTTTCCAGTCTGAGACTCGGAGAAGGTCTTTTCTCTGCTGTAACAGCACAATTCACTTTGTAAAACACATGCATAAAAATAGACACACATGTAGACACCCACACATATATTCACACACTGTACGATGCAGACTGTTATTACAAGCTGTTACCGTGACGGCCTTACGACCTGTCAGGCTGCCGTTTGTTGCAATACCTCAAGCATTGCACAGAGATAGTCAGAGAAGTCTCACGCACACACAGTCAGTGAGACACAGCTGGGGCAGGAAAGTTAGGATTTAAACGGTTGGCTCTTGAAAGCCCCGATTCATTTCCTGTGAAGTGTACTTGTCGCGCAGTAACATGTAAGACACAGTAATTGTCACTCTGTACTCCTCTTCCACACACTTTCCGGTTCCAACTATATTATCCTCGTCGCTCAATCTTCCCCTGCACTTCCCCTTCCCCTCCCCGTAAGCACACGGAAGAAGACAACAATCAGAACTAATCAAATCACCCTCAGCCCCTAATTAGCGGTATAATTGTGGTTAATTCATAAATTGATTAAAGTGCCTGGGAAGAAACCAAACATACCCCACCCTTCGTTTCCCAGAGGGCTAACAGCAGAGAAGCCACCTCCTCCTCCTCCTCCTCCTCGAACACAAACAAACGCCTCTCCCCATGACTTCAGAGGAAGAAATTAGATAAGTCAGTGGCCGTCCTACGAGGCAGCAACAAGCTAATTCTCTCTCACAAACAAACTGTCAAAACACAAGTTTCATACGACGACCGGAGGGTTCTGAGGTCATCATCAGAGAAGTGCTTTTTTAGCTTGCACAGTGTCTGGGTGTTGAGAAAAGAACCCTTCAAAGGGTATCCTTCAAAGGGGGTTTAATTATTACATGGAGATTCTAAGTCTCTGTTGTCATCTATCCCTCCCTCGCTCTTTCTCTCTATATATATTTTCACTGTCTCAGCAACAACTTGCCAAATAGATAAAAATCTGGTGAAAAAGCAATAACCCTCAAAATTAGTTTTTAATTATATCATCACACTGTATCGCTTGTCACCAGCCACCGGCTCATCCACCACACTTGCCAGATTCACTAACAAGGAAGAAGAAGTATAGTGACACTTTAAAATATCTCTCACACACACACATATTCATTAATGAATAATAATAAAAGTGTCAGGATTAATTGAGTTTACCTATTTCTAGAAAGTTCAAAGTCTTTGCAAGACAGGTTTATTAATTAGTCATGAGTAACAATAAGACATTTGCAGTCAACATGTCGAAGTGTCCTTGGGCAAGATACTTAACCCCCAAATTGCTTCCGCAGGTGTCTACGTTTTTGAAGTGAATTGAAGTTGCTTTGGATAAAAAAATGTCAGCCACATGACATGTGGTATAATGTAATGTAATATCAACCATGACCTGTTTGGTATTTTAATTAATTGCAGATACCACAAACAAGCAAGAGCAGCCATACCAGTGGAATAATGGTGTGATTTAGTATAAGATGATAATTTGATTCATTATCATATGTATCGTTATTTCTTTATGTCATAAAGCAGGAACAAGGACCCCGGCTTTCAGTTCAGATTTCACATTTTTAATATGACAGATATAACATTTTAAACACATTTTCAGTACTTCTATTATTCTCCTTTTCTCTTTTGCAACTTCTTGTAGAGAAAATTGTTCCTTTCTGGCTTGCTAGTGTCCCTGCTCTTTTCCTCTTCTACTCAACTCTTACAAAACATTTCCCAACTCTCAGCAACCCTGCTCTCACTCTTTCCCAGCTTCCTCCTCTGGTTTCCCTGGAGACGCTTCCTTAACAACCCCCCCAGGCCCTAATAACTAAGACAGCTGCAGACAGTGCGGGGACAGTTGGCTCGCACCTACAGATAGAGATGCTGAACAAAACTAGCACCTACAGCGAGATGCTGAACAAAACTAGAAAATGCATTTCCTGCAGAAAAAAGCTGAATATTTTATTAGCAGAATGGTAGCTGCTTTTAGCTACAAAAACCAAGTAAGTGTGTTGCTGAACTTAGCGGAGAAATGCAGAAAAGTGAAATGATTAGAATCAAATTGTTACAGCTCAAATGCATTGTAATGACTTTGTTGAAAACTTGAAAGTGAAATGTTAAACTGGAAAAGTAGGAAAAATAGTGAAGAAGCTTAATATTTCAAAGAAAAGGTTTGAAAAAGGTATAAACAATAAAATGTATTGCCTCAATGTCCTGAAATAGCTGAATAATGTAATAGTTTAATGGTTTATAGCTGAAAGTAGGCTTAAGGAGTTAGATATTAAATGTAAGTGATAGTGGATGAATGTATATTAAGAAGAGAAAAGAACGTAAAAAGGCTTTGAAAAGCAGCAGAATATTTCAACTGCAAACATTTGAACTAACTTGATGGCGAGTGATCTGTCACCATGGCAATGGAATTTGATGAAATAATACGCTTAGATGTGTTGATGGCTGCATCGTTCCCAAACCTGTGAAGTTTTGGGCCACTTTCAGCATGTTTCACTGATGTTATGAGAAAACTGTGTTTCATGGTTAGCATTGTGTTACCATGGCAACGGCATTTGAAGAAATCTCAGAACTGTCCCATAGATTTCTTCACGGCTGGACTGTTAGCACACATGTGAAGTTTGAGCACTTGTTGACAATTTTCATAGGAGTTATAGCAATATCGTGTTTTATGGTGAGGGATGCGTTACCATGGCAACAGCTTCTGATGAAAACTCACTATTGACACATAGACATGTTGAGGGCTCAACCATTAACCATTATCTGAAGTCTGGTGCTGTTTTGACCCTTTTCATAGGCGTTACAACAACATCTTTTTTTTTTGCGAGGGATGCGTTTCCTTGAAAACGGCATATTTTGAGATCTCAGATTTGGCTTAGAGCTGTTGAGGCATGGACCGGTGATATACAAGCAAAGTTTGGGGGACGATCGGACCATGTCCATTGGAGTTACAGCGACATCGTGTTTTATGGCGAGGGATGCGTTTCCATGGAAACGGCATATGATGACACCCCATAATTGACGTAGAGCTGTTGAGGGCAGGATCATTAACCATTATCTGAAGTCTGCTGCTGTTTTGACCCTTTTCATAGGCGTTACCACAGCATCGTGTTTTATGGCGAGGGATGCGTTTCCATGGCAACAGCCTATGGTGAGATCTCAGATTTGGCGTAGAGCTGTTGAGGCCTGGACCGGTGATATACAAGCGAAGTTTGGGGGACGATCGGACCATGTCCATTGGAGTTACAGCGACATCGTGTTTTATGGCGAGGGATGCGTTTCCATGGAAACGGCATATGATGACACCCCATAATTGACGTAGAGCTGTTGAGGGCAGGATCATTAACCATTATCTGAAGTCTGCTGCTGTTTTGACCCTTTTCATAGGCGTTACCACAGCATCGTGTTTTATGGCGAGGGATGTGTTTCCATGGCAACAGACTATGGTGAGATCTCAGATTTGGCTTAGAGCTGTTGAAGCCTGGACCGGTGATATACAAGCGAAGTTTGGGGGACGATCGGACGATGTCCATTGGAGTTACAGCGACATCGTGTTTTATGGCGAGGGATGCGTTTCCATGGAAACGGCATATGATGAAACCCCATAATTGACGTAGAGCTGTTGAGGGCATCACTATTAACCATTATCTGAAGTCTGCTGCTCGGAGCATGTCAGTTGGAGTTATGACACCATCGTGTTCCATGACACAGGTGTTTATATTTGAGCAGTGTGTGTGTCCAGAGATCAAAGGTTTCCATGGTGATGTGCAGTAATCAGTCAGAGCAGAGTCTTTCCATTGTTCTGAATGAGAGATAAGCCTCTTGCAGTTATAACTTTTGTTGAAAAATGTATAATACAAACCTCCAGTCTGTCTGTGGGCGTGTCTGCTCTGACTAGATTATGTCACTTAGGTGTGTGGGCCCAATCTGCCCAGCAACACCATGGTTACCAACTGCAGCACTGAGTGCCATTAAGAATGCATTGAGGATTATATCTGACAATTTTGCCACCTGTTAAAAAACTATGGATCCTATAAATAAATGACCAGAAAGTGAGCATCAGGGAACCCCAATTGGGTTGTGTGTGTAAAATGTGAAGATGGGAGCAGTTTGCCTAAAGTTGACTTCTCTCTGTTCTGAAGAAATGTCATGTCAAATGTAACATGGGAGTTTATTTGAAGCTAGGTGGACTTTGTGTCACTCAGATCACTATTGGGCCAGAACTGTGGGTCCGTTTGATATGATGAAGGCAATTGAGCAGGCTAGACTAATTATGCTCCTGAAATATTTTGAAATTATTTGAATAGAGTGTATATGTTGGCTCTGAGAGCAGTTTTAAAATATTTTTTCCGAACATTTTTAAGACTCTCTACACTCTAAGTGATGATGTCACGCACTCTAGCCATGAAGAGTCCAACCATTACAAAATCTAAAACAGCCTGAAATTGTACCAAAACTTAAACGTTGATAAGTCAAAAAACTTCAAAAAACTTCAAAAGAATGAAGAATCGGAATGACAAGTTTTATAGCTGAAGGTCTTGTGATCATTTTAAAGCTGGAATGAAGTCTCAAGCTGAAAGTATGTGGAAGGAGAAGCATTTGGCGTAAGGTGTAGGAAAAGAGGATTTGAAGAGTCGTCCCACTGACTTCCATGTTAAAAAAAGAGTTTAAAAAGCTGAATATTTCAAAAAGTATAACATATTTTTAAAGAGTTGAAGGTTTCCCATCAATTCCTGAAAAGTCTGAATAGTTTAATATTTGAATGGTTTCTGTAGCTTAAAGTAGGCTGAAGTTATGGAGAGCCAAAGTATTGGCTGAAATAAGGGGAATAAAGATTCAAAGAACAACAGTATAGTGGAATGCTGTAAACAGCATTCACACTAAATAGTTATTCCAACTAAGCCAGACGCACACGTTATGGCCTGTTAGGAGCAAAATAAAGTGTTGTGTCTTTAGTAACCGCAGCCACAGGAAGTCCTGGGTAAAACATGAGGCCTTACTTACATATTGCTCTACTTTGCATAACACCGTTGTCATTTGTTGTTGTTGTTGTGTTGTTTTTGCAAATTAGTATGAATCTGTCTCTAACTCCTTTTCTCTTTGACACAAATACTGTGTAAGTATACTTTTACTTAAGTAACATTTTGATTGCAGGACTTGGTTTTGCAACGGTTTATTTCTACACTGCTGTATTCATAATAGGAGATCTGAGTACTCATCACCAATTTCGAACAGGTCCAAAGGATATAGGTTGAAACGTGTTTTACACCTCTAAGTCTGAACTAATAGACCGATTGGTTTGTAGACCTAAAGTGTAATTGGTTGTTATCTGATTTGTAGGCTGTGTGTGTGTGTGTGTGTGTGTGTGTGTGTGTGTGTGTGTGTGTGTGTGTGTGTGTGTGTGTGTGTGTGTGTGTGTGTGTGTGTGTGTGTGTGTGTGTGTGTGTGTGTGTGTGTGTGTGTGTGTGTGTGTGTGTGTGTGTGTGTTCTGGAGTGCTCTCAAACTAACAACCTAACCATGGTACTTGTCACTCATATAAATGACTATCGTTACAGAAAAGATGTGCAAAAGAAAATCAGACTGGTGTGGATAAAATCTGACATGTCATTATACTCTTATGAAAAAATAATTTGAACACAGTCATACATTTCTAACCGCATCCTGAACATAGGTCTGGCCCTGCTGCCATCTCACTGAGTTTGCTTAACGACAGAAGCTATGAATGCTTTAAACTGACAAGAAACACAATAAAATGAAACATATAAAAAAGAGAAACAAAAGAACCCACCAGGATGCCATTTCAATCCTATTCTGCATTAATGATCATCCACCCACACACACATACACACAAATATATACACAGGCCCAGAACATCCTGCTGAGCTATAGATATCAATAAAATACTAAAAAACCCACACATTGTAGACATGATCATCTTAACACAGGCCCACAAATACACAAAGATAATGCATATACTCAGAAACATGTACAAACTCACACAAGCATACACATGCAGACTCATTACAGAGTGAATACTGCCTCATCTTCTGACTTTATATCTTTCTCATTAGTTCAAATATCAGTTCAGTGAACAGAATGGTAATGGAAAATGGAGCAAGGAGGTGAATGTCAGATGAGAGCAAAGCAAGAAAGTAAAGGGTGAATGGACCTTGTGAGGGAAGAGGAGAGTGGGAAAATAGACCCTGCTAGTAATCTAACACCTGATGGAAGCTATATTTCTGGATAAGGAAGGATGAAAAGGGCCTGTTCAATTGCAAAACATAGCCTATTAATTTCCTGTCCTCACAAGACCCATAGTCAATGTAGACATGTGGTGTTTATTTTTATATCGCACATATCTTTCATAGTGATTCTGAGCTGATGTCAATATGGCAAGGTAGTGTTTGGATACTTTATTTTAATTTCCTTCCTTTTAGTGTATTTGTAACATCTAATTCCTCAAGCATTGGTGTGAAGTATCACTAACCCCTGGAAGCAAATGGCCCTGATCAGTGGCGGCTGGTGCATTTTTCTGCAGGGCTAGCTCAAAGGTACACAGCACTTGATACAGTCTATTATTTTAGTGCCTGTTTTTGTCAACCTCCTTATTTCAATCGTGATGTATGAAATACGTGTTTATTATCGGGACACATGATATGCGGGAATAGTGATTGACGTATTACAACAAGTAACTGTAAAGATGTTTTGGCGATTAGGCCCCGGGTTTGCAGGATGATCATTCAGGAGGGAAAGAACCGCTCTGATGAACCCCCCCGGGGTCTAGACACTGGTGGTGGTGGTAGTAGTTTGTCCGATCTGAAGGGAGAAGGTTTCAGCTTGGCCCTGTATTAGGAGACAGGAGGCGAAGGGGTGGAGGAGGGTTGTGCGTTGACACCTGAAATGACAACTGACAGGGAGGGGAGAGCAGATTTAAAGGGGTTAGCAGGTGCGATGATTGGCTAGCCGGGGCGTAACGCCCCTGATCGCTTATTGAGATAACGTATGACACCAGATGATATTGTCTTCCTGATTGAACTTACGCTGAGCTACATTTCAATCAGGAGAGACGTGATGTATGAAATACATGTTTATTATCGGGACACATGATATGCGGGAATAGTGATTGACGTATTACAACAAGTACCTGTAATGATGTTTTGGCGATTAGGCCCCAGGTTTGCAGGATGATCATTCAGGAGGGAAAGAACCGCTCTGATGAACCCCCAAAAGAAGTGAAGTATGAAGTACTGAGCTGTGAGCAATTCTTACCTTGCGGCTGGCTGCGGAGATCTATGGATGAAATGAGAGATTAACATGGGGACGTGATGAGCGCCGGAATCGCTTCCGGGCTGCGGGGTTAGACATTCGCGGACCCACTGGCCGCAACCTGCATTCGCAGGGTTAAACCTAACGTAGAACCATGTCCGCAAACTGCTTTCGCAGGGTTAAACCTAACGCAGACCCATGTCCGCAACCTGCATTCGCAGGGTTAAACCTAACGCAGACCTGAGTCCGCAACCTGCATTCGCAGGGTTAAACCTAACGCGGACCTGAGTCCGCAACCTGCACCCGCAGGGTTAAACATAACGCGGACCCATGTCCGCAACCTGCATTCGCAGGGTTAAACGTGACGCGGACCCACGTCCGCAACCTACACTTGCAGGAGTAGCGTACGCGGACCCGGAGTCATAGCCTGACAGTTACGAGATCAGTTGACACGTATACATGCTGACGTGTTACCACCACCAGTTATAGGCATAATTACCATTTTTAGTGTTTGAGGGACCTTTGGATAACCAGCATGGCACTGATGTCCGGGCGGATGTAGGATGTGAAGGCAGAGGAGGACCATCGTTCGAGTTGTTGCAGGGATGAGGATGCCTTGATTAGCAGCGGACGTAGCTGCGCCTATCCTGAACAAATGCCCTGAGCATAATTGGGGTGATAAGCCGGATCTAATGAGAACTTGCTTTAAGTAATGATTGAACTGGCGTTGAGTTCAGGGAATATTCCCTGAAATAAGAAATAGCGGTGAGAGGGGATTAATGGAAGGTCTAAGATGCAGGAATTTGATCATGGATTTATAAGAGCAGAACGGGAAGTCGTTGCGAGCTGCGATAACGGAGCAAGCGCCTCCGCATTTGGAGTGCTTAATGCTTAAACTAAAATGGCTAGCGTAGAAGGATAAGTCGGCAAGGCAGACGTCTTGATTGGGATTGAACGTTAGGGAAGCTGTGGTAAATTTGCCTGGTCTGAGAAAAACATAGAAAGCCAGCAGGAATACTGCATCGAGTAGCGCGTCGATGTAGGGAGAAAATAATCCTTGTCTAAGTTTGGAGAGCATGAGGCACAGAGTGGAGAGTGTAATGGGTCGTCTACGGTCTAAAGCTGGGGGAAACGTTTTTAGAAGACCTCTAAGTATGAGTTTAACTGACTGGTTAGCAAACAAGCTGGGGAAGCTGTGATCGAAGCAGCGAACGTTAAACTGTACTCCTGCTAAGAGGCCCCGGATGTATTGGGGTTTGAGGTGGCGATCAGTGGCACATGAAGGCGCACACGGTGGGGATGAGAACGGGTTTAAGTGAGATGCCTACGGAAACACAAAAGAAAGCGAACGTTCTCCATGCGAAGTCGTACGTTTTGAGGGTGGAAGCGGCTAAGCCTTTCCTCATAAAATATCTGGCGGACTCTAGGTGCCTAGCTAAGGGGCTCTTGTTAATGAAGAGAGAGGAGATGCAGGGGAGGAATCCCGACGGGTTGCGGGCTGGCTTCCGGGCAGAGTTTCCGGAATGTCTGAAGAAAGCGAGAGAGGGAATCAGCCACTATATTGAGGTGGCCGGGGAGGTGACGAGCTGAGATGAGAAGTTGTGGGTGAGGGAGGACCACGTGATGCTTCTCATGAACGGCATGATGTCGCTGCACGAGGAGCGACCTTTATTGATAATCCCGACCACTGATTGGTTGTCGCAGAGCACCGAGATGCGTTTCCGTAGCCAGAGGTGGCCCCACACGTGGCAGGCAACAGCAATCGGATAGATCTCGTGCAGGGCGGAGGATGAGGCATGATTGGGGAATGAGGGAGGCCATGGGCCCGCAAACCACTCTCCCTGAAAGAAACCCCCAAAACCCACGGATGGGGCAGCGTCCGTGAAAAACCTCATTGAATCAGAGGAGTACACGAGGTCGTCGTAAAAGAAGGTGATCCCATTCCAGTGGGCGAGCAAGAGAGACCAGAAGTGTAGGTCTGAGCGGCAGCCTTCGTCTAGAAACACGCGTTCGTGGAGGTTTATTACAGCCGACACTGCGTCCAGGAGGCGGGAGATGAAAGAGCGCCCCTGGGGGATGACGCGCATGGCAAGTTAAGGTGCCCGAGGAGGGAGAGCAGCTGTTGTTTGGTGATGACTTGTTGCTCGCAATAGGATTTGGTGATGTTGCGTATGCGCTGCAGTTTGTCGATGGGGAGAGATGCTTTCATGTCTATGGAGTCGAGTGTGATGCCTAAGAACTCCAAGCTTGTGTCGGGTCCTATGGTTATCTCTCCGGATAAGGGGATGCCTAGCTCCTGAAAGCAGCATTTGAGTTTTGCCAGGGGATATTGATGGGGGTGGAAAGGTGATGTTTCAGAAGTTTTTCCCACCACATGGTTTCTGCTGTGGGAAGTTGGCACGGCCGCGCCTGGGGCAAACTGACTTCGAGTGAGCCTCCCTGCAGGCACTGACGGTTTTGTCTATTATCCCCAGACTGCGACGTGGGAAAAGCTCTGGACCCGGAGAGGGGCACTGATGGGCAGAAGGGGGAGGTGTGGCCCTGCATCCCGCAGCTAATGCACGAAGCGACTTGTTGCCCGCCGGTAGCCATCACAAGCAGCTCGGTGTCCAGCACGGACCAGTCCAGGCGAATGTTGCAGTGGGCTAAGTGAAGCGCTGCTTTGCTAGAAAAGCTCTTGTGATAGGAGTAGAACGTGGATTTTCCATATTTGAGATAAAGATCGCCGATGATGCCCAGATAAGCGTCTAACTCAATTCTTCTTTCCGGGTAGACGAAACACAGGACATCACGGAAGATGCCGAAAGCAACCAGGAATTGTCCTATGTTGAGATCTTTGAGGAGCCGGGGATCTGTGGACTTAAAAACGGCGGTGATGCTTCCTCCCGTGGCGATGGACTTGTCGCACTCCGGGGAAGGCAAAATGAGACTAAATTAATGTCTTTCCCTTCGAGGATTTTCGCTCTCAGCCGAGAGGAAATGTGAGCGCTCTGGGGAATATGAGGCCTACCTGAGTGAGGCGCTGGGAGTGCGGAAGCCAGGGAGTGAGAGGGAGCTATGATTTGTGGGTGAAAAATCCCATGATCCAGCATAAATCCTGGCGGCTGCGAAGCGGGGACCCCGGCCCAGTTCGCGGAAGAGATTGAAGCTCCAACGGGGCCTTTATCCATGGCCTGAAGGCGAGCGTTGATTAGCAACATGGAGCTAGCCAGAGATTTTACTATGCTCCCGGGCTGGGCGGCGCTCGGGTGAGCCTGGGGAAAGGTGGACCTTTTTGATGGACGGGCTCTAGAGGGACTTGACTTTTTTGTCCTTTTCCCCCCGTGGCTCCGCGCGCGTCCTCTTCCTGGTCTCTCGGGAGTGTTGGCTGGAGAGTTGGCTGGGGCTGCTGCCCTGGGCTGGGGGACCGCGCCGGAGACTTGGTCCGAGAGCTCCCGGAGCTGGGAGAGAGGGAGATCTGAGGCTGCGGAGATGCCCTGCTGCCGTAGATGGGCGATGATGAAGTCTGCTTCTGCTGATTGTGAGCCCCCACGGGAAGCCAGGCGGGCGCTCGTGCGCCGGAGGCTTGAGGAGTTGGAAGCTGCATCTGGAGGTATGTCGGGGCTGGGATCGAGATCCTTCGGAAACGGTTTGTTGTCGGAAGAGTCTGTGTTAGACATTGTGAGGTTTTTAATCTTTCTGAGTGTTTTGCAGAGGAGTATTAGTTACTACCATTGTGCGTTGACACCTGAAATGACAACTGACAGGGAGGGGAGATCAGATTTAAAGGGGTTAGCAGGTGCGATGATTGGCTAGCCGGGGCGTAACGCCCCTGATCGCTTATTGAGATAACGTGTGACACCAGATGATATTGTCTTCCTGATTGAACTTACGCTGAGCTACATTAGTGCGAATTCTGTGCAACAGCATTCCACTATAGTTCTTCTGTTTATCTTTAATCATCTTATTCTTATTGAGTATTAGTCGCTTTGGATAAAAGCGTCTAACAAGTAACGTCTAATGTAATCTACAGAGAGCATTGAGCTAATAAAATATTCAGCTTTTTCTGCATTTTCAGCTAAATTCAGCAACAAATGTACACAGTTTACAGCATTTGCACGCATTTTCAGCAGGAAATGCATTGTCTAGTTATGCTTACTGATCCCTATCCTGTAGCCTTCATTGGACAGCTGTGTTTACTTTTCTAAACATGGCTAGTCGCATAGCATTATCCATGTGGACTCTAGTTTCTTCATGCTTTTTAGTTTTTTCTGATATGTGCTTTAAGTCACTCACATCTGTCTGGATCCATGATGGGTTTGTTCCATAGACTGGTCTGATCCTGACGTTTGGAAAGGGAGGCAGGGGATGCAAAATATAGCACTGGTGTTGCTGCAGGTAGTAGTTAGCCTTCTTGCTAAACCAGGTCCTTGAAAAAGAGCACGTATACTGCCTTTCTCTGTCCTTAACTCCTGCCTATGTCAGGCTGATCAGGTCCGAGCTCTTTTACTCTCAGCTTTCCCTCCAGTGTCCTCCTCTCAAATGGTGTTTCTTCAAGTGATTAAACATAATTTTCCTTCTCCATATTCGCTATCTAGTTTTGTTTACACTTTGTCTCCGTCTATCTCTCTCTCATTCAAACGTCAATCACTCATTCTGGCGCTCCTGCTGCCCCCTAGGTGTTGTCAACAGCTGCTTTGGGCGCAGTTTGGTGAGCCAGAGCTCCTCCTATCACTTGCATTGAAGAATGGTGCACCACTTATAATGAGAGTAAATAGAGTAGAGTAGTGCAGGGATGACGTATTTACCCGGAAGTAAATTGCGCATGTGTTCCCTCGTAAAAAATGAGAGATTTCTCCATAGGATTTTGGAAAATAGCTCGAAATAAGGTCTGTGGAAAATGAACCTGTTTGATGAATGCACGTTTTGTTCAGCCGGATAATATCCACATGTCTACCCTACTCTTATAATTTTCTAATCTTAAATCTAATCGCCAGAAGCAAAATGCTAACGTTATACTATAAACTAACCACAGCCAAGTACAGTAGGGTTGCATGACTTCAACGTCAGGCCAACTTAAGATCCATATTCCAAAAGTTTAAGCGTTTGTTTTAACAATTTGCAAGACACTACTTGCTTTCAAGCAGAACATGGGGCAAACAAACTTAGCGGGAGTGTTTACGTGTTCGGCGTAATGACGTACAACGTCCTTGACAACTTCTCTAGTCCTATTAAGCCACTTGTTAACAACCATAATTTTTCAGACACGTAAACTCTTCAAAAATCACCAGTGGGGTCACTGCTGATGTCGTAGAACACAACGTGATCTGTCCCTTAAATTTGTGTCAACCACAGTCCTTATTTCGAGCTATTTTCCGAAATCCTATGGAAAAGTCCCATTGACTCTGAGACGAGGGAACCGGAAGTGGTAAAATGCTAACTCACTTCCGGATTTTAGGACTCGTCACTGCACCACTCTATGGGCAAATATTTCTGTACCCCAAGCAGGAAACACGTCACTTATCAGCAGTGGCGAACCGTCAGGGCCTTCAAGGTATTCAGAGAATACCCTGGAACACTCAGATAAAACAAACAAAAAATCGATTTAATTATATAAATAAAATGTAATAAAATGTATGTAAAATGAATAAATGAGAATCGTATCTGTGTTGTTGATCTGTAATATTACAGTGTTACGTTGATTTGTTTGTCCTTCTCGGTCCATGCACTACGCATTTCGGTGGTTTTGTGTTCGAAAAAAAAAGCATCCAATCAGACATTTTTCTGGTTCTCTGGGTAGAATATCCTTCAACCAAGGTATTCTATATCCTTGATAGAATACGCTGGACGTTTTGGATTGACAGTTTGGCGGCGGAGGGTGTGTGTGTGTCTACAGAGTTCCAATTGTGATAGACACAGTTTGCCACTACTTATTAGTAACTTTAAACATCGTAAAACAATTGTTATCGATATTCTATCGTAGATTATACATTTAACTGACACCAACTATAATATGTACCTTGTTCATTAAAATAATTATGCATAAAATTGATACAAATACAAATATTTCTTAATGACAATCGAGAATGTGGGAAGAGGTGGGGCGGCACCCCTAGCGCCCCTATGGGTCGGCCGCCACTGGCCCTGATTAAATGTTTTAACTTTAACCAGCCAGTTATTGAAAGAAAAAGTAGCTTCTTTAGCAACATGGATGTATCTGATGAAGGCAAAATGTGGTTATTTGTAAAACACTTAATGGACACATTTCTAACTTGTCTCAAGTGCGGACTTGTTGAAACATTTACATTTTAACACAGCACTCTCTATTCTCTATAAACAGTCTAACACTATCAGGTCCAAACCTGACACGAGCCCCAACCATTGCAGCTGTTTTCAGCCCCAACCCGATTGAAAACCAGAATTTCCACTTTTGATAAAAAAATATATAAAACATAATTATATTTAATAAATGCATTAGAAGCTACAGACAATGAAAATTATGGTAATTTACATTTGTGAGGTGTTCTGTATCACAGGCTAAGGTTTGCATTTAATTCAACTAATGATCATTGTTGTAATTGGCACAAACATGACCAGATTCAATCCAAAGGGAATTTTTAGAAGGTATAGTCTGACCCGACCCGAAATCGGCCCACAGACTACAGCACTTAAAACTACTGATCACATAATCATGTTTTTATTGTGACTATACAGAGTATAAAAACATGAAGTAGTGTTCCTTTTTGCACACATATTTTACTCCATGGCAAACCCTATTTACAGAAAATGACTAACTATTGCACAGTTGCACTTTAAGTTTTGCTAAATTGGTGCATTTATTTTGAGTGCATATGTTGCTTTAATCCTTGACACTGTGGTGAATCTCTTTGAGAAGCTCTTTGGAAGCCTAAGCATGCTACACTGCAGTTGGCAGTTGGCAGTTGAATGAGTAATAGGATTTTCTGGTATAATCAGGTTTAGCAGGTATTCTCTCTGGTGAAGCCTGCATAACACTGTTAATTTGGCACTTAGATTAGGAGTTTTTACACACACTCTTGTTGTGACACTCTCCACTTAGGCTGGAGCAGGGGCGTCACCTGGACCTGAAAACATTCGGGGCTTAGCCCACAGTGGCGGCGGCGCTACAGTGGAATTTTTTACTGCAACCCTCCCGACACGCACACACACAATACAACCACGACTGTTACAATGAAGGCTCGATAATCAGCTCACGGCATAAAGGCAGGGGTAAAGTGCTATTTTTTATGAGTGGGGGGCGGACCTCACCTCCGGAGATCCGGGGGCATGCTCCCCCTGGAAGATTTTTTTTTAAATATTGAAGTTAAAAGTAGGGGTGCACCGAATGGGACATTTTTGGTTGAAACCAATACCGAAAATAGGAAACAGTTGGCCGAAAACCGAATGCCGAAAGGCCGAAAATGATTAATAGAAATATATATATATATTGTATACATTTTTTACCAATGTTGTTCAGCTACCTGATTATGGAAAAAGACTTAACTTAAATAATAATCACTATGATGTGCCCATAAAACATTTATTCAGCACTTTTGAATGCATACAGTACATTAATTCCAAGTCAAGTGCATTTTCTTTTCTCTGTAGGATAACTACAACAAAGTGCATTCAGAACAAAGCCAAGGTGCTTTAAAACTGCATAAACATCTAGGCCAGTAGGCCTGCAACAAAATAGTGTAAATAAAGACTGTAACAGCCAGGCCTTCAACAACAACAAATGCGCCTATAAGTTTGGTAACTAACGTGTTGTTGTGATGACGTAATCAAAACGCGGCGACAAGCACGTCGCGCGACCATGCTCGCGGCTGGCTCACAGCCAACATGTCTTCCGCTTGGAGATATTTGAAAATATCAGAGAGAGAGGCGCGGATTGCGATTTGTAAAACGTGTTCAGCTGACATTTCTCGAGGGGGTGTAACTGCAAAGACTTTTACCACTTCGGGATTACTCCACCACTTGAAATCAAAACACCCGGACAAATATGCGGAGTATGATCAACGTAACCCTGTTCTCTGACATTCGGTGATATTTTTTCGGTGCTAAAAGCCGAAAGGGCCTTTTTAACCATTTTCAGCCGATAATCTTCGGTGGCCGAATATTCGGTGCATCCCTAGTTAAAAGCATCAATCTGGTGCACTTTGAGAGCAACGGGTGCATTCACCCCAGTAGTCCGCTTTCTGGTGCGCACCAGACGACAGTTTGTTACATTGTTTCATTTTTCAGAAGGTTCGGTTTGAGTTCACACCGCAAAGCTCAAACGGACTATAAACTTTAAACACAAGTCATGTGCTCGGAAATGCTGTTCAACAATTGGTCAGACATTAAGGGGGTAAAAACGCAAATCCCGGCAATTTCTACCGGAGCCTCCGCCATGGAGCATCGGCACTTTCGGCAGGTTATTATCATGCTGCTGTTAATCTGGAGATCAACAGACACCAGCGGCCCGCGCATGATTATATAATCAGACAACGTCCGTTAAAAAACATTATAACACATAAAATGAGAGACGTTCTGCAGTAAGGAGGGGCGTTTCACCGACGACACATGTTCTTACTTTTATGTAGCTGATGGAGAATTTTTACTTTACACGACACTGTTCAACACTTCATTCTGCTTCACTCTTTAATTAAACAACCGCGGATGTCTTGAAAGACTCTTTCGCTAAAGATTTTGAAGATATCCGCCTTCTTGTGACACGTAAATACTACGCTTCCTATGTTTTGGTGCGGACTGCGTTCACACCAGCAATGAACCGCTCCAGAGTTCGCAAGCAAGCGCTCCGAGTCCACCTATTTTAGCGGACCAGAGTCCGGTTGTTTAGTTCACTTAAGAGGTCTCAGATTGTGTTCACACCGACCCAAATGAGCCGCACCAAGCGGCTAAACGCACCAGGGTTCGATTAAACCGGACTATACAAGGCAGGTGTGAACGCACACCCATATCTATGGATACATCTCTGAAACAGAACTGTAAACAGCTTTACTTTTTCTTTATGCATATTTTACAAATCACTCCCCTTTCAAACTGTATTATTGTGTTACTGTCATATAGTATTTCATACCAGTTTTTCCTTTATTCTCTTATTTTTTTTATAACGATAATGATCATATAAAGGTGTGCTGCAGAAATAATCTTTTGAATAATTTGTGACCAAACCGTTTGAGACCCACTGAGATAACTTAGACAAAAGTTAATTATCTAAACCCTGAGAGAGTCTTTTAGCTCACCTGAGCCTCTCAGTCTGATAGGAGAGAACTCTCCTCCAGCTTGTTGTGGAACAAACAGCTCCTTATGCCTTATGTCCGTTAGTGCAGCTAAATAACCAGATGCTAACAACACGGTCCCTGCTGGCACTGCCACTCTCTCTCTCTCTCTCTCTCTCTCTCTCTCTCTCTGATTGTGAGTGGACCGGTGAGTATAGCGGAGAGCGATCGTTTAAAGTGTACAACTTTTCAAACCATTGTTAACTATTCACTTTTCTCTGGGTGATAGTTTATGTCTTTGTGCATCATTTCACCGACTTTGGTGTTTTTTGGTGGTGTTGTTTGGTTGCATTGGTGAATTGTTTGTCTAATTGTTTTTTTAGCGGCTGCAGCTGCAGTCACGCCGACCGACATGGCGATCCGTGGCAGCTGCGCTGGTTTAGAGAAGCTGACTCGCCAACACGCCATCAAGCTCTCTCCACCTGTCGGTGTGTCGGTGGAGGAGTGGCTGTGGGGGCTGTGGTGGGATATGGCAGAGTTAAATCTGTCTCCCGCATGAACAGTGCAGTGGTTATTTTTTTTAGATTGCACGGAGAAAGCTAACCAGCTGGTGGAGAGCGGGCTAGTGATTAAAGGGACGCTGTTACCCGTGCTACCCCTTGTCACTCCAGCTAAAAAAGTAATCATCTCTAATGTAGCCTACTCCCGTTTCTGAAAAACGAGTTGTTGGAAAGGGAGCTGGCTCGACACGGGCAGCTTGCGTCTCCCATTAAGTTGATCCGCCTGGGCTGTAAATCCCCGCACCTCAAGCACGTTGTGTCTTTTAGGAGACAGGTGCTTATGGTCCTGAAGAAGGATGAAGGGGAACTTAATCTGGCTCTCAAGTTTAAAATTGATGATTTTGTGTATACTGTCCATGTTTTGGACTGTCCATTTTGAGATGTTATGGTTGTGGAGCGGCAGGACACCTGATCCGCGCGTGCCCGGAGAGGGCGGGTGACGCACCCGTGGTATCCGCGCTCGCAGCCGGCCCGACGGTGCCCGCGGCGGAGCCGCTACCGGTTGCCTTGTCCACGGCCGGGCCGCCGGTGCTGGGGTCCGCGCCCGCGGCGGAACCGCTGCAGGTCCTTTTGTCCACGGCCGGGCCGCCGGTGCTGGGGTCCGCGCCGCCGGTGCTGGGGTCCGCGCCTGCTGCGGCGCCGCTGCCGGTTGCTTTGTCCACGGCCGGGCCCGCAAATATCACACACACAGACACTCAGGTCACACAGAAAGCAGATAGTGAGCACACTGCAGCCAGAGTGGCTGAGTCTGTTCTAGAGGGTGTGGTAATGGATGAGGATTTGCTGAGGTTACCTGTTAAAAGGAAAAACGAACAAGTGAGCAAAGGAAGTGTGGCTCAAAAAGGGAAGGTGTCAAAGAGGGAGTCGCTGTGTTCCTCCTCTCAGCCAAAGGGAGCCTCAGAGGACTCAGAGGACAGTGACAGTGAGTCATTCTTTGACATCGTTGAGGTAGCAAAGGGAGAGGAGTACTCTTTCCAGAGGATCAGATCCTTTCTGGCGGAAACTAAGGGGTGGAGGGGGGTGAAATTAGATGATTTTTTTACTGATTTGCAGATCTTTCACAATTCTGCCAGGGTTCTCATGCGGCGCAAAGAAGCCTTAGGGGAACCTTTCTTCAGCGGCCCAGAGAAGGCTCGGTTAAAGAAGATACTTCAGAGGATTAGAGAGGAAACTGCAAAGAAAGATGAATAAGTACATCTTGGTTTTATTTTAATTTTTTTTTTTTTCTTCAGCCAGGTTTTTGATTTTGTTAGGATGCAACTATAATTTCATAATGAGTGACATAAAGATGGGCTCTTTAAACATTAACGGTGCTCGAGGGGATGCTAAGAGAGCACTTTTATTTACTTTATTAGGAAACAAGTGTTTAAATGTGACGTTTCTCCAGGAAACTCACAGTACTGCTGAGAACGAGAGTGACTGGAGGAGGGAATGGGGGGGGGAGGGCTTCTTCAGCCATAAGCGCAGCAATAGTGGAGGGGTTGCCATTCTCTTTGCGAGGGGCTTTACACCCTTCTCCTGTACGGTCCGGTCGATGAGGTCATCCCAGGTCACTTGCTCAAAATAAATGCTGAATTTGAAAAAGTTAAAATATGTTTTATAAATATTTATGCTCCCAGTGTGGGCGCAGAGAGGCTTTTGTTTTTTGAGAAACTGAAACACACTCTTAGCACCTGTGATAGTGAGGAGTATCTGTTCCTGGGGGGTGACTTCAACTGTACAGAGAACCCTGTGCTGGATAGGAACCACCAGGAACCGCATGCTGCCTCGAAGAGTGCCTTAATAAGATTAACAGAAAGCTTTGAGCTGTGTGATGTTTGGAGGCACTTCCACCCGGGCCAGCGGCAGTACACGTGGGTGCACTCTAGGGATAACCTGTTGTCTCTGGCTAGGCTGGATCGTGTCTATGTTTTTAATCATCACATTAATGTAAGCAGAAGCTGCTCCATCAGTCCAATGGGAATCTCTGACCATTCCCTCGTACAAGTCTCAGTTTTTATTAATCATGTTAAGTGTAATAGTGCGTATTGGCACTTTAATGCTTCTCTGTTGGCCGACAACCATTTTAAAAATGTTTTTAAATTCTTTTGGGAAAACTACCGTTTATCTAAGAGTGAGTACAATTCTCTTCAGCAGTGGTGGGATGTAGGTAAAGTGAAGATCAAGCAGCTTTGCCTACAGTACACTTTCAATGTCACAAAGGACATGGCTAGATCTCTGAGAGCTCTGGAGAGAGAAGTGGTGGAGCTGCAGGGATTGGCAGACTCCACAGGAGAGCGAGAACATGTTGAAGTTTTCAAAAGTAAAAACTCAACTCTGTCTGACCTGCTGGGGTTTTCTGCTCAGGGTGCTCTGGTCCGATCCCGTTTTCAGAACATCGTGAAAATGGATGCTCCCTCTCACTTTTTCTTTGGTCTAGAGCGTAAGAATGGTCAGAGGAGGCTGATGCACTCCCTGCGATCCAATGCTGGGCAGCTGCTTCAGGAGTCCGCCGACATTCGTCAGTGTGCTGTGGAGTTCTACAAAGAGCTCTACAAAACAGAGTTCCAGGCCGAGCCAGAGGTGGCGCAGTCGTTCTATGAGGGCCTTCCTAACGTCCCTGAGGAGGACCATGCTGAGCTGGAGGCGGAGCTCTCTGCCCAGGAGCTGCAGGAGGCCCTGCAGAGCATGCAGAGTGGGAAGGCTCCTGGCATAGATGGCCTGCCTGCAGACTTCTATAAGGCTCTCTGGCCGGTTATAGGCAGTGCTTAATTTGTAAATCATAAGGTGCCGGAACGCAAAGTACATATGACAGCTCAGGGATGACGAGACGCGTACAGGTCCCGGAACGTATACAGAAAAGGTGCTGAAAACAACATGAAAATGTCCACTTGCAACGCTGTGGGACTTACAAGCCTCAATTTCAAATAGTATCCATGGTATAAATGTTATGACGATAATTTATAATTTATCACAGGTGGGACTTCAGTATACAGCCAGCAATTTATTTCTCAACAGGTTTAACGTGTAAAAAAAATATTTATTAGGCCTATTCAAAGATTGGCACGGCGGCCTATTAATAGACAGTATGTTTGCTCACCATATTTAGTTGTTTAAAACACCCCACATCACGAGCATGTCCGGATTGTCCTCTATCTCTTTTTTTCTGCTTTTACTGCGTGTGTCTGTGGCAGTTCTGTGTCCTTTGGCCACCCAGGACCTCACGTACGGGACTGGATTGAATTTAGCCAGGGGGGGTCCAACAAGATTTAGGAAGAGTAAAGATGACATGGTAGATGTGAGCAAAGAGCTACGGTTGGGAGTGCAAATCAAGTTCATTTGAGAAAATCCGCGCTCACATTCAGCACTTGCAATGGGAATGCTGTTGACAGCAACAAGTAACTCCATCAGCTCATCGGGGGTGTCTTTACCATCTGAGTCTCTGTACGTTCTGTAGGCCCGTATGACTGCGCGCGGGTTGGCAATGTTGAAGCGCTGACACAGTGACTCGACCTCAGTCTCTCCATACAGCGCACCTGCGTCCTCGGGCCAGTATTGTGCGTAAAGCACCTTCAACTCCTCAATGAACTTGTTATATCCAGTTTTATCTGGCATCCGGCCTCCTTGAGATAACATACGGTCCTCCAAGTTCTTGGCCACAGTTAGAAAAAACTGACCTGTCGCTGGACGTCCCACACTCTTCTACGCTCAATGCGCTCTCCTCTCCTACTGAATCTTCCTGCTGTAAGCCAGCTGATGTCGCGGTTCCGCTCGCCTCTTGCTCCGGCTGTTGTACCGGGCTAGTTGATGCCAGGGTACCCACCCTTTGCTGTTGGTGGTCCACCTGGCTGACGGTAGCTGGCTCCTGTTCCGGCTGGCGGTGAACCTGTCCCGCTGCCCGGGCTTGGCTAGCTGTCGGTTAGCTAGCTGGCTAGCTGTTGCGGCGCTAACCTCCTCCTGGTTTTGACCATCAACATGACCGCTGCAGCTGCCCTCGTCGCTGCTTGTGGAGGCTTTTCTGACTCGTTTTGAAGTGTCTATTACCTCTTCCTTCTTTTTGAAGAAAGACAGTAAATGTAACTGTCTTTTTGACATGCTTGCATTGAATCACCGTTTCTTCCTCTCTGCGACGTGCTCCTCATGTGGCGAATTTCAAAAGTGAAAGACGTTTGTCCGTTGGTCCAGCTTTTCAGTGCGTCAACACAGATCTCCGACTCTTTCAAATCTTAATCTTAATAAAAGACATGAAATTCTTGGGATTTTTTCTGTAAATTAATATCTGCATATTTTATTTCATTTTAACCATTTTTTTTTTTTTTTTTTTGTGAGAGGTACCGGATCTGCCCAAATAGGTGCCGGAACACAGGGTGGCCAAAATGAAGAGGTGCCGGATCCTGTTCCGGCAGGATCCGGCTCAAATTAACCACTCTTTATAGGTGACGACCTGCTGAGTGTGCTCAGAGACAGTCTAAGTAACGGGAGGTTGCCTCTGAGTTGCAGGAGAGCTGTGCTCACTCTCCTCCCTAAGAAAGGAGACCTGCAGGAGATTAAGAACTGGCGTCCTGTGTCTCTACTCTGTACCGACTACAAGCTGCTTTCCAAAGTGTTAGCGACGAGGCTGAGAAAAGTGATGGAGCATATCATTCACGTAGACCAGACATACTGTGTACCCGGCAGGTTGATAACTGACAACGTGACTCTAATTTGAGATGTTTTGGACCTCTCCGGTTCATTGGGCTGTGAGCTTGGTCTGATTTCTCTAGACCAAGAAAAGGCTTTTGACCGAGTTGAACACCAGTACTTGTGGCAGACGCTGGAAGCTTTTGGGTTCAGCTCTGGTCTCATAGCCAAGATCCAGGTCTTGTACAGGGACATTGAGAGTGTACTGAAGATAAACGGTAGTTTGTATGCTCCTTTTGAAGCTCAGAGAGGAGTCCGACAGGGCTGCTCTTTGTCCGGGATGCTCTACTCCCTGGCCATAGAGCCCTTTTTACACCGGTTAAGGTCAAAGTTACAGGGTTTCTCTTTTCCTGGCTGTAGGGATGTTTTTAAATTGTCTGCGTATGCGGATGACATAATGGTTTTTGTTAAAAAACAAGATGACATCAATGTTTTAACTGAAACTGTGAGCAATTTTTGCAAAATCTCAGCTGCTCGAGTCAACTGGGGGAAAAGTGAGGCCTTAGCAGTAGGAGAGGGCAGTATTGACAGCTTGTTGTTACCTGGGGGCCTTGGTTGGAAAAGGGCAGGTGTAAAGTACCTGGGTATTTATCTTGGTGATGACACGTTTTGTTTGAAAAACTGGGACGGGCTTATAGAGAAAGTGGAAGGCCGGTTAAAGAAGTGGAAGTGGATCCTGTCCAAACTTTCTTTTAAAGGGCGTATCCTTATTTTAAACAACCTTGTTTCCTCCATGCTGGCTCACCGGCTGGCATGCACCGACCCGCCCGTAAACCTGCTGTCCAGGGTGCAGGCTCTCATGGTGGACTTCTTCTGGGACCGCATGCACTGGGTCCCTCAGAGCGTCCTGTTCCTGCCAAAGGAGGAGGGGGAACATGGCCTGGTTCACCTGGCAAGCAGAGGGGCTGCTTTCAGGCTCCGGTTCGTCCAAAGGTTCCTGACTGGACCTGCTGACCTGGTCTGGAGACCCGTAGCTCGGGCCTTATTGGAACGCTGTGGTGGGCTGGGTCTGGCTGAGTCGCTGTTCCTAATGGACCTAAAAGGATACGCCTGAACAATCTCTCGGGTTTCTATGGAGGTCTCTTCAAGGTGTGGGGACTACTCAAAAAAGAGAGACCAGAGTGCTGTGGCTCACTGTTCTGGCTCCTCAGAGAGCCGGTGGTCCGTGGATCTCGGTTTGTGTGTGGAGTAGGGCCTTCTCTACAACAGAGACTCTGTGAGGAGAGGATCCTCACGCTGGGCCAGGTGGTGGAGGTGTGTGGCCTCCGTCTGGACAACGCTGCAGGCCTGGCCTCACGTCTGAGCCTCAGGTCAGTCCGGGTGGTCAGCCTCCTGCTGCAGAGCTGAAAACAGCAGCTCAGCCAATCAGAGCTGGCGCTGATCGCTGCTCACTGTAACGGACTGAAGTCTCCAAATGACAATGACTTTTCTCCAGAGATGCAATGTTTTCCTGACCTCAGTTGTGAGGGTTTTTTGTTAAAGTTGGACAATGTTACTGATTTTAAGTTTAGCACCATGTTCAACAAAACATTTTATTATTTGGTGACAAAGGTGCTGAATCAGAGCAGACTCCAGGAGCGAGTGGACACCCGGTGGAGAGCCCATCTGGGCCTGACTGAGGCTCAGAGGCCTGAGTGGAGAGCGCTCTACAAGCCTCCGCTGACTAAGAGGGGTGGGGACCTCCAGTGGAGGATTCTCCATGCTGCGGTAGCTGTAAATGCGTTTGTTTCAGTTATCAACCCTACAGTGTCTGATACCTGTCCTTTCTGTGAACTGAGGGAAACCATTTTTCAATGTTTTACGGAATGTGGTCGACTCCTTTGTCTTTTTCAGTTACTCACTCAGATGTTGATTTTGTTTAATGTGGTTTTTTCTAAGACAATGTTCATTTTGGGTTGTAGGTACAGTCAGAAACAAAAGTGCAAAGTCAGCTTTTGAAATTTTTTGTTGGGGCAGGCTAAAATGGCCATTTACCTCAGCAGGAGGAATAAAGTTGCGGAATCGTTGGATACCGATGCAGTTTCGATTTTCAAGCGGATGGTTAAAGCAAGACTGAAAGCGGACTACGGTTACTTTTGCTTAACAAAAAATGTGGGAGAATTTGAGGCCATCTGGTGCTTTAAAAATGCTTTGTGTTCTGTGGAGAATGAGGATCTTATTTTCAGTCGTTGTCTGAACTGACAATGTGTGTCAATGTGTCTGTTTGGTTATTTGCTTTGTGAATAAAAGTGGTTTGAAAAATCTCTCTCTCTCTCTCTCTCTCTCTCACATTAAATGCGCTATTGCCGCACACACACACAGAGCCAAGCTTGAATGACAGAAGCACAAGTTTATTTCCATACAACTCTCTGATTGGTCTGGTGTCATGCCTCTGTGTTGCGTTCACTGAACACGGGAAATTACAGTCCTGCCGTCCTCTCATGTGTCATGATGAGATTCACGTAAAGCACGGTTAATGTATTATATTATTGAGGCAGAATTGTCCGGGCTACAGAAAAGACATTCGGGGCTAAAGCCCCGGATGCCCATGCCAGGCGACGGCACTGGGCTGGAGCATACTTGCCAACCTTGAGACCTTAGAAATCGGCAGCATTTAAAAATGCAAAATGGATCACCGGAGCTGTTAGATTAACATTAACTTGCTTATTGTAGTTGTAAGTGCACTGCCTTGCGGCCTGTAGCACCATCCTTGATGGAGCATAGGCTATGTGTGGGCTGGACCTGTATTTTACAGGAAAGGAGTGAGCAGAGGGTAGAGTTGACAATTCTTGTTCTGTTTTCTGTGACTATCTTCCTCACCCTCTCAGACGTTCAGTTGCACGCAATACTAAAGAGACGTGTTACCATGGAAACCAAACAATGGTGTAACTGTATTAAAGTCCAATTGGAAACAGTCCTGAGTAAATCTGATTTTGTCAGGAATCGGGAGAAATGCGGGAGAAATATGACCCCGGGAGGAAACCGGGAGAGGGCAATGAAATCGGGAGTCTCCCGTGAAAATCGGGAGGGTTGGCAAGTATGGGCTGGAGCCAAACAAGGACGATAACACAAACGGACCGAAATCGATATCATAAAAGTCTTCCGTCCACACGCAATAGGCACCAGAAACGTGCCCGTTCACACGAAACAGCTCGAAAGCGCTGGAGACGCTGTATTACATATGCCGGGCCTGTAAGTGGCGCTGTACTCTTGCCACAAAAGCAGCGAAGAAGACTTCCCGCACATGGTTGCCGTGGTTGTCCTTCTGTGTATTCTCCGCTGTGGACGCTCTGGCTCCTTTTCTCCCTCCCCGAGGCAAGCGTTTGCTCCTGCTGTAAATCTCTCCAGTAGTCCACCAGCAGATGAAAAGCACCCACTTCTCCGCCTCTTCCAAGGAACGAGGGGACCGTGCGGCAGAGTTTCAGTTAGATTTTTTTCGCCGGTCAACATGTTCGTTAAAGTTTAAATCTTTTTAAATATTTATTGATCTTTAAAACAAATTGATAACGACTCTATAATAAAACAATAAAAAACGGAGCCTCTCTTTTCCTCCCCCTCTTCTGACAGCCCAGCAGCTGATCTCTGAGCAGGAGAGGTGGGGAGAGGTGGGGCTATTGCTTCAACGTTGTCTCAAAATTATTGTATAGGCGTAAACATGGAGCCGTTTGCCCCCCCAGAGCGTTTCGTTTGCAGATCTATCCACCTTGGGACCCGCTATCGTTATCGTTTTCTGCGTTTCCATGTCTGCCTTGTGTGGCCGAACCGTCTATCTGATAGTGAACTGTAGCAGATACGACCGTTGTCGTCCTCGTGTGGCCGGGGCTTTACTCTGCCTTTAACAAAGTACAGTTGCAGTTACGCCTGACACATATCTGAATATACTCTGCCATTAAAGGATTACTTCACCTCAGACAGGCTCAAATATATTACGAGAGAGAAACACTATAGCATACCCATCTTTGTGTCTTCACAGAGCCAATCGTAATGCACATCTGAAGTTTGATCAAATTAGTTACCTTACTCACTCTTTTTGCAGAAGCTTCAGCATTTTCGTTAAAGGGTAACCACGGATTTACATAAATGTCCTGAAGTAGGACATAATTACCATGCTTTTCAATAATGACATTTGCGTTTTTTTTGTGATCTAAGTGCTTCAACAAAATGAGTTCAGGTAGAGTCACTTGGTTGTATTATGAGATTTGTTTTAAAGTTACACTATCTACATTTTTGATCTACTGTAGCTACAGTACAATACACAACCCCACTATGTATAGTACAGCATTACCTGACATACTGTATGTCTAAGTCATCATGCTTAAAGAGGTCTTAAACATTGATTCACACAAATAACATCACACATACTTTGCTTTTACATGGACTGAATAGCTAATTGAATGGCCTCCACAGGAATTTTAAGATATGATTGCTTAATTAAAAATGTTTTGACCATATCTCGTCTGACATTGATAAAATAGAATAAGGACTATAGGAATCTTTTTCATCCGAATGTTGTGCAGATAACTCATGAAGGAAAACCTGAATCCATGTGCTGATTAACAAGATTAACATAAATTATTTGTTCATTCGTTAATGCTACAGAAAACCTACAACATCTGAGCTATGGTAATAATGGACCTTTTAGTTTTCAAGACTTTTTCCTCTTTCCATTCCTTCCTAAACCATTTCCAAACATCACTTTTTCTTCCGTTTGGTCTTCCTCACCTCTCGTACAGCCCTATGGCCTCTCATTGTGGTGTTTCCTTCTTAATATTCAGAGGATCCCGTCAGGTTTGACCTTCGGGTGAGCCTCTGAAAAGATCTCATTTTGACTCAAGGTAGCAATAATAAAGTTGTAAAGTAAGGCTGATAATAAAACCCTTGTGCAGGCAGACTCTACACACATACAATACATAGGCCTACATAACGAGCAAACATGTTTACAAAAGCATACTGTGTGTGCACACAGTCATATATAAGTCACTCAACCACTGGAGGACTTCCTGAGTCTGTGAATAAACATATATGGTAAATCTCTTGAACTTCAAAGATAATAACGGGGCTCTCAACAGTAAATGGAATGCATGGTTGCTGGAACTTGACATAATATATAAAATAAAAAAACTGGGAATACTGCAGTGGATAATTTTAAGATGATGAGCTTTATTTAATACTGCTGCCTGTTGTTTGGTCTTGATGAGGAATGACGAACAATGACTTCAAACAACATGAACGTTTCCCTCTGAGTTGCTCCTCAAAAAGTTTCCATTCCTGCATACAACAATAACAGGAACACGTTTTTTTTTCTCTCTGAATATACTGCATAAATATATCCAATATCTAATAATTTCATAGACTAGTTTGGGCTGGTTGGGGGCAGGGCTTATGGCTTTTATTTTAGAATTTTGCAATCAATTATGACATGTGTGTGTGCTTGTCTATATGTGTATCTGATGAAACAGGAAGCATGTGGGCGAATGTTGCAAGAAATTGCCAGCCTGAATAATTGCTGTTTTTCTTGATAGCTCTCAAATATCAGGTTTTGTTGTTGCCAGGTTACAAGCCTAACATTAATGCTCACCAGTGCTAATATTCAAACTAATGCCAAATAGATAACCAATAATTTGTCATTATGCAATAATTCAACTATTCCTATAACAAATAGCTGTTTCTGAACAGCTACAGGCACATGAAACTGTCCCTTGCTTTGAGGGATTTAACTGTTTTATTTGAGGTGTGTGGTGCAGTGTAAATATGGGTCCATGGTGTGTGCATTTTGCTCTTTTATCTATATTGAGTGGGATATTTAACTTCACCTATTGGTGAAACTCTGTGTTTGACTAAAGCCTTTGTAATTGTAGGATCCATAACTCTCAACTGTTTATTGTGCCTTACTTGTTCTCCTTTATTTGTGGTTGGGATGGAAACTATTGTCTTTTTGTTTGACTCAGTAGAACATTGTTTTTTGTTTACTTGTTTGGCCTTGGAGACACTGATGCCTTCTTGGCTTCTGTTTCTGTTAATATTAGATGATTTCTCTTTTAGCCTTTTTTTACGGAGATAAATGTCGCTTATTGTTGCACTTAAAGTTCTTCCGCAGTCCTTGACATCATCATTTTGTTCATCTATTAATATAAATATTGATTAGAAGGGGCAGATTTGTAACACCAGCAATGGCTATATAACAAATTCCATTAAAAGTCAAAGTAATAACTCACACCCGCCATCCTATGACAGTCCAGCCATTTCTTCACACTACAAGAAAATGTGTGTCCCTACTATGCAGCAAGTGCAATAATCTCTGTGTGTGTGTGTGTGTGTGTGTGTGTGTGTGTGTGTGTGTGTGTGTGTGTGTGTGTGTGTGTGTGTGTGTGTGTGTGTGTGTGTGTGTGTGTGTGTGTGTGTGTGTGTGTGTGTGTGTGCCATATGCTTTAAGTACAAGAATGTGTGCAATGATTTTTCTGGCTACTTACTTAAGTAGCACCTTAACAAGGAAAATAACTAAAATCCTCATTCATAGCAAAGACGATATTACCATCAAGTCTGCGGCGTCTATGTAATGGGAAGAGGGAACGTCTGTGTTTGTGTGTTTGTGTGTGTGTGTGTGTGTGTGAGAGTGGGTGGGTGGGTGTCGAGATGGGTATCACTGTAGGCCATGAAGGCATGGGCCGTTTATTTAAAGAGCCACTATGAATGTTGAAGCAGTGATAATGGCTGTGGGGCCGAGGGATGACATTTTGACAAACACGGCTTATTATAGAAATGGTTTTATCAATGTGTTTATAGTGCCATCCAAGTTGCAGATCGTGTGTGAGTGTGTATGTGTATTCTACGGAAGGCAGTGTATATATGAAAAGGTATGTGCTGAAGTGTGACAGGTTAGGTCTGCTTTGTGTGTGTTGCCACTAGCCCAGGGGTCGGCTCTTTAAGCCCTCTACTCTGGCTCCCTTGAGCTTAGACAAAAATAAGAAGGAAATATAAGGACTATTTTTACTGTGTTGCACGGTTGAAAATGTTTCGTACCTTGTATTTTGAGGTGATACTGTGACACATAAAAAAATAAAAATAAACAGTTTTAATTAGGTCAACTAAAATATGCGTCACATCCTGCTACGGTCCCGCACCAGCGCCTTTTCTTGCAGGCGAATAACCTGACCCCCGGCTCGATGAGCGAACTATGGATAAATCAAAGAAAAGAAAAGTATCGGAGGAACACAATGGGTTTCATTCTGCGAGTTATCTGCTTTCACAGCAAACGATACTGGCTTACCGGTATATTTGACATGTGTAGAGAAGTTGTCAAAGGTGCTGCAGCCTTTACGTATTGGAGGAAAGACACGGAAGAGGAAGACAGCTGACGATCTTCAGTCATAATTCAATCAGTTAACTCTTTTCAGGGTGCAGCTATATGTTTTATTTATTTCAAAGTGGGCCCATTTTAATTATATTCATTTTCTTCAAATGTGCAGAGGACTCCCCAAGTGCTGTGTTGATTTATTTTAAAGTAGGCCAGTGTATTTTTTTATATTCTCCTTTTAAGAGTTATTTGTTTATTATTAGAGGTAAACAGTTTTATATAATGTAATAAATAATAAATGCAAAAAAACTGTAGTTTTTGTCTATGATGTAACAATATACACAACTTTATAAGCTATCAATCAATCAATCAATGTTTATTTATCAAGCTATCAAATATGTTTTGCGGCTCCAGACAAAGAAAATTGGTGGAAAAGGGGGAAAAATTGCTCTTTTGGTCAAAAAGGTTGCAGACCCCTGCACTAGCCCATAGGATTGCGAGAACTGGAGAGTGAGAAAGACAATAACCACTGAACGTGCTTGTTTTCCCTCATTTATTTTCTGAAGTGGGAAGATAGAGGGGGAGGAGATGGAGAGAATAATCTAACGGCTAAAAGCTCAAGATGAAAAGGCGGGGGGGTTGGAGGAATGGAGGAGGCGGGACGGCAAATTGAAGCATTATACTTTTATACATCTTATTTTCTTTCTGCCAGCAACTTTTCCAGTTATGGTTTCTGGAACTAGGATGAATTGATTGTGAAGACCCAGTCCTCCACATACACACATACACACAGCCTCACACACACCAAACTAGACATGCATGAAGTCACGTTCACACTTCACACACACAAGCACTGCATGGATCTTGCAATAACTGCTATGGCAATGTAACTACAGAGCTATTGCTGCCAGCTCTGTTATCAAGACTGTCATGTCATTGTAATGCCTTCTGCATTGTGTGTGTGTGTGTGTGTGTGTGTGTGTGTGTGTGTGTGTGTGTGTGTGTGTGTGTGTGTGTGTGTGTGTGTGTGTGTGTGTGTGTGTGTGTGTGTGTGTGTGTGTGTGTGTGTGTGTGTGTGTGTGTGTGTGTGTGTGTGTGTGTGTGTGGTGTGTGTTTATGAGAGGTGAGGCAGCTTTAGTATTATTATAGTCACATTACTGAAGCATCATTACCAATTATCTCCCTGCCATGTCAGGGCTTTGTATAGTGCTCAGGTTTGTGAGTGCACACATGTGAATTAGCCTCCCATCTCTGTGGAGTAGCTGATCATTCATTTGCATTGTGTCTGTCATGATTTCCCCTGTTGAGCTGTCAAATGATGTTAGACACAGTCAGTCATAGGTGTTTTGGTTGCTCATCCTGAACCTGTGTTGTGGGCCATTAATCTGTCTACACATCTGCCTATATTTTCCTTTCTACCTGTCACTTTTGATCCTCCATCTGCATGCACTGCTTCTGCATCCATAAAGAATGGTGTGTCCTTAGTAGGGATGGGTATCGTTAGGATTGTATCGATACCAATACTGCTTATCAATACCGGTATTACTATTTTTCGATACTCTTATCGATACTTTTCAATAATTTGGTGCTGAAAATTATAGACATGATTACAAGATGTGAAGACTAAACAACAGTTATTTTATTGTAATTTATTTGTATTTATTATTTAATGTAACCTTTTCAATGAAGTTGTTTCTCAGAATTGAAGGGGAAAAACACAAAAGCATTGTACACAATTCAAACCTATCAATGTCGTTTAATCAACAAAGGTAATCTGGTGTTTTTGAGTTGATGAGTATGGAGATATCACTGTCAAATAAATCGACAGTAAGGAGAATACTTACAGTGTAAAATTCTCCGTTATCCAATGGGAATGGACGCTCACATTGCCTTTAAGAGCTGCCGACATAAATGGGTGCGGTGCTTCCGTGAGTGTCAAATACCACCGCCGATGGGAATACATTGCAATCGGTTGAAAGCTCTTTGCGTCCGTTTATGAAGCTGAAGGAGCCTCGGCGCGTCCCAACTGCACGCCACGGTCACCCTGACCAAGCGTCGCTCCTGGACGTTTAGGGAGTGAGACTGTGTTGCCCAAGCTGAAAAAGTGTGGGCACCCCTGGTACAGAGGGACCAACAAGCTCTCCCGTCTCCACATAACTCGCAGAGACAGCATTTAACCCTTCACATTCCAACAGAAACTGAACAGGCAGATTCAAAGGATTTATTTCTTTGGAAATGTTATTTTAAATACAATTAAATCAAGTTATTTTTGGTAAAACTAATTAAAAATATAACTAAACATTATTTATTTTTGTATTTGTTTTGTAATGTTTTCAAATATAATGTTTTAGAATATCTTAGGCCTAGAGGGTCCTGACGGCTCGCCACTGTTCAGTTAAAACGAGCACCTCCTAAACCGGAAGCTCCGGTCGGCTAACCATTATAATCCTGTTATTGCGTTTATTATTTATAATTGTAATGATGGATTATCAGTAATCATTTTAAAGTTACACAGAGACATTGGATTAACCGTTTCTATGATAAAATTACCTAGAAAAGATTGCCAGTTATGTGCTAAAGTAGCCGTTAGCCCTGTTAGCCCATTTTGCTAAGTGTTGATTTAGACTCTTGATGTTGGACTTCTGTTCCGTGTAGGTAAAATGGTTAATGTCGTCAGTTAGCTGAGTTTTTCCCGTTGAGTGGGTATGCATCATTAATAGGTTGTTAAATTTTAAGAAGCCTTGAGACGCTGTTTCTAGCAAGATGTTGCATCTGCCCCTATGGTCTGCCCCCGGGAGTTTCACAATCAGGGGCGGACTGGGACTACAAATCAGCCCGGGACTCTCGACCGGCCCACTTCGGTACCGCGAGAATTTTCCGCTAGTAAATTGTCAACGAGGGGAGGGGGTTGTGCTAGTGGCTTCTCCGACCGGCCCACATTGTCCGACCGGCCCACTTCAGTAACGTCCCGATGGACAGTCCGCCCCTGCTCACAATAAGAGCGCTGTTAGGAGAGATGACGAGTGGCATTCACAGTGGCCAATCAGAGTAGTACTCAAACCGGATACTTCACACGGGATGAGGGTAATTCAGCACCGTTTGTCCAGCGGCTTAACGGTATACCAATACCGTCCAATCAGGTACCGGTACTGACTTAATACCGGTTCTCGATACCCATCCCTAGTCCAACTCCTTAGTAAACACTCATTAGGCTACTTAATTTAGAATCAGTGGCGGAAGACAGACCCATTTCCAAATAACTATTCTGCAGTGTCATGAGGGGATTGATCAAAAATAAACAAAAAACATCTGCACAGAAGTGGTACCGATGACAAAATGCATTGCATGTAGAGGTCAGAAAAGATTGTAGAGACTTGTTCAGTGAACAGGTGGCCTGCCAATATGCAAATAACAGCTTTATAGCACAGTGATGCTCTGAAGGGCATCTAAAAGCCCACAACATATTCTGTCCTGAGAAAAAAAAGGGGCAAAAGGGACTTTTTTGCTAAGAACAATAAGATAAGGCTTTACTCGATAACGGAGGAATTACTGTAGGGCTTCTTGCTTTTAAACTTTTTTGAACATGAACTTAGACATCTATCCAGTCTGTCGAGATGACCTTTTTTCCCACACTATTGGTGCATCTTGAATACAGATTTCGTCCAGTGTGCCATGTAAGGTTACCTATTATATCAGACTGCATGATAAAAAAGAAAATACACAGATATTATGACCTTTACTCCTTTTCATTGTTGTCCTATGACCTTTTCCATGCACTGCTCTTTACAATGTAACTGCACGGTAAATTGTGTGGATGTGATTTCTCATTATCAAGAAACATTTAATGGGGCACCTAAGCAGCCCACAATATCAATTTAGCTTGTCCACCCTGTGAGATAAAGCTGTAAGGTGAATGTGGCTACAAATTGTAGGAGTTGAAATGTCAACACAGGATAATAGGTGAGGTTGTGCATTGGAGCAGGGAAAAAAAGAAACATCAAGGCAGGAGAAACCAGACTTAACCCGGGTAGTGGACACAAATGGCAACAGGATTGAAAGGGTTGGTTGGTGAAACACAACATACTAAATAATAGTGTTTTGTTTCCTGTGTACAAATAGAAATGTTGGCTCGGTGGCAGTGATAAGGGATGCCAGGATGTTTGGGATCCTGTATTTAGATCAACAACTCAGGTAGGTTTTCAGATACAGCACCTTGTCAAGTGCTCATCAAGAAAAATGCTCGACCTGGCAGTGCCTGACAGAGAATTCAGTGGAACATAAAACACGATAGAACATTTCAATACTATGATTATCCAGAGTAAGTCTGATTGCAGGCAGGCCAATAATTTCAGAGACGTAATTGATTCATGGAGACGATCGACACCATTATCTTTCAGCCTTCAGAATATTTTTTGAGAGGTGAATACATGATAAGCATAAGCAAGATGTGGAACCAGGGTTCGAGTTATAAACTGAGCTCTGTGGGGGTCTTTAAAACGAATGCATGTGCGCGTGCGCACGTGCAGGCGCGCATGCACAGTCACAAGCATAGATTGCGCAATAATGTATTGCGCACCTTGGAGGTGCAGACTCTAACTGACGGTATAACACCCTTGCACACCCTTGCGAGTATACAATTAGTGTCTGATGTGTTAGGGCTTCAAAGATAATTACAAAATCACAAAAACTCAGGAACTCTGTACTTGTGGAGCGTCACAAACAGCGCCTCCGTTTATTACGTTTTACTCTCTCCACAACTTCAGGACAGACTATGCATGCTCAAACACATGAACTCGTACACAATCAATAACAACGTAAGAGCTATACAAATGAAAGAAAATACAAGAATTAGCTCTCACAGATAAAACGAGAGAGAGAGAGAGAGAGACTGACTTCACTGCTAATTACGTGGTCCAACACACACACACACACACACACACACACACACACACACACACACACACACACACACACACACACACACACACACACACACACACACACACACATACCTTTACGCAGATAAAATAGCCCAAAGTGGTCTGTTTTCAGCAGGCTGTGGTCGCAGTCCTGGAACCCATGATGTGGAAGTCCGATATCCTTTATTTATCCACGATTGGATGAATGGGAAAGGGTCACATTTGTTGATAGGAGGCCCATTTAAGTCCACAAACAACAATGCGTTGAGGCTTCTGGCTCGCAGCCGGTTCCTGGTCTTACAGTCGGTGTCATTACAACCCCTTTGAACTGGCCGCTTGTTATGCCCGCTTTGACTTTTAGTTCAGTTTTAGTTGTCGGCGGCAGTGGCCTTTTTTTGGGCGGCATGGTAATCGTCTGCTAGCCTACGGTACTCGTACTATGTACAGTATGTATCTTGTCAATATATTTGAATGTCTGTTTATATAACGGTTCATTCTTCGGGCGCGCGTAGCACGTTCACAGCCTCGCAGGCATAGATTGCGCAATATTTTATTGCGCACATTAGAGGTGAAGTGCAGGCATATTGTCATTCAAGAGAGAATACGATGCATAGTTGTTTTGGAAAACAGTTGTTTTGTTTGCCCATTTACCTCATTAACGTAAATAATACTCATTACATTGAAAAATGCATTATTTGTGATCAAGATAATGGTTGTTGGTAATGTATATTAGCGACCCCCACAGATGTTTGATTTCACTGGGTCCGTGGGAGCTCAGGCCCCTCCTTATGGGAGCTCAGCTCCCATTGGCTCCTGCGTAACTCGAACCCTGTGTGGAACTGAATGCCTTTGACATTGGATAGCCAAATTAAGATAAAATAACAAATAAATGACAAATAATAATAATATATTTACAAGTAGATCAAGAGGTAATCCACTTTTTTTGTTTTAACAGGACAAGATTGTCCAAAGTTCAGTTTGGACACAACACAAAATAAATTGTGCCGATGGATGACACAATGTTGGTGCACATTTGCCTATTAAGTGGTGTATTTTCCACTGATATTTAAGATTAAGATGATTTAAAAAGATGACCTTATTATGATATTAACCTTTATTGATCCCCAGGAGGAAATTCAGTTCTCCACTCTGTTTATAATTTTCTACACACAGTACATAGCCTACACAAAGTACAAATGCACACATGCATTGGGATACAGGTGACATAGGGACTTGAACCTACCCTCCAGTAGGCGACTATCAGGTTATGAAGTCCCTACCGAGATACTCCAGCCCTATTTCAAAGGAAGTAAAACACAACTGCTGCTAAATGTCTGTAGGTTTAATTAAAAGATAGTTGGGAACTTCTAGGTAAAGGGTTCAATTCAACAGAGCAGAATTGTGATCTGTTTATTAATGTGGTATATTGTTGATAACAGGATTACTCCTTCAGATGAACTTCATCTGGTATATGCTCTCTGTTCACTAATGCACATTTCTCTTGCTTCAATCACAAACACCACATACACACACAGGTTGTTCAAGAGCTGTTGATAATTAGAGAAAATCATCGAAAAAAATATATTTAATTGTAGAAAACAAGAACTGTAGTGCACTAATTAAAATCAAACAGAAGAAACATTGGGTTGTTTCAGGATTTACCGCCATGAAAACTAGTTTATGGGCCTCAGTTAAGCTATACATTTTAAATAAGTATGTGGGCCTTTTTATTTAATCTAACTGTGGTTAAAATGCCATTTTGGTATAGTAACAGTTGCATTATAAGTAGTCAAAATAACAAGATTGCCGCATAAAACCTCATGGTTTGAGTATGAGATGGCATTTCATTATGTAAATGCAATCTGCTGTCTTTTCGGGGCAGAAGGTATGTGATCCTCAATTTGCACATGCAGAGCACTTTTTAGTTCCAGAGAAATGGCTTTGAGTATTTAAGCAGTAAGCAGTTAAGAAGTGAACATTTGGCCTGCTGATCTTAGACTTGCTTCAACACTGTGTTTCTTTAAATACAAAATAATGACCATACTTATCTCTTAATTCATACATTTGAGCAGTATTCTTATTTGTATGCATAGATGCTTTAGTTGTATGCACGGATACATTGATATCTCAGTTTATTTGTTAAGTTAATTTTGCAGCTTTTTGTTTTTGTTTTGATTTACCCCTCTGCATTGCAACTAAACAATATGGTGTTATCGAATACATTTGAATTGAATGAAGTTAATAGCCCGGAGGGGACATTTTAAACAAATCTGCGAGGCAGAGTATTTTTTGTTGTATTTTTGGACACTTCAGGCTTCATACTTAAACTCCTACAACAAATTGAATCCAATCGATTTCACATTTGGTTTGTGCCTTCCTAGACCATAAAGATCAAAAGTTAGCAAAAGCTTTCTATAACATGGAAAGCCCTGGCTGTATCTTGGTGGCCACTTTAAGACCCTTGCCATGACACTGGAATTTCTTGTAACCTGGCCATACAATCTCAAACCAACTCCGCATTTTTTGCATGCGACTAGAGTCCCTGCCTGATAACTTTTACAGGTCAAGTATGAGCCCTAGTCATAGCGCCACCTGCTGTTAACAGGAAGTCAGCCTTAAAGTAAGTGACAGACATCCAATTTACATGACAATTACAATGTGTGGTCCTCACCTGGTAGGCATAACACAACAGTTTTTTAAGATTGGGTTCTCTGGAGGCACTGCTAGATTTGCAACATGTCATTTTACGTGCATCACACTCCTGGAAATATGTATTTGTTTACCCTTTGCAGTCTGTTTCCAGCGGTCATGGCAATTCACTGCTGCGTTTAAAGGGATCCTGGAAGTATCCCGACGTGCGTGGATGTGCGAGGGCCCGATCATCGCTGCTTGCAGCTTTAATTTATACTGTTTTATATAAATGTTTTAAGAAAACAATCTATGGTGTGTTTTATTTTTGTTTAATGACATGCACACTTTTTTATGATATACATGTATAACTGCAATGGCAATATGGAATTTGCGATATGTGGGTAAACAGATATAAGCTTGACAGAGGCATTTTTTATAACTGCCTCTCCTTACTGCTCGTGCTTTATGTCAAAATAGTGTTTGCTGAGCCTTATTAAAAGCACTAACTATAACTCTAACGTGCTCCAGATCTTATCTTTTCAGATCCTGTCTGTCGAAACACATGGGTTGACCTTTAAATTGGTTGATGAGCTGAGACTCTGTCAACCTTACCCTGCAAAGCTCTATCTGCTTGGATAAAAAAGCACTTTCCAAGTTTCCAATCCTTTATTAAACTTTATGGCAGAACAAATCATTTTCTTGGTTATATTATTGCCAAAGGATTTGGTGTGTGATTTTGTGTGTGAGAGCTTTGTTTTTTATCCATTTGTGTTGTTGCAGGCCTTCATTTCTAACTGATGCTAAATGGTTTGTTTACACAGTACAATATGAGAAACTGTTTGTTTAAGGGAGGTCCCTTTGAAAAATACTTGGCATGTGATTGGAAGAACAATCTTACATTCACAAGTGCCATTTTTTGCCCTTCCACCAATGCAGAAAGGATTATATAACTGATGCTATTGCAGCTTCTTCTCTAACTGCTTTAAGAGCCTTATTTCCAAATCAAAAACCCTTGCAAACCAGTTAGTATGGCCGTGCAGCGCCTTTGAAATAGATCCAAGAGGAAGGTCTGCAATAGGGCTATTACCCATAAAGAAATTATATATATATATATATATATATTAGTGACTGTTAGTGAATTCATCTTTTTTTGGTTCTGCTAGCCATTAACATACTGACAGACTGGACTTATTGAACCTGTGCACAGACAAGGCTTAGTATAGCAGCAAGGTGGAGAAGCAGGGAGAGAGAAAGTGTCTGTTTTGCTTCACGGGTGACTGCAATACCCCTTTTGTTTCCTGCTCAATGCCTGGTGGATTGGAAACACATTTTCACCCAGAGTCTGCACCTCGTCCCTGAAGGCACACACAAAAGTGCAACCCCCCTACATACACACACAAACACACACACAGGATCTCATGCAAAAAATCGTTCAAATTCACGTGACTCTCTTCCCTTTCTTAAGCGCACACACTTTTCCTACCTCTGTTCCACACAAAAAGCCAAAGGCTAGTAGTAAACAGCCGTTTGCATTGGCCCGCCGTCCTGATAATCAACCTCTAATCAAGGGCTTATAGGATTGTTAAGGCTCGTAAGGGCTCGTTAGGCGCTGATTTATACACTGTTTATGGATGGTTCCAACCCACTACCTCATTATTCATTGGGACATTAGAAGATAGACATTGGCATTTGCATTTATATATTGCACTTCAATCCAATAACCCCTCAATTTGGTCCATGATCTTATATGAGTGTGTTCCTGTCTTTTATCCTCAACAGCTGTGTGTGGAGTGCTAATCTTGATCCTGTAATTAGCTAATTACCATAATTACACATGACATTGTGAGGGTAATCACAGACACCCACACAAAACTACAATCAAGCTCATTCAGAGACGCACAAATTCAATTTTGAACACTTTGAGGTGCAGTTGCCTCCGGACAGTTGATTGGAGTCATTTTAGCTCAATATTTTTTTGTATAAGATCACACACTCATATGGTGTTTTTTAAGATATATTATTGCTCCTTGTGAGTCAGATTGTGTTGGTGTCGGTGTGTGTGTGCGGTGTCCATACTTACCAGCATATGTTTTTTATTGTTATTGTATTCCAGGGGCAAAGTTGAAAGTGGAGGAGAAATTAAAGTTAAAGGACCTTAATGGATGCTAAATGCTGCACTACTTTCCTCCAGGTACTGGCCGACATTGCATTAGGCACTAGACAGGTATGATGTAAAGTGGGATTATCAGATTTTATTGAAAAGATCTGACTGATGCATCTCCTAAATTAGATTGAGGAGAAATGTATGTGTATACATACATATATATATATAGACATTTAATATAATGGCAATAGATTGTGTTGCTCCAATACAATTTACCGACCAGCATTTGTCAGGATTTGTGGTAAGGCAGGACCCAAAAGCAGATTGAGGAGAAGCGGGTTTCAAAGTGTAACATAAGGCTAGCTTTAATTACAAAAAGCTGATGACAATGTAAAAACAAAACAAAACCATGAATCCATAAACAGGTAGCACAAGGTAGTGATGGCAGTTTGACACTCAAGCTTCGATACGTGCATCAAACCCTGGACTTCCTATTCTATAGAAGCAGTGCTTCAAAGCTTTCTTCAAATCATGTGACATATGACGTTCAAAGCAGCAACTGCTTCATTTCCTGAATGATTCACTTGACTGGTTCGCGGTCAAATCACCCTATTCAATGCACTGCCTCGTCTCGATTCTGACAGGTTGAAACCGTTTCGAATTTGAGCGCTTGAACACTTTGTAACCGCTCTAAACAATGCGCAATGTGTGGGTTGTTGTCGTAGTTTGCATTGTTGCTCTTGAGTTGTTGTTGGTATTGCATTTGTATTGGATCACCATTCGATTTGTTCTAGAGCCGACCCTGGAAGGGACTTGAGTAGGGACTTGAGAAGGGACTTGAGTATGGACTTGAGAAGGGACTTGAGTAGGGACTTGAGTAGGGACTTGAGTAGGGACTTGAGTCGGCGGGACCACCGAAGGAGAAGGGACTTGACAAGGCCGGACCGCCAACAGGAGACGGAGAGCTGGAGTCGGCCGGAAAGCTGACAGGAAACGGGGGGCTGCGTCGGCCGGGGAACCGGTAACGGAGCCAGAAATGGAACCGGAACTGGAGCCAGAACTGGAGCCAGAACTGGAACAGGAACTGGAACTGGGGCCTGAACTGAAGCCGGAAACATGACTGCTGGGGCCAGAACTGGAGCTGGAACCATGGCTGCTGGTAGCCTGGACTTGGGTCTCCTCTTAGGAGCCTTTTGAAGGCTCCGTGGACCTCCAAAAGCCAGAGGAAACCCATCAAAAGGGGTCTCGAAAGGAGTTATGTTGGGAACTGAGGCAAGCAGGGGGCTAGCACAGAGTCCTGCACAGGTCTGATTTTCAAGACCCGCTCCCGCCCCCGCGACGTGCAATACCGAACCCGCCCCGATACCCGCACATATTGCCAATTAGTTCCGCAACCCGACCCGACCCGTCGGCACAGGATCTGCAACCCGACCCGGCATATATATGAGCAGCGAAAACATGCAATTATTAACACACACAGTGGCATATTTGTCTCAAAAAGTGTAGGATGTTGGTTATTTTCTCCATCTAGGATGACACCAAACGCCTCCCAGACTTTGGAATTCGCTCTTGAGGAAGTGTTATTGAAAATGCTGTATTCTCCGCTAGAGAGCTTCACCTCAGCCATTTCGAATGTGGCGCGCTCAGCAGCAGATTTATGCGCTGCAGAGGTTATGATTATGCGCGGCCCCGCGGGGGAGAGGTCTGAGGATTTAAACATTAAACTAAATCATTATTATTTTAATATATTTATTATGCAACATCCGCGACCCGGCCAGCATCATCTTTGTTTTAACCAGAACCAAACCCGGAAAAAAGCGTTTGAAAAAATACCACCCGCGAATCACCTTTTTTGCGGGTCACACGTCGGGTACATAATCCAGCCAGGTAAGAGCTTCACTAACCACTTAAACCCTGAGCCTGTTTTTCACGTTTCAGGCTCCAAAATGCCACTAACACAGCAAAGACTATATCTTCACTTCTAAAAGGGGTAAATTAATAATCTTTTCTCTCAAAGCAAGGTTACATCTGTGAGTTGGATTTAGAAGTGTCAGAATCAATATAGATGTTTTTATTTTAAAGTAAATTCAGATGGAACATAGTAAAAACATTTTTAAAAAACATTACTTATAGTGAAAACCACCCTTGAATGATGGGTTAGTAGACTAAAAGCTTTAGGAATCCAAACTATAACATATAATAAGTACCCTGTATCAAGATTGATGCAAAACAAGTGAAATTTGACCTTTTTAGAGAGGTTTAGAACAATAAAGTCCAGGCAGACTCACCTCTGGGTAATTATGGAACCATCAGTTCCATTTGACCTTTTTCCCTGTAAAAATCATTTTACTACTTTGAACTATCACTATAGGTATTCATTCCATCCAAATACAACTGTTGTGAAAAAAAAAAAAAAAAACATACTCTGTTATCCTCTTAGGCCCCACAATGCTAACAGTGAGCCTCTGGATTAGCCCCGAACGAAAAATGCTAACCTATTACTGCACCGAAAATCACTCCTAGCTCCCTTATGACTTATCCTAGCTGCACATCCAACACATCGTTTATGATCGTAAAGACACAGAATCTAACGGTGCCCACCTCAACACTGAAAGATACTAACTCGCGACGTTATCAACAAAAACGTAAATCAAAACAAGTGGCACTAGGTAGCTACAAAATGCTAACATGGCTTACCTTCGTCTTTGTCTGGTCTAAACTGGTCTTCAATGGCATTAAAACGATAACAACGATGATGTAGTTAATCCATAGGTTAATATCCAATGTGGCTGTGTCCCCTTTGACATTTTCTGATAATCTATAAGCAATAAAACTGCAATTCCGTTATCTGCTGTCCGCTCTGTGCTCCGTACGCTCTGGGTCCTGCAATTCCTGCTTCCTTACGTGTAGTAAACAATAAGTAAAGTCTGCTGCGTAAAGTGCTTACGCTGGCTGGCATTCTTCATACTTTACGCAGGACCATATCTCTGGAACCCATTGGTCGATTTGGGTGATTTACAACTTTTTCTTAACCATTACATCCAATACAATCGATGGGCAGTTCCCAAATCCACGTAAACATTACCATTGCGGACTTAATAGAGAAGCAAACAAAGCACATCTGAAAGTACAAGCCTGGACGGCAAAACTTTATACAAAGTATATTGCCATAAATATAATGGTGGATTATCAGTAGGGCTGAACGATTAATCAATTTTAAATTGAAATCACGGTTTGAAATGATCCATCCATCCATCCATCTTCTCCCACTTATCTGTGGTCGGGTCGCGGAGGTAGCAGTTCCAGCAGAGAGCCCCAAACTTTCTTTTCCCTGGCCACATCAACCAGCTCTGACTGGGGGATCCCAAGGCGCTCCCAGGCCAGCGAGGAGATATAATCCCTCCATCTGGTTCTAGGTCTACCCCTTGGTCTCTTCCCAGCTGGACGTGCAGGTCCCAGGTGGCATCCTAACTAGGTGCCCGAACCACCTCAACTGGCTCCTTTCGACGCGAAGGAGGAGCGGTTCAACTCAGAGTCCCTCCCGGATGACCGAACTTCTCACCTTATCTCTAAGGGAGACACCAGCCACCCTGCGGAGAAAACCCATCTCGGCCGCTTGTACCCGCGATCTCGTTCTTTCGGTCATGACCCATGCTTCATGACCATAGGTGAGGGTAGGAACGAAAATGGCGCGGTAGACAGAGAGCTTTGCCTTGTGGCTAAGCTCCCTTTTCGTCACAACGGTGCGGTAAAGCGACTGCAGTACCGCTCCCGCTGCTCCGATTCTCCGGCCCATCTCACGCTCCATTGTTCCCTCACTCGAGAACAAGACCCAGAGATACTTGAACTCCTTCACTTGGGGTAAGGACTCATTCCCTACTTGGAGTGGACAGTCTATTGGTTTCCTGCTGAGAACCATGGCCTCAGATTTGGAGGTGCTGATCCTCATCCCAGCCGCTTCACACTCGGTTGCGAACCGATCCAGTGAGTTCTGAAGGTCGCAGACCGATGAAGCCATCAGAACCACATCATCTGCAAAAAGCAGTGGTGCAATCCTTAGTCCACCGAACTGCAGACCCCCTCCCCCACGACTACGCCTCGAAATCCATTCCATGTATATTACAAACAGGATTGGTGACAAAGCGCAGCCCTGGCGGAGGCCAACCCTCACCGGAAATGGGTCCGACTTACTGCAGAGGACCCGGACACAGCTCTCGCTTTGGGAGTACAGAGATTGGATGGCCCTGAGTAGAGACCCCCTCACCCCATACTCCCGCAGCACTTCCCACAGTGACTCCCTGGGAACCCGGTCATACGCCTTCTCCAAGTCTACAAAACACATGTAGACTGGATAAGCGTACTCCCAGGCCCCCTCCAGGATCCTTGCGAGAGTAAAAAGCTGATCCGTCGTTCCACGACCAGGACGGAATCCGCATTGTTCCTCCTCAATCTGAGGTTCGACAATCGGCCTGATCCTCCTTTCGAGTACCTTAGAGTAAACTTTCCCGGGGAGGCTGAGTAGTGTGAAGCCTCTGTAATTGGCACACACCCTCTGATCCCCCTTTTTAAAAAGGGGAACCACCACCCCGGTCTGCCACTCCTTCGGTATTGTTTCCGACTTCCACGCAACGTTGATGAGACGTGTCAACCATGACAGTCCCTCAACACCCAGAGCCTTCAGCATTTCTGGGCGGATCTCATCCACCCCCGGGGCTTTGCCACTGTGAAGCTGTTTGACGACCTCAGTGACCTCCCCCCGGGAGATTGGTGTCGATCCCCCGTCATTCTCCAGCTCTGCCTCTAACATAGAGGGCGGAGTTGTCGGGTTCAGGAGTTCCTCAAAGTGCTCCTTCCAACGCCCTAACACTCCATCAGTTGAGGTCAACAACGTCCCATCCTTACTGTACACAGCTTGGATGGTTCCCTGCTTCCCCCTCCTGAGACAGTTTTCCAGAACAACTTTGGTGCCGCCCGAAAGTCTTTTTCCATGTCTTCTCCGAACTTCTCCCACACCCGCTGCTTTGCCTCGGCCACGGCTGAGGCTGCTGCCCTTCGGGCCTGTCGGTACCTTGCAACTGCCTCGGGAGTCCCCCGGGATAACAAATCCCTGAAGGCCTCCTTCTTCAGTCGGACGGCTTCCCTGACCACCGGTGTCCACCAGGAGGTTCGAGGGTTACCGCCCCTTGAGGCACCCAGGACCTTGAGACCACAGCTCCCCGCCGCGGCTTCGGCAATAGAGGCTTTGATCACCGACCACTCTGGTTCAATGTCCCCAACCTCCACAGGAATGCCCGAAAAGCTCCGCCGGAGGTGTGAGTTGAAGGCCTCCTGAACTTGGGCCTCCTCCAGACGCTCCCAGTTCAACCGAACTACACGTCTATCCAGAGGCTTCCCCCGCCACTCGACCCAACTCACCACCAGATGGTGATCAGTTGACAACTTCGCCCCTCTCTTTACCCGAGTGTCCAAAACATACGGCCTCAGGTCCGATGATACGATAACGAAATCGATCATGGACCTTCTGCCTAGGGTGCTCTGGTACCACGTACACTTATGAGCATCCTTATGTTCGAACATGGTGTTTGTTATGGCCAATCCATGACTAGCACAGAAGTCCAGTAACAAACCACCACTCCGGTTCAGATCAGGGGGGCCGTTCCTCCCAATCACTCCCCTCCAAGTGTCTCCATCATTGCCCACATGTGCGTTGAAGTCCCCCAGCAAGATTAAAGAGTCCCCTTCAGGAGCCCCATGCAGGACTCTTTCCAGGGTCTCCAAGAAGGCCGTATACTCTGAACTGCTGTTGGGTGCATAAGCACACACAACAGTCAGAGTTCCCCCCCCCATAACCCGCAGGCGTAGGGAGGCAACCCTCTCGTCCACTGGGGTAGACTCCAACAACGAAGCACCCAACCGGGAACTTGTGAGTGACTTTTCAGTTTTGATAGTCTTGTTCTACTTTCCCGAGTTCAATTGGTATTCAGAATCATTCACAATTCTACAACAACACCGTTGAGGGGCTTTTTTCAGCTTAGCTGTGAGCAGAGTTGCAGAAACTCCAGATCTGCATTAAATGCAGATCTAACCATCCCTCTGAGGCGCACTGCCTTTGGACAATAAGCATTTCCGTTTACGGCCATCAAGCACTGGAATACTCTTCCAGTTGAACTTAAAACCTGTACTGATATTAACTTGTTTTCTTATGGTGCAAAAAAAACGATATTAAGCAACCAGTCATGCCAACATTAATGGCACTGTAATCTGAGTTTTTTATATTTGAACTTTATTGTCATACTATATCTTAGATATTTTTATTTAAAGGTGGGGTAGGTAAGTTTGAGAAACCAGCTCGAGTGCGCTAGAATTTGAAAATACACAACCGGAAAAAATCTGCCACTTCCTTACAGAGCCCCTCCTCCAACACACTTGACATGACCAATGAGGGCACGAGATAAGTTTGTGCACAGATGGAATGCTGACAGGCAGGTAGGCCATCCAGTTATTTTAGCCGGGCCGGCTAAAATGATTGGTCGTGCTTTTTACAGCGCTATGGCTTCCACAGATGACATTTGTTTATGGATTTTTTTGTCAAAGCACTTCAGATATTCATTGCTATCGGGATGTTAAGAACATTCCATCGAATATAACAAAAAGTGTATCTCGAGCCGTTTTCTCAAACTTACCTACCCCACCTTTAAGTGTATTTGAAGTGTACTAAGTATTATGTTCGTAACCTGTATTTAAATCAGGCTTTATAATAATTTGAGTGACTGAGATCATGTAAGTGTATTTCAAGTGTACTATGTATTAATTTATTGAGCTGTACTTAAATCAGGTTTTAAAATTGTATGACTGATAGAGATCATGCAATGTTATTATTTGTTTATTGATTGTTATGAACCTGCCTGAGGACCACAGATGGAAATTAGCTATTAGCTATAATCTGGCATATTACATCTCTTCTCTTTGCTGAGATTAATGTTTTTGTATGCATGGTCCTTCTATAAATAAATACAAATATGACAGATTGATCCAATCACCTGCCAAGTATTTTTGAAATACTTTTCCAAATGGCTTCCAATGGAGCTTTCCTAGATGGTTTGGTGAATCAAACCATCTGAGTCAGGTTAGTAATGCTCCATCACATGTTTTACATCTATTACAGGGTGAATCTTAAACTGAAGCTTGTGGTGACTCTAGTTAACCATAATTCACTTTTGGGTCACAGTTAACTACACGGACCTGGTTTAGCGTAACACCGGAGATATAGGTTGCCAAGCTAAAGCTAGCAACGCACTCTAACTTGACTCTCCTCACTGAGTACATGTCTGATACTACTATTGGTTGATGGAAAATAAAGAGTGGAAATCCCTTCTAAATAATCCGCCTCCGACTCCTTCTTACCGGCACTACACTGGTGACCCTGAGTTTTTCGAGATAGTTTCAGAATTTTATTTTTAAATGGCTGAACGAGATGTTTTCTTTAAGCTGCCGGAGTTTTGGGAGCATGCTGCGGAGGCATGGTTTGCACACGTGGAGGCTCACTTCGCTTGCAAGAATCTCCACGATGAAGATTTGAGATATTACCACGTGGTGGCTTCGCAGGGGGTTTCTACTTCAGCCAGCTCAGTGGGTTTCATCGCAGCACCCCCATGCCTCGGCAAATACGAGGCTATCAAGGCTCTTCTCCTGAAGACATTTGGTTTATCGACGAGAGAAAGAGCCCGCCAAATTATGGACATTCAGGGCCTCGGAGATGGCAAGCCATCTCAGTTAATGGAGAAGATGCTAAGCCTGCTAGGAGGAGAAGATACCCAGATTTTGTTCATGGAGATGTTTCTTCAACACTTACCTCCCCGGGTCTAGACAGCGTTGGCCAACACATCCATCATGGAGCCCCGCGCGCTGGCCGGAGAAGCGGACCGTTTCTTCCTGGCTACACGACAGTCTGGTGCGGAGGCGTTGGCTGTGGCGCACAGCGGCCCTTCTGCGGGCAAGAAAGCATGGCGGAGGCCGGACACAGCGACGCCGAGTCGGCGAGGGGATACCGGTGAGTTCTTCTACCATGCACGTTTCGGGACGATGGCAAAGAGGTGCATCGCTCCATGCAGCTACAAGCCTCCGGGAAACGGAGGTGCCGACGCTCAGTAGTGGCTCTGAGCGTCGGCGGCACGGGCAGGCTCCTTTTCGTCAAAGACAGTGTTTCAGGGAGCCTGTTTCTGTGCGACACGGGCGCGCAGCAGAGTGTGGTTCCCGCGTCGAGAGAAGACATCACTCGAGGCGGGCACGGCCCACGGCTAACAACGGCTAACGGCGGGCCCATTCGCACGTACGGATTACGGCTTATGTGTTTGTGCATCGGTGGACAGCGATTCAGCTGGGAGTTTGTAACAGCGGATATTTCTTTTCCTCTTCTTGGGGCGGACTTTTTGTGTGCTCATGGGCTGTTGGTGGACATTAAAAATAAACGTTTAGTGGATGCCTTAAAGTTTTCTTCTCTCGTGTGCACACTCGGCAGCGCAGCGTACGACGGGCTGTCGGGCTCGCTGTCGGGGGAGGACATTTTTCTCAGACTTTTGGCCGAGTTTCCTGATCTGTCGCTGCCCACTTTCTCCGCGCTCACCACCAAACATGGCGTGGAGCACCACGTCACCACCGAGGAGCCTCCAGTCTACGCCAGGGCCCGACGGTTGAACCCTTCTAAGCTAACAGTAGCGAGGGCGGAGTTCGCAACCATGGGCCTGGATTATGCTCGTATGGCGGCGGACCAGGTCACCGACTCCGGCGTCCAGAGCGCTGGGCTGTGCCTGGAGGACGTGGTGTTTGGCGACGCGGGCATCACCCTTCTGTGCGATGTCTCTACAGGCCTGTCACGACCGGTCGTCCCCGCCAACTGGAGGCGTCCTGTTTTCGAGGCGTTGCACGGCTTGTCTCATCCTGGCGTTAAACCTTCGGTGCGCTTGGTGGCCGCGAAGTTTGTCTGGCGTGGGCTGAAAAAGGATGTAAGAGCTTGGGCTGGGGGGTGCGTGGCTTGTCAACGCGCTAAGGTGCACTGCCACACGAAGGCCCCTTTGGAGCGGTTCCTAGTGCCAGAGAGGAGGTTTGATCATGTTAACATCGACCTGGTAGGTCCGTTGCCCTCCTCTCAGGGTTTTTCCTACCTCCTCACCATGGTGGATAGGACGACCCGTTGGCCGGAGGCGGTTCCTTTTGTGTCGACTTCAGCCGCTGATGTGGCTAGGGCTTAGCCACATCAGCGTCAGACATTTCCTCGGACAGGGGCTCACAATTCACTTCAGGGCTCTGGGGCTCTGTTGCAGACACTTTGGGGGTCAAACTGCACAGGACTACCGCTTACTACCCCCAGGCTGACGGCCTCTGCGAGCGCTTCCATCGCTTAATTAAGGCGGCGCTCAAGGCCGGCCTTACGGACGGTAACTGGGTCGACAAGCTGCCCTGGGTGATGTTGGGCCTGAGGACCGCGCCTAAGGAGGATCTGCAGTGCTCCATGGCGGAGATGGTTTACGGTCAACCCCTGAGAGTCCCAGGGGAATTCCTACCCAAGGCATCAGTTCCTTGGTCTCCTACGGCTCAACGGGTTTTCCTGCAAGATGCGGTGGAGGTTTTCGTTCCGGTTCCGACTTCTCAGCACGGCGGTGCTTTAATGGCGAGTAGCAACCACTTGGAGCATTATCGCCAACTACTGTTGATTTATTGAATCTTCATGTTAAATCTTTGTCCTCAGACCAGTGTTTTTGAGAAACTTGAAGATCAGTTTGTTAACTTCATTTCTTGAGTTACTTGTGAATATTGACTTGAAATCCATGTCCTTAATATTATGTTGTTCCATTGCAGTTTTCATAATGAGTCTTTGTCTAGTATATTCCGGGCAGCTAAAGAATACATGATGTATTGTCTCTGATTGTTGGCAACCATCACAGTTGCCAGTTGGATGTTTTCCAATCAGATTCAGTGATGAGTTTAATCCAGAGTGACCCAATTGTATCCTGCTGATAATGTTCTGTTCTCTTCTATTACTCCCCCAAGTGCTTTCCATTCCTACTTCCCTTTGTATCTGGTATAAATGTCTTCCTTTGGTGTTACTCTCACATAACTTTTGCCATTGTTGCTTGAAAATAACTTTCGTAATTGATTTGACTTCTGCTCTACTGATAGCTATTAAATCAATCTGATTTGCTTTCAATACATTTGTTGCCAGTCGATCCACTACCTCATTACCTCTAATACCCCCATGCGCTGGAATCCACACAAACTGAACAACAATTCCCAAATGTACTAACCTATACATGATGTGCAACATATCATGCAGAATATCCTGACGACAGAATGACGATTAAGTTATTTATACTCTCCAAAGCTGCGTTGGAGTCAGAGCAAATGATCACTCCCAATTGTCTGTATTTCCTCTATCCACTGAAGTGCTAGTGAGATAGCCATCATCTCCACTGTGTACACTGCAATGTGATCACTCGCTCACTTTTTCACTTTGACCTTTAAGTCTGGAACATAAAATGCACAACTAGTTTTATAATTTTCTGGACTTTTGGATCCATCAATAAATATTTGTAAAAACTGCCCATATTTTTCATGTAGAACAGTGTTCACATAAGCCTGAACGTTGATTTTTCTTTTTCTTTGAATGTAACCGTTTCAATAAGGATACATCTACTACAGGTTGAGGTAACCATAGTGGAACAGCTGAGATCAACACAGTCGGACTAATATTCCATTCCTTAAAGGTGGGGTATTTAATTTATTTCAGAAACACTTTTTGTTATATTCCATGGAATGCTCCTAACATCCCAATAGCAATGAATATATTAAATGCTTTGACAATAAATACATAAAAGAAATTCATCTGTGGAAGCCGTAGCACTGTATCATTTTGTGTCATTTTAGCCGGCCCGGCTAAAATGACCTACCTGCCTGTCAGCCTTCCATCTGTGCACACATTTATCTCGTGCCCTCATTGGTCATGTGCGCGTTCGTGTGTGTTGGAGGAGGGGCTCTGTAAGGAAGTCTGAAGGAAGAGGCTGATTTTTTCCAGTTGTGTACTTCAAATTCTAGCGCACTCAAGCTGGTTTCTCCAAAATTACATACCCCACCTTTAACTTTTTAAATGGTCTTAGAAAAATATCAACTCTTTGCTTGTAGATATCTACTAAACTAAAGCAAATAAAGAGAGTAGGCCTGTTATACTGACTGATATATATTTTACACACTGCTCTGCTTTCTGCACGGACCTCACAGCTGTTCTCACTGTAAACATTGCGACGCGATGAAAGCAGTTAATCAAATAATATCCAGGGGATGCATGCAGAGCTGTAATTGGCTGAGATAAGTCCGGCCGTGCGTCACGCCTCCACCGTTCCCGGAAATGCATCCGTGGAGGAACCATCAGTGTATCCTCGGTTATAGCTCCTCCAGAGAGCCTCCTCGACGCTCGATCCTCGGTCCTCGGTGTGCATTTAGAGAAATGAGATGTCCTTCAAAATAAAGCACTGAAATTCATTTCCGGGTCACTACCGGAGGACCGAGGAGTCGAGGAGGGGAAATTTGAGTATTGAGAAGCCTCTAATGAGGCACAATCAGACACAGGAGGGCAAACACAGGAAGGAAGACAAGACACAGGGAGAACATAATTTCAAAATAAAACCATGACTAGACAGATCAAACTAAAAAATGTCCTCACACTGAATCCCTAAGGTTATTACATTCAGTGTAAAACTGCCTTGAATGTTCTGTTAGAAGATATGACTTGCTCAAAGTTTGTATGCACTAAAAATGATTTTCCACTGAAGTACATAATGATACAGTAGCAGTATGTGCTAACACAGACAGGGTTGACCTAACGCAATGTAAAAGCAGACAACTGTGCATACTCTAGTTCCAAACAAGTATAATTCTTCACTTACTTACTTTATGGTATGCTTCAACACCTTGACCTGAAATGAATTCTGCAACTGTACAATATAACATTAGTTCAGCCCACACCATTTGCAGTAGCACAACTGCCACCACACAAACTCACTCTCTGCATAAACAAAATTGACTTTCCTTTAAAAGTGATTGTCTTTAGTAAATGCTCTGCTATTATGAACTGTGCAGAAGACAGCTAATGAAGTCATTATTCAAATTAAATCCAATATTTATCTAAAATGTACTTTATGTCTCCAGCTTCTGTTGCTGGGAGTTTTAAGCTATGCTGTTTAATACTGCAAACATTTGCGTGATTTATTGGATGATGATGCGTCAGGTAATAAACTCTATTTTGGGGAGTTAGAAATATTTATAAGATGCATGTTTGATGTTGGAAATGAATTGCGTTTTTTAAAGATGTCTTCCGCATTTGTGCAAACTTAGTATAAATGTAACAGTCATAAATAAATAAAAAAGGACATAAACTGTATTTTTGATACCCGAGACTCACAATAACTTTTATCAACCCCTTTAACACTTGCCAATCGAAGTAATTGGCCTTAAAAACAGCACTGATATGATGAAAACATGATTATTGAATCCACTTTTATAGATTAAAAATGCAGCACTGTGTAATTATTATTGTGACCTTAAAATTATGCCAACTGTTTTTGTGAACTTTGTAAAAATCCATATTGGCATTTAACAAGAGGCAGTCTATCCAAACTTTATGCTAACTGATGTGTAACTCATTCAGGCCCAGCCAGTGCGCTCATGGGTGCTCGACTAATGGCCTTTTAAGCTTAATGACCTAAGCCAAGCATAACTGAATGTTTATAAAACTCTCATTTATCAGTGGAGTTTATTCAGCCGATCCTAATGGATGTATTCTCAAGGCATGTTAAATGAGGTGGTTGTTCTTTTAAATCTGCTGGCTAAATGCTATTCGCATCTTCGGTGGGGAAGAATGTATTTTATTCATTCCCTCTGTTTGTTTTTCTCCCTTTAGTTGATCAGCAATATGTTTCTCAGACTAATGAGGTTGTAGAAGCAGGTGAAAAAGTGGAAAAAAAGGTAAACACAATAAGGGGACACTCCTGTGAGTTGACAACCTTAAATCTAGTGTAAAAGAAACTTTCCAGCAGTGAAAGAACCCCAGCTGAGTATGCTAGCAATCTTAACAGCATTTGATGTTGGCATAGTGAGGGTCCTGGGGTCATAAATCGCACCAAGCACTGCTTCACTCTCCAAGGACTACATAACCTTTTAATTCATCAAGAAAAATAAAAACATCATGCTTTGATCCAGCAAAAGGGGATAAGAGGGATGTATGTCTGGGAATAGCCATCCACAGAGTAGAACAGCCTTTTTCCTCCAAAGCCTTATGGTGAGAAACTTAATAGTATTGCATTGATTTTAAGCCACTCTGCGCGCGGTGCAGTCACAGAAATGAGCTCTGAACAACTTGCTTTTTGTCCACTTTCCCTTTAATAGAGTTTCGAAGGGTAAACAGGTAAATCAAAGGAAAATAATGGGGATAAGATAAAATGTTGCATCAAATGAAGCTGTGGGAAATATTGCAAGCTTAATTGGCTGGATGATTCATTGTTGTTCTTAGTACTTTAAAAACAGATATTTTTACCTTTTCTTTCTCTCTGTTTATGTCTCCCAAACAAAATATATAGAAAGAGAGCAGCAGAAACACGGACAGGGAGTTACATAAGAAGCTCCAGGAGTGCAGCTTTTAATGAGCTGTAAAGGCTCCCTGGCTCTGTCTTCATCCTAGCCTCCGTCTAAGTCAGGGGTGTCAAACTCATTTTAGCTCAGGGGCCACATGGAGGAAAATCTATTCCCAAGTGGGCCGGAGCGGTAAAATCATAGCATAATAACAAAAAAATGACGACAACTTCAGATTGTTTTCTTTGTTTAAGTTTAGTGAACTTTAGTGCAATAACAGTACAAGCACATTTAGACTTGGCGTATCAACAAAAAGCCATACAACAACATTAAGTCATATACTGGGAATGAACAAAATACAAAAACTCTTCTCAAATAACTAATTTGTCATTTTAACATATTAATCCTGTACTAACTCACCAAATGATTGAGACAAATTGAGGTAGAAACTTTTCAAGAGGGTTGAGTTACTTACTTCCTGCCTTGTAGGCTACATTACTTATTGATAAATAAAAGCTGTGCAATGCATGAACAATTTCAACAAACCTAACTTATGAACTGAAGTTACTGTCATTATTACAGTAAATCACACACTGTTCACTTTCTTTCAATCTGCACAGAAGACAATCATTTTTTAGATAACTATATCAGGGTGCAGTGTCTTATGCAGCATTTTAAGTTGGGTTACCCACTGTTGTTTTTGCTCCTGAAACCTGGCATCTTTTAGCTTTCACAAGTGCATCAATATCAGGGGTCAAAGCCTGAGTGGCAGCCAATTTCAGGATGTCATTTAAGTGCTTGTGCGTGAGCCTTGAGCGCAGCTTTGTTTTATTGATGCTCATTACAGAGAAAACTTGCTCACAAATATACGTGGTTCCAAACATGCACAACACTTTTGCAGCAAGGGCTGTCAAGTTGGGGTAACCTGGCAAAAGATACTGATAAAATGTGTCTAAGCCAGCTGCAGCAAATTTCCCCTTCAAATCTGAGTCACACTGCAAGTCTATTATTTCAAGTTGAATGTTGACGGGCAGATCAGAGGCATTCGCGGTGAATGGCGAGCAGAACACTTTGAAGTCTTTCTCCAGTTCACCAAAAATCTGAAAGCGTTGCTAAAACTCCCGCAATAGTCCTATTAGTTTATCTTTGAACCGCTTCATGTCTGCGACATGTTGGGTATCGCACACATTTTTCAGACAAGGAAAGTGCGCTGCATCACCTCCCGCGAGCTGCGTCTCCCACAATGACAGCTTCAACTTGAACGCACATACGCTGTCATAATACTGCGTTACAACTTTGTTGCGCCCCTGCAGCATCGTGTTCAAGTTATTCAAGTGCTCTGTAACATCCACCATGAACGCAAGATCCTGCATCCATTCTTTGGACTTAAATTCTAACACTGGTCTGCCTTTTTGTTTCATGAATTGTTCAATTTCCTCTCGTAAATCAAAGAAACGCCTCAGCACAATGCCTCGGCTTAACCATCTTACCTCGGTGTGGTAAGGCAGGCCGTAGTTGTGGTCTTTATCTCTGAGAAGGTTGTCAAACTGACGGTGATTCAAGCCTCTTGATCGGATGAAATTAACAGTTTGGACGACCACCTTCATGACGTTATCCATCTTTAATGACTTGCAACACAATGCCTCCTGGTGCAAAATACAGTGAAAAGTCCAAAAATCACGTCCTCCATTTGCAGTCTGCACTTTTTCCCTGAATTTCGTCACAACACCTGCTTTTTTCCCGATCATTGAAGGCGCACCGTCTGTAGCCACGCTGACAGCGCGTGACCAGTCCACTCCGACTCTGTCCAGGGCACCCTCGAGTGTGTTGAAAATATCAGCCGCTGTCGTGGTATCCGTCATCGGCACCAACTCCACAAACTCCTCGGTTACGGTCAAAGTATCATCAACTCCGCGGATGAATATGGCCAGTTGCGCAACATCTGTAATGTCCGTGCTTTCATCAATTGCAACTGAAAACGCAATAAACGACTTAACTTTGCGCTTCAATTGGCTGTCCAAATCCTCCGAAAGATCAGAAATCCTGTGTGCAACTGTGTTTCTTGTCAGGCTGATATTTTCAAAAGCTTGACGCTTTTCAGGGCACACAATCTCTGCAGCTGTCAGCATGCATGTCTTCACAAATTCACCCTCGCTAAATGGTTTTGAAGCCACTGCAATTTCATTAGCAATAAGGTAGCTGGCTTTCACTGCAGCATCGCCGATTTCTCGGCTATGAGTAAACACAGACTGCTGTTTTTTCAGACCCGCCAGCAATTCCTTCACCTTTTCGCTTCTCTGTTTTCCTTTCAAGTTATCATATTTGTCGGCATGTTGAGTCTCATAGTGGCGACGAAGGTTATATTCTTTCAGCACTGAAACGTGCTGCGAACAAACCAAACACACGGGTTTCCCATTCACTTCCGTGAATAAATAGGAGGATGACCATTTTTCTTGGAAAACTCTGCACTCTGTGTCCACTTTTCTCTTTTTTGATAGCGACATTTTGGGGAGTGAGGAAGCCAAGCACGATAGACTGTAAACACAGGATTACTTCCTCAGCCCCGTTATACATAGTTTGCTCGCTTCACATAATTGCTATTGCGACACCCAGTGGACACATTTAGAACAGCAGTTTCTTTCATTGAAAAATTGCAGCTCTTTTTATTTTTTATACTTTCCAAAATCATCTCGCGGGCCGGATTAAACTTGTTCACGGGCCTGATCCGGCCCGCGGGCCGTACGTTTGACACCCCTGGTCTAAGTGTTCCAGTCCATCAGTCGCTGTATGGCTTGGCTCTACTTCATGCGAGGGGTCAGGCAAAGAAGGAAATAATTTAGCTTTTGTTGTAGAGTAATAGATGGACGCAGTTTAAAATCAGTATGCTAGTTATTAATTAAAAACCCATGAAGTGTCCTAGGGCATTCTGGCTATTTCCTAAAATGAAGTTATCCTCCATTCCACAGCCCTGACAAATGGGTAAAGAGTTGAGATATGACACTGGACACAGGAGGTTTTTAGAGATACAGCAGGTGCCAGTGTTGAGGATTGAATAAGCGGATAGGCTGTAAATGTAACTCTGGCAAATTCCATTTATAGTTTTTAGAGAACCTATTTCCCTCATATTTTCCGATTTCCCTAACATATTATCCCTCTGCAATGGCCTTCTTTTCCTAATTGAACATCCTCTGAAACAGCATTTATACCATTATGAGACACTGAACATTATACGGATGTATTATTGGATATCTGTCATTTGAAACTGAGGTTGGTGTGTTGTGTGGTGCCTATACGTACTTCAAAGCTTGTCTCACTGCCTCTCCTCTGATGTTGACTGCCTAGTTTTTTTCTAAAGGGCATGAACAACAGCCACATATATTTACCTCTTGCATGGAGAAGAAGCTCTATCAAATAAAATAAAACACTTTTAAGTTGTCTCCATTTACCACAGCAACTTTCTCCTTTAATGTGATACAACTGTCTGGGATACATGCATCGAGGGTGCCCTGACTGTCCTTAGTGATTGAGTTTAGGTCTTTAAATAACACCGTTGTTAATGTGATTAGTGCTAATTACTGCAGAAGTCATGGCCGCGGCTCGGAGTCTGGACCCCCAGGAGCAGAGGACATGCCTTGTCCTCCCCCTGAGGATAAAGTGGGCCGACAGGAGGGGCCATGCTAATGAACACATGCATAAGTTACTTTTTATTCACCTCAGATGGCCTTTCTCTCTTGGACACATTGAACCTCTGAACCATGGGGTTTGAGGCAGACAATGTGCAAGGTTTTAGTTTATTCCGGAAGGTTTGACATCATGAATTCATTTCACAGCCTGGAATCAAATCACGTGAGTTCCACAAACCTACTCTGAGTTTAAGGGGAAAGGTTTAATTCATGGTAGTATTACAGTGCACCATCACTGCTTTTTCAATTCCTCAAACAGATACTGATTAGAGGGTCACACACACACAGCCAGCCTTCGCCTCATCTCTCAAACTGGAAGACTGGAGAGCAAACAGTCTGATGCAACATGTTCTGATAAGCAACAGGAAAGCAGTGGTCGTGTTTTCATGGTTAGGTTTGAGTGACTGTTCCCTCAGCAGGTTGAAAGTATCCAGGCTCTGAAGCAATGCTTTCTAATGCAACAGACTAATTAATCAGTCAGTCACTGACTGTTGTAAAATTGAAAATACAACTTAAAAACAACATAATTTATAAACCTGAATGAACAAACATTTCTAAATGTGCATTTATGCAAATAAACACGAAACACAGAAACGTTGCCTCACGATGTTGAGTCACACCTCTCTAAACCAATATGTCACCAGGACTAGAGAAAAAAGGATTTTTATATTGAAGCATATGAGTAATGAGTGATTAAGAGGGTGTGGGGGGGGGGGGCTGCAGTGTGGGATGAATTAGCTGACATTTGTGAAAGTTTACTTTAATTAGAGGATGCACTGGCCATGGTTACAGATAATGTTACAGGAAAATTGGAGAGAAATCACCCAAACTCGGTTTCAGATACTACATTTGAACAAGTTGTCCATTGATGATAGAGCCATTAGGATAATGATGAGCATATTCTAGTCTTTATTAAAAGCTGGGAAGAGTGTCCCAGTGTTTACCAACCGTCAACCCAAGTACCCAGATCAGAAAAGACCCAAACTCTTTAAATACTGACCTTATTGTGACAGATGGGAGGTGTGATATCAAATTATTGTAAATTGGTAAAGCAGGTGTCACAAAAGCTGAATGATTTTTAGAATCATTTAACTCCAAATAGATATTGACAAGCCAAGGACTGGAAACAGCTGACTAATGAAAGGGGCAAAAGAAAGCTGGCACACATAGTGCCATGCAACAGATGTCAGCTGGCAGGCGAGCACAACATTGGTTATAAAAGACCCATTAAGAAATCTGCCGTGCAGAAATTAAATGTGCTAATCAGGATTCTTGCAGAAATTCCACTTAACTCAACAGAAGCAAAGGAATATACAGGATCATTACTAAAACACCAGGTGAAGGAGAATTTCAATAAAATACTTTATCCAGGGTTTTGTCTTTTTCAACTCATGGTATTAGACTCTAGGCTCTAGTCACACATAATCATATTGAACAGACCCCAATGGCAATGTTGAACGAACACAAAAGGTACATTTCAGTCAGATAACTCACGTGTTTCTTTAACATGTTTATTAGAAGCAGCATATCGTTAAGTTTGGCGACTAGGCTCGGGCATCATCACTCCATAGATATACATAGCACGATGAGTGATGATCAAATAACTAACCCCCGAGCCTACAGGTGGAAGCTGGGGTGGAAGCTGGGGTGGTGGTGGGGCAGGCAAGCAGTAGCGACGTAGAGGTAGCTGCAGCAATAGCAGCAGCAAGCAATGCATAGAGAGAGATCTGGCAGGTTAAATAGAGCAGCATATTAAGGAGACTCTGTTTGGTTAGTTGTAGAGTGGCAAGGGGGCGTTATGTATGAATGCAGCATAAGTGCTCGAGTTGACTGCCTGAACTAGCTCGCAGGAATTGCCCCATTTCAGTCAGATAATTCACGTGTTCCTTTAACATGTTTATTAGAAGCAGCATATAGTTAAGTTTGGCGACTAGGCTCGGGCATCATCACTCCATAGATATACATAGCACGATGAGTGATGATCAAATAACTAACCCCCAAAACTGCGTGGAGATTAGATACTATCCCCCAAAACTGCTGGTGATGTAAATCTGATAAGTAGAGGGCCTGGCGAGCTGCCATGTGGCCATTCCCCCTAAGCACAGGGGCTTTAAGGGGGATATACTACTTAGTGAGACTGCTATGTGTAGGCCTGAGGAATAGCCCAGAGCCGATTCTTCCCCGAGCACAGCGGCTTTGAGAGGAATATACTACCTATATACATTACCTAGTGAAACTGCTATGTGAAGGCCCGGGAACAGCCCGAAAAGCCATCCCCCTTAAGCACCGCGGCTTTAAGGGGAATATACTACCTAGTGACTGCTATGTGAAGGCCCATGAACAGCCCGAAAAGCCATCCCCCTTAAGCACCGCGGCTTTAAGGGGAATATACTACCTAGTGACTGCTATGTGAAGGCCCGGGAACGCCCCGAAAGCCATCCCCCCCCAGCACAGCGGCTTTGAGGGGAATATACTACCTATATATGCTACCTAATGAAACTGCTATGTGAAGGCCCGGAAACAGCCCGAAAAGCCATCCCCCTTAAGCACCGCAGCTTTGAGCGGAATATACTACCTAGAGAGACTGCTATGTGTAGGCCTGGAAGTGACCAGTGCCGACCCCACCCCCCCAGCACCGCGGCTTTTAGGGGAATATACTACCTTTCAAGACTGATGTATCTAGGTCTTTGAGGCAGTGACAATGAGCTTTCCCCCCCAAGCATACAGCTATGAGGGGAATATACTATAATGAAATAAATATAATCTAACCCAGCAACCACCTGGTATGCAATAACAGAATCCTACAGATATACATCTTTGAACGTTTACTCATCATCGAGTAATGCAAGAGTTCATGGTTGTTTGTGCTGAAAGGATCTCATTCCTGTGAGGCATGATATAGCGCTGGTGGGCAGAAGATGACCGACGGCCCAGGGTACTCAGGGTTGAGGTAGGCGGATATAGAGCTGCGGTTGTGGCTGTGCAGATTCTTAAACAGTGGGAATAGCAATCTGGGGGCAGATTGCAGCTTAGGCAGAGATCACGCAGCTTGGAGGAGAACCCTCGTCGTTGGGTTTGCAGCCATCGAATAAACATGGGTGCCGACCCATGTGTCAGAGGGCAATGATACGAGAAATTCAGCATGGAAGATAAAGAACCTTTAGCAATGATTATTCGGGGTTCCTTGACTCCCCAAATAGAACTGTCAGACATTGAATGTTTCAAAACAGTGTGTATATTTGATCTCCAAAGTTAATTCAGTAAGGGAGAGATTATGCTGAGGATTAAAAGGTGAGAGGTCTTTGTATATTCACCACCTGAGAAACCAATAGAAAGCTGTAACAACTGCATCTGACGTTTATCAATGTATAGTGAAACCCCTTTGCCTGAACTTATACATTAACCTTTGCACGGGTGCAAAGTTAAGAGGCAGTCTTTATCATTGCGTGGAGGACGTGCCTTCTCAAGGCCCTTGAGGAGCGAATGAATGAACTCTAGCGTGGCTTAATACTTAGCACTTGAAGATTGCAGGATTTTAATGAAAATACAATTAATGCATGAACAACTATTATATCTATTGCATAAGTAAACAGAGGAGGTTGGGACAGAAGAAGATAAAGTACCAAGCTGAATTGTATGCTTTAAATCATGCTCTTGGTTGGAGGCAGAATATGGGAAATCCTTGAGGGGCTTGACGTGTAGATCCAGATTCATTTGGTTGAACGAAGGGCATGGCAAGCTGGTGGGGCAACCGCTCATTGTGAAATCCCCCGAACCAGCAGAAGGCGCAGCATCTGTAAGTAACTAGAGAGGATCTGAAGATATCGTAAGGTTATTTATAAAAGAATGAACATAACATTCATGGAGAGAGAAGGAAAATAGGATGGGGTGAGCTGCGCTCCCTGTGACAGTGCATGACATTAAGGATTTTGGGAGATGGCCCTGTGGGCCATCTAAGCTAATTTACAGATGGCCCTGAGCCCAATAGAGATTGCCCTGAAAAATGCGCGCGGACGAAATGACACACGAAGGGTTTGGGGGGCCTCCCCCTAGAACATTTAGATTTTTGCAGGCCTTAGATGCTTAGATGGTGCATTCTCTAGACTGAATTATAAGATTAACCACCACAATATTATATTGTACAATTTCAATGTTATTCTTCATTTCACTTGTTTGTTTTTTCTTGTTTGTGTTTGCTCTCTTGCATGTCCTGCATAGCTATAAGAAATACTTAAGTTGTACTATAAGAAATACTTAAGTTGCCATCTGTAAAAAAGTAGAAAACATTACATTCAGTTGTAACTGCCAAAACAAACATTATTTACACTATTATGGCCCCTGTTAGAATTGTTTGTAATGTTATCTACTGTAAGTTGGTCGAACGAATGCCTCCTCATCCGGAAGCTGACCGAGCAGACCCAAGCAGCAGTCGAGAGGAGCCGAACGCATCCGCGAAGCACACAAAATGGCGACGTCAGAGTTCCCGTTAGCCGGCAAATCTAAATCTCTTCGGTCAAAATAATTTCCCTTTAGCGCAATACCGCTTCAGTTGCGCCACTTATGTGACAGACAAGAATAGTCAATTCTAATGTCTAACACTTAATATGGAGAAAGAGATGTGCTGTATGGGTTGATTGTGCGTTGATCTGTTGGTAATGCCTCGGGGTTCCGGTGGGCATGTAAACAAATGCATAATGCTGCGCTATACTTTGTGGCCTCACCCAGTTGCATAGCAACGCTTATTGTTTAGGTGTCTTTTAATAAGCAGGTAGTCATATGATTAGCTAGAACTAGCTAGATCTGATCGACGTGGACATAAACGCGAGTGAAGTCTAATCTGACGGGAGAGAGAGTCAGCTGCTGCTGACGAGTCAACACGCAGCTCTGCATGATCACATTCAGGGGTGAGCGGACAAAACACACACTTCAGGTTAGAATATCACACGTAGCTATTTTTAATTACCTCTCAAACTACCGTAACTAGTTATAGATATGTTTAGTTTCACTGTCGGGTTACTCATTACTGGATCCGCAAGCTGCATGACACTGGCATAATTGATTGCCCGATCGGGCAACCAGCAGGTAAGGCTTCATTGCCCGAGCTAAATACTAGATTGCCCCGGGCCATCGGGCAGTCCTTAATGTCGAGCCCTGCTGTGATACTGACTATTGCATGGAACAAGACTTCTGATGGCTCAGGCAGTCTACTGGCTATTTCAATACTTCTGATGCTCAGGCAGTCTGCTGGCTATTGGGAGACTTCTGATCTTTCAGGCAGTCTGCTGGTTATTGCGAGACTTCTGATGCTCAGGCAGTCTGCTGGCTATTGCGAGACTTCTGATCTCTCAGGCAGTCTGATGCTGGCTATTGCGAGGCTTCTGATGCTCAGGCAGTCTGCTGGCTATTGCAAAACTTCTGATGCTCAGGCAGTCTGATGCTGGCTATTGCAAGACTTCTGATGCTCAGGCAGTCAGCTGGCTATTGTGAGGCTTCTGATGCTCAGGCAGTCTGCTGGCTATTGCAAGACTTCTGATGCTCAGGCAGTCTGCTAGCTATTGCAAGACTTATGATGGCTCAGGCAGTCTGCTGGCTATTGCGAGACTTCTGATCTCTCAGGCAGTCTGATGCTGGCTATTGCGAGACTTCTGATCTCTCAGGCAGTCTGATGCTGGCTATTGCGAGACTTCTGATCTCTCAGGCAGTCTGCTGGCTATTGCAAGACTTCTGATGCTCAGGCAGTCTGCTGGCTATTGCAAGACTTCTGATGCTCAGGCAGTCTGATGCTGGCTATTGCAAGACTTCTGATGCTCAGGCAGTCTGCTGGCTATTGCGAGACTTCTGATGCTCAGGCAGTCTGCTGGCAATTGCGAGGCTTCTGATGCTCAGGCAGTCTGCTGGCTATTGCAAGACTTCTCATGCTCAGGCAGTCTACTTGCTATTGCGAGACTTCTGATCTCTCAGGCAGTCTGATGCTGGCTATTGCGAGACTTCTGATGCTCAGGCAGTCTGCTGGCTATTGCGAGACTTCTGATGCTCAGGCTGTCTGCTGGCTATTGCGAGACTTCTGATCTCTCAGGCAGTCTGATGCTGGCTATTGCGAGACTTCTGATGCTCAGGCTGTCTGCTGGCTATTGCGAGACTTCTGATCTCTCAGGCAGTCTGATGCTGGCTATTGCGAGACTTTTGATGCTCAGGCTGTCTGCTGGCTATTGCGAGACTTCTGATCTCTCAGGCAGTCTGATGCTGGCTATTGCGAGACTTCTGATGCTCAGGCAGTCTGCTGGCTATTGCAAGACTTCTGATGCTCAGACAGTCTGATTCTGGCTATTGCAAAACTTCTGATGCTCAGGCAGTCTGCTGGCTATTGCGAGACTTCTGATGCTCAGGCAGTCTGTTGGCTATTGAAATACTTCTGATGCTCAGGCAGTCTGCTGGCTATTGCAAGACTTCTGACGCTCAGGCAGTCTGCTGGCTATTGCGAGACTTCTGATCTCTCAGGCAGTCTGATGCTGGCTATTGCGAGACTTCTGATCTCTCAGGCAGTCTGATGCTGGCTATTGCGAGACTTCTGATCTCTCAGGCAGTCTGCTGGCTATTGCAAGACTTCTCATGCTCAGGCAGTCTACTTGCTATTGCGAGACTTCTGATCTCTCAGGCAGTCTGATGCTGGCTATTGCGAGACTTCTGATGCTCAGGCAGTCTGCTGGCTATTGCGAGACTTCTGATCTCTCAGGCAGTCTGATGCTGGCTATTGCGAGACTTTTGATGCTCAGGCTGTCTGCTGGCTATTGCGAGACTTCTGATCTCTCAGGCAGTCTGATGCTGGCTATTGCGAGACTTCTGATGCTCAGGCAGTCTGCTGGCTATTGCAAGACTTCTGATGCTCAGACAGTCTGATTCTGGCTATTGCAAAACTTCTGATGCTCAGGCAGTCTGCTGGCTATTGCGAGACTTCTGATGCTCAGGCAGTCTGCTGGCTATTGCAATACTTCTGATGCTCAGGCAGTCTGCTGGCTATTGCAAGACTTCTGACGCTCAGGCAGTCTGCTGGCTATTGCGAGACTTCTGATGCTCAGGCAGTCTGATGCTGGCTATTGCAAGACTTCTGATGCTCAGGCAGTCTGCTGGCTATTGCAAGACTTCTGACGCTCAGGCAGTCTGCTGGCTATTGCGAGACTTCTGATGCTCAGGCAGTCTGATGCTGGCTATTGCAAGACTTCTGATGCTCAGGCAGTCTGCTGGCTATTGCGAGACTTCTGATGCTCAAGCAGTCTGCTGGCTATTGCAATCCTTCTGATGCTCAGGCAGTCTGCTGGCTATTGCAAGACTTCTTATCGCTCAGGCAGTCTGCTGGAATAAGTGAGAGAGGCATAGCATGTGGTAAAACATTATCTTAGAAGGATGTGATACACCACCACCACCAGTTATATGCATAGCTTACTGTAGGAGTTTAACAGTTCTTGATTAGCCAGTACGGTGCGGATATTAGGTCGGATAGGGCATACGTGTGGTTACACTCATAAGGGCAGAATAAGCAATCATTATAAAACAGAGAATGACAGGACAGGGATGCAATTAGATGAAACCGTTCTGGAGAAGTGCTTATTAATGAATAATGTAATGCAATGAAGGTATTCTGCAGATGATTAAGACGTGAGCCGAGTGAGTAACTCATTGCTGTGAGAGACATACGCTGCAAGACTACATTGAGCATGAGTTGTTTATATTGCATCCATTCCTTATGCTTGACGGAAAAGTGTGCACTGAGACATTAGCCGAGGTATGCTATTGAGGTGCCAGATAGAGGGGATCGTATGATCATTAAAGCAAGCACGGTTTGCACCACCACCAGTTATATGCATGAAAGTATGAAGGAGAACCTGTGCATTCTTTCTTTCTTTTATATTATTCATTTTTTAAATATATAATTATTTTATCCGGACTGCCCCAACCCAAGGGGGTGCCGAGATACGAATCTGATGAGACACAGAGGCGATCGTGCCTAAACGTGCTGTGGACACGGATAAACGTCATTTATCTGCTTGTTGAATTTCCTTGAGGGATTGAATGCGGCGTAGAGGGCCTGCACGCGGTCGGCTTGTACGTAATAAATGCGACTTCCGTGTTCACAGATCAGCTGATCGAGGGGCCCCGACTCCGTTCTGATGCCGGATCGGCTTGTTCGCTTATGCCGAGACGGCCGGACGTACCCGTGTTTCTGCGAATGGAGGTCTTCTCCTCTCACTCTTGCTTGATATCTGCTACGAGGATCTGAAAGGGGTATGTCGGCAGCATGAACACCTGAAGTCACAGCTGATTGAAGTCTAAAATGATGGTCAAAAATGTATCGCGCTTCCCTTCATATTCAGGTAACGGAAATTATTAATTTATTTCCATTTATAGTAGTATACTTGTACACTTACAACTTCTGTATAATTGCCTCAAATATGACTTACTGCAGGTCAAACATTTCCATAATAAAACATTGCTTATGCAGAATAGTATTATATATATATATACCTTCCAAGATGCGATTCCTAAGGAATTGCTGCTGCAGGGGGCAGGAAGCTAGAACTTGTGACTGGATCTGGGACTCCAATTCCCAGAATCCTCGGGGGTGTGACGTCAGCGGCACAACGTGGTTGAACGCGGAAGTAGAAACATTTGTTTACATTGCAGGCAGATGAAATAGAGTTTGTTCACGGGAATATCGTGGAATTAAAGGCTTCAAGCGCTGATTTTACTTCGAGAAGGTAGGACAGGATGGCAGGTACTTTGGGAATGCCGGAGTCAGCTTGCTCCTGCCTTTTTGTTGTTAAAATACCCGCCGACCGAGAGACAGTGCGACTCTTAGCTGACACACAAGAGAGGGGTTGTTACCGGAGCTGGCGTAGAACTCGGGACTTCCTCTTAAATAGAGCGGCATATTTAGGAGACTGTTTGGTTGGTTGTAGAGTGGCAAGGGGGCGTTATGTATGAATGCAGCATAAGTGCTCGAGTTGACTGCCTGAACTAGCTCACAGGCTTCGCCCCATTCATTGATCATTTTGTCACAAATGGATCAAATGAGTTCATGTAGACTAATGGTTATGGGCTAACTTCAACAGAGCTACAACAAACTTTTAAGCACGTTTCAGCAACTTTCACTTTTTTGATTCACTGTTATCAGTGTGTGATGCAGAGCAGGTAGCATAGAGTGGATTTATCAGAGCTTTTTGCTTAAAAGTGTTGCCAGCAAATGGCATGCAGACGAAGTTAGCCGCTAGCTTCTAAACATATTGAAGCATTTAACAGCCAGATATATCCTGCAGGAGTTGGTCTAGACCAAAAGTCAACATTGGAATGAAATTGGTTGTGTGCACAAAACACATTTCAACAATAAAAATGATAATGTTGCTCTTCTCCTGCTGGATAGGAAATAGGTAACTGTCTGCTTAAACATTTGTCACAACTTCTATTTTAAGTAGAAACATTTCATGGATCTCACTTTCAGTTGTCTAATTCCCCTAAGTGGTCAAAGAAAAACATTATCAATAGCCATTAAAACACATCTGAATACATTGTTTTATGAGGAACAGTTCAGAACTGACAAGGTGACAGTGGCTTATTTACAACTCAGCTTGTTGATAGAAAATTAATGGGAAATCTGAGAAACAATCACAATAAAGAGAGGACTTTGTATCCTACCCTTAATAATACTGTGATAGTTTATACTTTTTTGCCATTTCCAAACCTAAATGATTGTTTGATGATTTTATCTGCTGTAAAATGCTGGTGCTGTTTGTGTACAATTTATTCCACTCCTGAAGGCAATTTATAAAAAGTGCTTTCGGGTGCTTTTGTGCCTAACTGCACACAATGTGGTGATTGTTTATGGACTGTGGCAAGGCATACTTGTAATTGGAAGACAATACATTGTTAGCCTCTGGCCATTCTCCCTTCCCGGCCTCTGTGGGTAGAGAGGATTTATCAGATTATGTCACTAGGCGCATTCACACCGAAGTACTTTTTCCGTACTTTTCCCCGTACTTTTCCCCATACTTTTCCCTATTAGTTCCGTTAGTATCCCCTTATGTTGCGTTCACACCAAAAAGAGTACTTAGTGCCGGGAACTTTTACCCCTATTTTTAGTGGCTGCTGAGAGGTGGTACTCTCCTGGGGGAAAAAAGTGCCCCAGTTCTGATTGGCTGGGCGAATTGCAAACCACGCCCCGTAAAACTCTGACATGTTTTGTAGAGTCGCCATTTTATTATCCTTGCATTAGCATTATTAGCATTTGCCCAGCGCACAAACGCAGAGAGACTAACTTATAGCAACACAAAAAAGTGGAGTGATGAGGAGGTGTCGGCGTTCTGGCAATTTACTCGGAAGGCTTCAGTAGTGCTGCTGGGAGTCCCAGCAGCTTCTACTGAAGCCAGTCCCCAACTCCGGGGACTTCCGGCCGGGGACTTCGGGTGGCAGTATACGCCGTGAAGTTGTTTGTGGCCAGCCAGTAAACCCAAAGCAGAAGAAGACGAAGTGAGGTCAGCGGCTCATTTGCGTAATCTTCCCTCAGGGAACTTATTCCGGTGTGAACGCGATCGGCTCTTAGTTCCATAGGGGAACTAAGTGCTGGGAACTAAGTACGGCAAAGTACTTGGTGTGAACGCGGCTATTGACGGTGGCATCTTGGCCCTGTGTGTACTTGTGTGTTTGTGTGTGTTTCAGACCCCTGCACACTAGGGATGTGCATCTCCATCACTGAGGCCGATGCGATGCGCATCTTGATACGTTGCCACGATACGATACATTAACGATACCTTTGAAACACCAGGCGATGCGATACGATACGATTCACCCCTGTTGCGATACAGTTCGATACGATTTGATTCAACATTATGCGATTCGGGGCGATACGATGCGATTCAACACGATGCAAAAATAATGATACTTCAATATGGTACGACAGAGGATTTTTGTTTTATTCCTTATATGCAGCAAATCATACATTAACAAAAAAGTGCTTTATATATTTGGTACTGCACATCCCATCATGCCGTTTATTTTTTTACCTTTAAAAGCTCTCCAGAGTACAATTGTATAACACCTCACAGTTAAACAATGTAAGGATGCATTGCTCATGATTAACAATGTGCAAATAACAGCTACCATAGAGCAATGCCCATACAGCTGCCAGCCTGATGTGCTTAACACTCAGAGGCTAACTCACCAGTGAGCAGAAAGCAGTGGTTTCTATCTGAACAATAAAGAAAACAAATAACCTTTCACAAACAGCTCTATCATAACTGCTTACAGTAAGGAAGACATTTAAATTATTATTGGCCGTCACAGGCTGCTGTAAGCTAAACACCTCTCTCTGACAGAACACCTCACTGAGTGATTTAACTCATATGTCTCACTTTCAGGTTTCTCTTTTCAGCCGCAGACCCCATGTCGCCTCTTTATGTGCGTCGCTAAGTTCCTCGTACTACTTGTGTACTTTAAAGCGGCTCGGCATCGTTAACAATTTGCGAGTGATTTTTCAAGTTGACCGTCTGTAGTATATAGTGCCGCGCACATATACCATCAGGACGTTACTGATGGGGTGCGGCTGCGGAGTGATACTGTGTGTATGGAAGTCCGCATCTAGGACGGATCTATGTATCATGGCTGTAGACCTGTTAAGTAATAAAGATACCTCATACAAAGGTCTACGGATACCTTATTACTCTCCATGACCTGCGGTCAACTATATAGCATAAATGACTATTACACCGATGCGAATCGGTGAATCTTAACATCTCTACTGCACACCCATATGGTCTGGCATATGGCTAATCCTCCGCCCTAACCCTCTACTTGCAACACGCACACGCACACACACACACACACACACACACACACCCACACCCACACCCACACCCACACCCACACCCACACACACACACACACACACACACACACACACACACACACACACACACACACACACACACACACACACACACACACACACACACACGCTGAAGAAATGATGTTGCCACGCAGGGCACAGTTGCATGATGCGAATAGGTAGACAGGACAACCAGTCCTGCCCTGAATCCACAGGCACTATCTGGACTTAGTGGGTGTTCAGAACAGAGTCAGACACAAGTTTATTCACTCTCTCTGTCTGTTTTTCTTTCTCCCAAAGCAAAGAAGATGAAACGTTTCATCTGCTGCTTCCAAAAGTTCCCCTGTGCAGAATTTGGAGGGAGGCTAAGTTCTGACATGTACACACACCCCCCCCCCCCCCACACACACACACACACACACACACACACACACACACACACACACACACACACACACACACACACACACACACACACACACACACACACACACACACACACACACACACACACACACACACACACACACACACACACACACACACGTAAACATATTTTCCTTCTATTGATTTGAACTCTCACATTGAATATGTGCACTGATTTGCATTTAAAACCAAATACACAGACCTCATGTGACCTGTGGTGCCCATGCATCACACAGATCACACAGCATCATTCATCATAAATATCTCAAATGACGGGGCCTTTTTTTCAACGGAACACTTGAACTCCAACAGCTAAGCGGTACCATCTGACTCTTACTGGCACCGACTATAGAGAAAAAAATCAGATGTGCTCTTCATCATCTGACCTGCTTACTGTTCCCCACTCCTCTCTACCACCACAGATTCCTCTCATTGAGGTTTTCTTGTAACATTATGGCATTCCTTGCTTTAAACTTTATGTATTTTTCAAATTTCAGTCATTAGAATCGACTGTTTTCTGTTTTCTATCATCCCATGGCGTCTCTATCTTTACCCTCCGCTGAACATCACATGATGCTCAGATTCCTTTGAGTAGCAGAAGCTATTTTGCCGTACCCAACTGTGTATTGATTAGTTGATGTAAACAATCCGATCTACTTTAATGCTAAATGAGGGTGTATTGCTGAAATCTTATTGGGTTCTTTAAGAAAATGAAATCAACGGTAAGCTTTGTGAGTCTGAATCTGTCTCAATTTTATTTTATTGGGTGCTCTTCTAGCCCAAAGGGGAAGTCATCCAAGACTCCTTGAATGCGATTATCTCAATTTAACCTCATTTTATTCAGTTATTAAGTGTTTTCTTTCCCTTTTTTTAGAAAAAACTTTCTGGGTTTTTGCATTGTTCCACCATAGGAAATGCTGCATATATTCTGTGTAACAAAATGTATATCTTTCCAAACGTGCTGTACCCGTTGGCATTCTCAGAATGGACCACAAATACAATATTGTATTGACTGCATGTCTCATATTTGAAGAAGCAATATTTTATTGATAAAACTTCAACGACAACTTTCGAATAATAACAAAGCTTTTAATGTAAAACCTCCAATGGCAAAAATCACTGTTAAAATATGCTGAAGAGATGTTAAGCTAATTTGAGGCAATAACTGTGAATTATTTATTTAAAATAAATGATTTTTCACACTTCACTACACCCTTTGTTGCAAATTAAAAAAAAATGTCCAGTAAATTTGACTGCTTGAAACATTAGCACTTGCGTTGGAATGTACCACATGTATTCCTCCATGAAGAATGAAGTATTCTTAGAAATGTTCAATCTCTTCAAATAACCTTTCATGTATACCTACACTATCTGTAGACTGAGAGTGGGAGGTGGAGTGTGAGGAAAATATATTTGTGAGAAATGTTGGTAATTGAGCCACTGTCATTCAGGTTATTATTTGGTATTGGAGTTTAGTGTGATTGTAAAATTGATGCCATGCATTCGAGTTGCTACAATGAGAATTACAGGAGTGTGTGTGTGTTTGTGTTTGTGTGTGTGTGTGTGTGTTTGTGTGTGTGCGTGCGTGTGTGTGTGTGTCAGTGGAAGTGTCAAATTAGCTACTGTCAGTGTGCTACAGACTGGAAAACCAAAGCCTCAGGGGATCACCTCCAGAGAATTTTTCATTTTACTAACAGAACCAGTGAGCTAACATTTTACATTTATAAAAAAATGGCGTTTGCAGTATCATTTTTATTTGCTTATCAATTTAAGAAATGTATACTACAAGTATAATTAGTTTGCTGTAGAATCTTTATATTTTCTTCATGTTTTGAACAGATGAATGCCAGCCAACTATGCATTATTATTTTATTTGGCCATCATTTGGTGTATTGGTGATACCTGCTGAACATATGCTCGTGTGACAATGGATGAATAAATGAAAAAGCTGATCCATTGTCCTTCACTTATAAGTTAATTAAAGCAAAAAGCACAAATAATAATTTAATTCGTTAAGCCATTCTCTCAGGATATACGTGATCTTTCCAAGATTACCTTTTAGAAAGCCGTCCCACTGGTGAATATTCATGGTCTGATTATGATCACAAACACCAGTATGCAGATAGCATATTTTCAATGATACAGTTCATTTGATATGGTTGACTCAGATTGTAATTGCCTCCTACAGAATAACAATCATCTTTTATCAGGTTTTAAATTATAATGTGTTGTATCTATGTTACTTTGCATCCTCTATGCTGCAAATAAAACCTTCAGAGTTATAATCATTCCTTACTGGATTGTAATGACCTACTGTGATATAACAATTATTTATTTGTTTATCAGCCACGACATTGATTGCAATTATCGTCATTCTTACAGCTAATAGTTTAACATGAATAACAAACAACCCAAAAAAGCAGCAAGGTGGACGGGATCTGTCAGCTCGTTGCTGAGTTGAGGACCTCGAAAAGGCCCTTCATTGAGATGAGATGGGGAGACAGAAGTGCCTTGGATGTGCAGAGACTCTCCAGAGGAAATAGCTTATCACCCTTCTTAGAGTCAGGCTGGCATAGAAGATGAGAAAGAGAGAAGAAAAACATAACCCTGAGCTGTAATGAAATGTGACTCCCTTGAAAATTATTTGTTTGTCACCTAACAGATGCATAAAAACAAGGGAGACACCAGAGCAGGTGTGCATGCATTCTTTATGATTATGATGCACAGTAGATTTAAAGATCCAGCGACACTGTAGAGAACTTCCGTGTATGCAAGAGCCTCCAACTTTATAGCTTGGTGTTTGTAATATACATTGTATTTCCATTAAGCCTGAGCACACTTAACTTCCCTACTCACTGTACACTTAAACTGTTGAATAAATGTGTACATAAAGCACAAGCTTCATAAAGTTATTCATCCATAACATGAGATGCACTATCACTTTGGTAACATCTACTCTTGTGCAGTTAGTAGAAAGGCTCCTTGGAAACTCTTTGATAGCTTTTTCAGGAGCCTCACAATCAATGTACTCAGGCTCACCGGACACATTTAGGTACCATAAACTGCGCATTATGAGCTGATCTGTTATGAATGTTTCATGTTACACAATACAGGTTTCTTAATGTATTATTGCCTTCTTTTCTATATTTAGACCTGTGTGATTTTTTTTAATGCATGTGGTCAATTTACATAATGGTTGAATATCCTGTTTAGGACAGTAAAGTACCTCCTTTTGTTGGCTTTTGGTAGAATTGGTTTCACTTATCTCTGTTCATCCATTACTATAATTTCCTCATCAACCATCACTCCAGAACCAAGTCTGCTCTCTAGTTGATATATTGGTGTAGAATATAATTTCAAACATGGGTCGAACAAACATCACATCAAAGGGCAGCGGCCTCTGTCTTGTGTAAAACCAAAACTCTTTTGGCTTTGGAAGCAGCAGCTACTATGCCTACAAATAAATATTTTGCATTTTAAAGTGTTGCTTCAAAACAATCCATACTGTATTATTTTCCGACTTCTCTATGTCTTCCCTATCACATATGAAGCCCCTTCATTGCAGTGTAAGTTCAACTTCACCCTTAAACTTTTGCGAACTCTTTAAGAGCTTCATTGATTCATCATTGGGGGTTCATTTATTTTCGATAGCCATGTATACTTTGACCCAAATCTTGAAATAGTGGCTCTAAGGATATGACATGTTATTTTTAATTGCAACCCTGCTGCAATTGAAGGGTTTTGTAATCCAACAGTTTCATGCAGCAAGTTGTGTGACTCTTCAAACATTCCTCTATGCAGTTTATAAATAGATAAGGATTTTAAGATTAGTTTACCTACAACTAAAGTCTAAATGAGGAGGATCTTGACACCACTTAACTTTCTTTCTATTCTCACTGTAACCCTAACCCAAAACGAGGCTAAGGCTTTAATAATTATAAAATAAACTATAGATTACAAGTAGTCGGAAAATAATATATATATAAATACTAGTGGTGGGCCGTTATCGGCGTTAACGTGCTGCGTTAACGTGAGACTCTTGTCGGCGATAAAAAAAAATATCACCGTTAATCTATTCTCAAAGTTGGGTTGGGAGCTGGGTCTATACTACGCAAGCTATGATGACTTTCACCTTGATAATTTAGAGCGGATGTATACCTAGCCGAATTGCACTGTAGGGGGCGAGATCGAGTCTTTGACCTGTGTTTCTTCTACTGTCTATGGATCTGACCCCGGTCAAATCAGCCACATTAAACGTGACATGCTAACATGGATACAGCAGGTATGAAGCCGCCGGGTTTGCTTCAGGGGAATTTTATTTTTAAGAAGCTTCCCGATGGAAACCTCGACAAAAATAAGGTTGTTTGCACCTTGTGCAATGCGGAATTAGTTTACTGTAGGAGTTCATCCAGTCTCAAGTACCACCTAAACGCAAAGCATCCCTTAGCTAATGCGGAAGATGCCGGGCCAAGCACTGATGTAGCGCGGGGGAAGACTCGTCGTCAAACAACTATGTTTGAGTGCAACCGAGGCAAGCCCGTCAGCACAGCTCTATCAGCCAAGCTAACTAGTCTCCTCGCTCAGTGGATCGCCACCAGCTGCAGGCCCATTAGCGTGGTTGAAGATGACGGGCTCGAGCTTGTTCTCCAGGCGGCCACAGGTGACCCATCTTACAAACTACCTGCGAGGCGAACTATCATGAGGAGAATACATGACCAGCACGCAGAAGAGAAAGCTACGAAAGTTGAGAAGATGGTAGAGGCGAGGTCTGTAGCACTGACTGGGGACCATTGGGCGTCCGTTAACAACGACAACTACCTCGGCGTTACAGTACACCTCATCGATGCTAGCTGGGAACTTCACTCCTTCGCTTTAGGTATGCTACGTTATGTCATTTTAAATTACATAATTTAATTTCGTAGCCTTTTAATTACCACCACGTTATGTTTGCTTCTTGATAATTGCTAGTTGTTTACTACTAGTAGTGAAATTATTCTAATTTACTTTTTCTGTCCGTTAGGTGTGATGAAAACAGAGGAGCGTCACTTTGCAGAAGCGTGTGCAAGGCAGTTCCTCGACGTCGCTAATCAGTGGGGGATAACTGACAAAATAAGCACTATTGGAACAGATAGCCCTCCTAATATGGTGGCAGCAGGGAGGATACTTCCATTCGAGCACTTGCCCTGTGTTGCGCATGTTGTACAGAGAGCTATTGTAATGTCACTTCGGGAAGGTGGTTTTGATGGTGCACTGGCCAAGTGCCGTAAAGTGGTCGGACATTTCAAACACAGTCCGGCCAACTCAGACGAGCTAAATGTCCAACAATCCTCCCTTGGACAAGTTAAGGAGTCACTTGTGCAAGATGTTCCAACACGTTGGAATTCCACTCTTGAGATGATAAAGCGCGTGAGGCGCAACAGAGACGCACTGCACACAACGCTGTCGCTGCAGAAGCACAACCTGGCCCTCCCAACAAATGCGGATTATGAGAAGTTGGCAAAGCTAGAGAAACTGATGGAGCCATGCAGGTATGGTCTACAAAGATAGTGTGTTCATGAATTGGCATACAAGTTTTTAAATGTCACTTTGTATGTAAGAAACACCTGCCCTTAAATGTGTAATCTGAGTTAAATTAATCTGTCACTAATATTTTTTTGCTGTGTGTCTGTCTGTCTGTCTGTCTGTCTGTAGGTACATCACTGAGCTCCTTGGTGGAGATAAGTATGTATCCTGCTCTGTGGTTCTACCTGCCCTGTGCCACCTCCAGCACGCGATGAACATCTCAGATGATGATCCTGCCTATATTGTGCGATTCAAGGCTGCCTTCATCAAGGACCTCAACCAGCGGAGGGAGAAAATAAACCTGGAATGGCTTAAGGTATGTCAGAGTGACCAGAAGATAACTACATTGTATGACCATAATACACTGTAAAGCCAGATGAATAAGTCATGAAGAAATATGGAGGTTGGATTTGGAAAGTGACATTTTCATCAATCAATAATTATTATTTTTTATTCATCAAAGGTGGCGACTGCTCTAGATCCACGATTTAAGGACCTCAAGTGCTTGCCCAGAGCAGAGAGGGAGCCAGTGTGGGCAAAGCTAAGTGCGTTGATGAAGGGAGAAGAACCTGCTCTGCAGCCACTCAGGGAGGAGAACCCTGAGCCACCTAAGAAGAAAACAGCCCTGCTACTGATGGGATCCGACTCAGAATCAGATGAGGAGACACCAGAAGATAGTACAGTGGAGAGGTACAAGGTAGAGCCCAGTGCCAGTCTAGATCAGTGTCCACTGAAGTGGTGGTCGGAGCACACTGCTGTCTATGGTAAGATGGCCCAAATTGCCCGTAAATACTTGGGGACTCCTGCCACAACTGTCCCATGCGAGAGACTTTTTTCTTTAGCAGGCCATATTGTGCAGAAGAGGAGAGCTTGTTTGTCACCAGAAAATGTGAACAAACTGGTCTGCCTGAGTGACTGGTGGAAGAAGGAGAAATAGAGCTTTGACTGACACAAAGCTACTGACTGTAAACAGTTCATTACAACCTGTTATATAGGCCTACTGTTCAACTAAAAATAAACAGTTAATAAACACAAGTACATCTCATTGTCATTGATTTATTTTCATCACCAATTATCATAGAACAGCTTTCTCAAGCAGTTTGTGATGCATTTTGGAAACTGGAGATGAGCCCCTGGTCTAATGCACCACCTGGCTTGAGAAACCCGTTCTCAAAGACTTACTTTTAGTCATTATTTGGGTAGCACACATATTCTGAATGCCTTCGGCAGAATTCAAATGAGCCATTTTAATCTAGATTAATCTAGATTAATTCCAAGAATACAGTGAGATTAATCTAGATTTAAAAAATGAATCTATGCCCACCACTAATAAATACATAGGGACACATTTGTGAAAGTGATCGCAGGCCTCCTCCGGCAAGCTGGGTGTAATCACCTAATCAGAGAGCCCCGGTGCTTCATCCTGAAGGAGTTAAATAGTTGGTGCGTGCGAGCCGGGAGAAAACACTGAAGCATGTAGAAGGGAGGCATTTCTACCAAGTCAGGAGAGGCAGCCGGTAAGATCCATAATGTTGTGTCAGTGCTCCGCAGAGTCACGGTTTATGTTCTGGAAAATAGTTTGTGCGTGCGCCACGTGTCCCTTTGGAACTCGACGAAAAAGAAAAAGCTGTGTCATTGGAGTGGAATCCTGTTTTAAAGTCCGGTAGATGCCTCAAGTCCCTTTCAAGTGGGGAACTCTGCAAGCAAAATCAGAGGAGACTTGACAGTGAAAAACCGGGAGACCAGGAATTGGAAGAACTCCTGAAACGCTGAACTACAACTCAAGCAAAACATCTGAGACCTGATCATCCAAGGTTCCTCGTTCTTGGATCACACCACTCCCCAGGCAAAGGGCAGAATGCCCAAAAAAGGAGAAAACATGGCGGATCAAGCGAGAGGAAAGTCTGTGGAGCAACTAAAGGTGGAGAGGACGACGGCAAAGCGATTAGCCTCTCGTCTGGCCAACACCATCACCAGGACTTATAAGGACATGTCTGAAGAAGAGCTCAGAGACAGTTTAAAGAAATTCATTAAAGAAGTTGAAAAAGTAATGGAAGCAAATGATTAATTGGAGGCTAGGTTCATGGCAGAGCTGGACACAGCTGAAGAAGCTGAGTTAACGAGTCAGCAAAAAGGCGACCTACAAGAAACTGCAGAGGAGAGTACGCGGAAGCTTGAGGAGGTAAAGAAACTTATTCATGAAGCTCTGTGGACCAACTTTGGAGAACTTGAAGTGTCAGTAGCGCTACAAGCGGCGGAGGCTGAGTGTGAACGTGCTGCTGCTGTACAGCCTGGTGGTAATCTTGAGGACTATGGCTTCACACTCAACCATCTGAAAGAACTTATAAAAGCTGCAAAAGAAGTGCACAGTCGGTGGAGGCAGTGGATCCCTCCAGAAACGCGGAAAGACCTGCAAAGTCACCTACGGGGGTTTGAACTTAATTTCCCCAAATTAGTCTCCAGAAAGGCAGACTTCATTCAGGCAAAACTTAAGGGGGACACTGAAGGAGTGGCATTCAGCCAGATATCCTTTGGCATCCATTAAATTGAAGCCAGCAACACTTCCCAAGTTCAGTGGCAACAAACGCAAATTCCACAGATGGAGGATGGACAGGGAGGCACTTCAGTAGCAAGGTGAGCCAACAGGATCAAAGAAGGTGAAGAAGGTCCAACTGCTGGACAGTCTCAAAGACAGAATGACAAGAGATCTTTGCCTCACTGCCTACAACACTGCAGATGATATCTTACGTGTCCTAGAGAACCGCTATGGAAATCACGCATCCATCGCCATCAAAATAGTGGATGAGTTACAGATGATGCCAGCTGTCAGAGGATATCAGCCACGTAAAATTGTGGAATTCATCCAAACTGTGGAAAAAGCTCTTCAAGATTTGAGTGACCTTGGGGAGACAGGTTCTATAAAAATCCATTAGTAACCAAATCCATTGAGAGTAAACTCCCAGATACCCTAAAGAAGGAGTGGCTTGTCTATGCCACTGAAATAAAATGTTCTGGTTCTACGCAGAATCGGGTTGACTGTCTCCTGACTTTCCTTAACCTGTTTAGACCGAGAGTGCCCCCATAGAAAGTAGGTGGTATCCTATATGAGAGTCAGAGATGGGAAAGTACATTTACGCTTATATTTTGATGCTTATACTTTTGTACTTTTACAGGACTTGTACTTGTAACAGAGTATTTCTACACTCTGGTACTTCTACTTTTACTTAACCTATTTAAGCAAGTAAGGAAGTTGTTGTACATGAGTTTGGGTCTTAATATGCTCTGCTCAATATGGGCCTAATAATGCAGTAGTACCACAAGATTAGTAATTCTCCCATAATAACACTTAACAAATATGATCTATTCTTATGTAACAAGACATGAAATTGAAAGTATTAATTGTGTCTAAATAACTCAAAATTAGGTATTTTTATTTAAGAATGTGTTTTAGGGTATTGACAGTTCAGCTACCAATAGCAAGGTGATATTGACCTGTCAACCCAGTCTCATGGCATTTCGTGTTCACCAACACGATTTTTAATCTATTGATTCGTGTTCACCAACACGATTTTCCCCTTTTTTTCGTGTTGCACAGCACGATTTTAAAAGCAATGTATTTCTACTGGTAATGTGTTTTGTGCCTGCAGCAAGTATTTTTCTCCGGTCGGGTTGTGGAAGACCAGAAGCTGTGTGGTTCATAAAAACATTTTCTTACTCAATATCAAGCCACAATTATCGCTTTTATTTTAAATCGTATAATTTCTGACTTTTGTTGCCGTCTGTGAGGAAAATAAATGGGGCTCAGAGCCTCAGAATACTGAAATCTTTATTTTTAAATATTTTTTTCCTTCTAATTTGTTATTCTTTTCAAAATAACACACTGTTATTTACTCACCAATAACACACAATTATCCTTGCTTTTATTTATTGGTTTAATTCCATAATCTCTGGCTTTTTTGGCGTCCGTCAGGAACTGAATTTCAAAATAAAAATAACCGGAAACAGACGTAGGCATTTCGAGCCATTACCCAAGATCCTCAGCTATGTTTTAAGCTCGCTGATTGGATGTTTTAGCCGCAATGCATGCCGGGATTTGGTGTTTATATGATATGAAATCTGGAAAACATTTTAAAAGAATAAAATAACACTTAATTCCGAGTGTTTTTGCTTTTCTCTTTGAAAGTCATCACATAACGGCATTGTAATACATGGTTCAGCTGCATTACAAATTCGGCTGACTTTTACATTTGATCTAATCTAAGCACAGCTGATATAAAAGGAATTGTAGTTTTTAAAGATATTACTGATTTTCTTAGAATATAAGAATGTAAATACTGAGTCTGAAATAGTATAGCAATATGCTGTAAAATTATGTGAAAGTATGAATAAAACTACACATCTTCAGATGTTGTACATAAATACTGTAAGTGTCCTACACTCATAATACAAAGTTATTATGGCTGTGTGTACCTTGTGTGCACCGCCTAGTAGTTAAAGCACGTTATTGAATTATTGTTTTATGTTAGATGTTCAACATGCTGGCTCCAACGGCGTTTATTTTCTTGATTCAGCGTGCCGAGCATTGACAACAGAGTACGATTGAATCGTTCTGGCTGGGGATCCCCCTGTGGGTGATATGGGGTTGTACGTGATTTTCGTATGCCCAACATCCTCAGCAGTTCTTTAAAGGGAGGGAATCGTCATGACACACATTTTTAAATAATTATCATCCGATAAAACAGACCAGTCTCTGCCAGTCTTTCTTCTTTTTCTTTTTTTTATCCGATGACGTTATCAGTGATTTTAAGCTGATTAATTACCGAAATAACATCAACCCTGTGGGCGGCGCCATTTTGACGAGTCACATGACTTATTTTACCGGAAGTGACTATGCGTTTGGTGTCGAGGACAAATTGACGTATGTGCTTTGTTCATGTTGTTTACTCTAGTTACTCTCACAATTCTATTGAAATATGCCTCATTGTATCGCGAAACATTGCCACAATTCGGATAGGAACAATCCACGGAATGCTCCGTGTGCACGTGCACGTGTGCTCCGTGAATGCTCCGGAATGCTTTCTTTATTTGACTGATTAACTACTATGACATTTATTCAACTACATTGTACCATTATTATGTTAGGCAAGGCTGCCAACACTCACGCATTGAGCTTGAGAATCACGCAATTAACCCATATCTCACGCACTCACGCCACACTTGCCTTTCCTCACGCTAAGTTTTCGTCCAAAACAAATGTATATAAATATAAAAATAAAGTGAAGGAACAGCAAACCGAGCGATCTACGAAATGAGACGGTCTTCTGGCTTAGTTCAGTAAAGTTGGAACGATATTGGGAGATTCTGATTTCAAGGATCAATAACTCATGAACAAAACGTTATTCAGACACAAATGACGTCTCCTAAGTACCGGTGTAAGGTTGACAACGAACTACAATCACAGTTTGATAAAAAAAAGCCAATACGCGCCGTCCTCCGAGCTGGGCACATTACATTGGTCTCTCTATCCGCAGCCGGAGAAGAAACGAGTGCTCTGCTCAGGGACCGTCTGCAAAGTGCAACTCCGAAAAAAGAGAATACAATAATATTCAATCACTATTATACAATGGAGCGTGCAGCTTCTCTGCTGGGGGATTGTTACGTCCCAAACTAGGGGAAGAGGAATGCAACACACACCAGTATGGAATTGGTATTAATAATAAGTGTTTATTTAAAACAGCTGTGAACAAAATGGCAGGCAAGCAGCCTGAAACAACCAAAAGGGCCAAAAGGGCACAGGTTGACAAATAACCAACTAAAGGAGGACTCAAAAAGGGGAGTCTAAAGACATACAGGGAAAATAAATACTATACTAAATAAAGAACAAAACAAAACCTCACTCTAAAAGTGGTACAACTAACACAGAGAATCTATACAACACCACAACTAAACTACAGGCAACCGTCACCGAATCCTAAACTATTCTAAACACTAACTAAGCTACTCTACACTCTAACTAACCACACAAGTTTAACCCCAGAACAGAGAGCAAGTAGCGAGAGGCATCTGTCCACATACAGAGCCTCCAGAATGAGGATTGTCCCCAAGCTTTGTAGTCATCTCCAGCAGGTGTGCGCCGGCTGTGAGCTGCGATTGGAGTGCGTCGGGCCCGGCGTGCTCCAATCGCAATCTTCAGGAGGCGGACCAGGAGATGGGAGCCAATACCGGGAGGGCAACCGCACAGCTCATTTACATAGAACACACAGCTGAAAACACTCAGACGATCAGGAAGGCAGCAGCCGTAACAGGGATTTTGAGGGGAAACAGGAGGATTGCGGTTCACTGTCCGCAGCTCTCCTATCTAACCCTGTCAATATGGCATCTCCTGTGTAATGTATAATGTATTGTGTATGTAATGTCCTGTGTATGTCACAATCAGCTGTCTTAGGAAGTCATCCTTGCATCCACCCCCCCCCCCCCCCCTCCCCCGTTACGTTTTGTTTAGTTGTTTGTTGTTACATGTTTTGATGTACGGTTAAGTTATCTGGAGCAATGTCTGTTAAAAATAAAAATAAATTAAAAAATAAATTTAAAAAATCACTATTATACAGCTTATTACTACCAAACTCAACACACACATCAATAGTCTCCTGTTGGTCATACTACAGCAGAGAGTTTGGAAGAATATGCTTTTGAATAATTGTGGGGAATATTTATAATGTAAAATCTTCAATAAATATGGCATCATCTTAAATAACTTTACTATTATACAGTATATTTCTACCAAACTCACTATTTGCATTGTTGTTGTTAGCATCTGGTTAGCTTAACGGATATTAAAAGCTGTTTTTAAAACAATGAGAGGGAGAGCTCTGTCCTGTCAGACTGAGAGATAACTACAGCTCAGTGAGGTAAGGGACTCTGTTTAGATACTTTAGTCTAGTTATCTCAGTGGGTCTCATACGTTTTGGTCACCATTTATGAGAATAAATGAAAAACAGTTATGAAATACTATATGACAGTGAAACAAGAATACAGTTCAAAAGGTGAGTGATTTGTAAAATATCCATAAAGAAAAAGAAAATCTGTTTACCATAAATTCATTTTGCTCTCAAAGTGCAGCAGGTTGATGCATTTAACTTCAATATTTAAAAAATGAACACATGAACGTTTCTTTTTTCGGTTCACCCAAAAAAAATCTCACTCCAAGCTGAACTCAAATGTTGGCAGCCCTGTGTTAGGACTCCTACCCTACATTGTTCTATAAAGAATGCATTCTGTAGATATGCTTTTTGATTTCTTTTATCATGGCTATACTTAGTAAAGTTTTGGTTTTGAAAATTATCTGTCATTGTCCTTCATGTCCTTGCCATGCAATTGTAGACAGAATCCATTTGACACGCTTTAGAATTAACAACCATAAACTTCTTATTGAATATGGTCGATAATCAAAATACTCCTGTAAATGACAGGTTGTGCGAACATTGCCATGAGATTGAGGATGAAAATCATTTCCTCCTAGAATGTAAACATCATTATAAAACTTTTGATAAAGTCAATTCAATCTTTAATCCAGAACTTCCTAACCAAATAAAATGTCTTTAGTTGATATGTCCATTAATAATAATAATAATAATAATAATAATAATAATAATAATAATAATAATAATTGTAAAGTATATCATGCTAAGAAGAAAGGGCCGTTCCCATCAAATTTACCCACCTTTCATTTATTGGTTCAACCAAAGAGGTGCGTTTCACATCCTTCATGGCAACCAGTGCTGTTCTCAATACAGCTTTTTCTAACACCACAGTGTCGAATTCCCTGAGTAAACATATGCAATCCAAGTCGTCTGTGAACAGTTTATTTTCAAGATCTTCAAGCTCATGACAACATATGTTCACAAGAGAATTGTCCATGGCTACACACCGATCGCAAGTACACCATTCATGTACAGGTCTCCCTACTCGCCCCCCGAAATCAATTGCACGAGTAAAGGGATCGTCTCCAGCAAGATCACCGTGCTGTTCATGCACATCGTCACTGTCCCTGGATTCCTGACGGTTCTGGCCACTTGGCTCGAACCTGTATGGCTGAATTCCCCCATCCAATCTCTCCACATTGCTCAAAACTTCTTCCTCGCCTGACGAGTCCGAACTCAAATACTCTGCCATGTTTTCGTCTAATGAGCTGTCGTGTTTACAAAGTGAATGCATAGATGACGTTACGACCTAGTTTTTCGGATCATGTGACTACTGAAAATGGCCAAAATGGCAGCTGCCTGACGGAATATACAGGTTTTGATAAAAAAGAGTTATAAAATCATTATTTACCGGGGAATATTGCTGATTTCTTCAGGGTATGGTTTAAACATAATGATTCACTAAATACTGAAGTTTTTATTAACTATCTAATGACCGGAGCCTTCCTTTAATGAGTCTGGACTCAAAATCTCGTCCTTGATCAGAATGGATCCGTGTAGGCAATCCATAATGCACAAAATACTTTTCCACTAAGATCTTGGCAACGGTGAAGGTTTTTTGGTTCTTGGTAGGAAAGGCTTGAGCATATCTTGTGAAGTGGTCAGTAACAACCAACACATTACTAATTCCGGTTGAATCAGGTTCTATAGAGAGAAAGTCGATGCACACAAGCTCCATTGCTCCGGTGCTGACTATTTGATGTAATGGGGCAACTCTTTGACATGGGCTTTTCCTCAAGATGCACTCTCCACAGTTCCTGATATATTGCTCAACATCAGCTGCGATTTTTGGCCAGTAGAACCTACTTCTGAGAATATCAGTAGTCCTCTCTTGTCCTAAATGACCTAAGTCATCGTGCATGGACTTCAATACTACTGCCTTGAACTCAGCAGGTAGCACAAGCTGGTCAGTCTTCTCTCCTGTATGACTTGTACTCACACAGTGAAGAAGTCCATTTCTCTTGACCAACTTTCAGACTTATTTTTTAATTAGCATCAACTCCGGGTTAGACTGGATATCATCCGGCCATTTGCCACACTTCATGGCACTGATTGTAGCTCCTATCACATGATCTCAACCTTGAGTTGCCATCAACTCCTGCCGGGACATTTGTCCTAGTGTGTTAAGCTGTAGGCGAGTAGGAAAGGTATATTATACAGCGGTGCACATAAGTGGTACGCAGGTACGCATGCGCGGCAACAATCTGAAATGCGTACCGTCACTTGTGTCACAAAGCGCATTTGCGTACCGACGTACTTGTGAAGCTTTTCCAGAAGGCGGTTAGATCACCGGACGACAGTTTGTTTCCGTGTGCACAGACAGAGCTGCTGTTAACGTCGGTCTGTACCGCAGCACTGCGCTAAAACAGCTGATCACAACGTTCACACGCTCTGTGGTCACGAAGCTCTGCACTCCACTAACCCCCCCCCCCGCTGACATTCGCGATACAGAGGGCTTCATGGGAACTTTGAGGGGAGCCCAGGATACCGATTCGCTGGCATATGGACTTAACTCCAGCTTGAGAGATGTTATGCCAGTCAGTCTCTCCGTCTCTTGGTTCCATTCTTGATAACAGATCAGAGTCAATGTATTTCCTGCCAGGTCTGTAGATAATGTCAAAATCATACACTGACAAATCCGACAGCCAACGATGTCCCGTAGCGTTGAGCTTCGCTGTGGTAAGCACATACTGTAAGTCAGCGGATTGTTTTTTCCTTGTCCTCTTCCTTCATAGCTATTTGATAATAGCCAATCCTTAAATTCAAGACAGAAAACCACTGACTACCGGATAGGCTGTCCAGAGCCTCATCGATGCGTGGTGTAGTGTATTGGTCAGTCACAGTACGGCTGTTGAGAGTAGGGTAGTCGATGCACATCCTTAAATCTCTGTTCTTCTTCCTGACAATCACTATAGGTGACGCATATGGACTTTTAGAATCTTTGATTATGCCTGCTGCCAACAACTTCTGGATATGACGGCGCACATCGTCAATATCAGCTGGAGCAATGCGCCTGGAACGTTCACGAAATGGTCGTGGATCTGACAGACGAATAGTGTGCTCCACTTCCATGGCGAGTCCCACATCCAGTTCATCCAGAGAGAAGACATTTGCTTTCTTAGACAACTTCTGACATAGCCTTGTTTTCCATTCTTCCGGAATAGGTGACTCTCCAAAGTCGATGAAACTGGCATTAAAATCTTGACTCACTGGCTGTTGTTTTGATGCTGTTGTAACAACATCAGTAACACAGAGATGACCTAACACAGTGCCAACTATAGTTGCATCTTTCAGCGACTCGTTCTGGACTAGGACTATGAACTAATTAACATCCACAGCAATGCTTGGTATCACCATGGGCTGCAACAGTACACCTGCCGGCAGAGGGTTTGTGAGAGAGGCTTCGACCATCAATATTTCATTGGGTAAGGGATGCTTTATCTCGACCTTGCAGATGACTTTACCACTGCTTCCTGCAGGTAATGTCAGGGGTCCAGGGCCTTCCCACTTCACACATCCGACTTCATCATCCTCTTCTCCTTTCAGCTCTGTAGTCCTCATCTCTTTCTGTTTCTCAGTGCAAGTGTTGCGTATCCCGAAAGTGTGGGCCACAAACACTCCAGTTGTATCTTCACACAGCTGAGCTAACCGCTTAGCAAGGCTTGCTTTGGTGTTGGTCCCTATGAGCACAGGTGTTTGATCTGGACCTGGTGGGTCAGGACAAATTAATGCCAGGGCGGACATAGCGGTTGGCGTTCCTGCCACTTTCTTCGGAAACTCTAGGTCTACCGCTACGTAGCCAAGGTACGGATAACTAGAGTCACCCAAGTCCCAGATGTCAAGTTTCTTCACTGGGTGAATCTGAGTGTCTGACAGATATCTCTTGTACCAGGATTCAAAGATAATGCTAACACGAAATCCACTGTCTAATAGTGCATCACATAGGTGACCGTTCACTTTCACTGGCTCTAAGGATGGCGGCCCTATTAAACCTTCTGGTATGCCACAGGAGTCGAGCATGTCCACAGCACTCTTCCTTACTGTACAGCAGGCCTATTCAACTGGCGGCCCGCGGGCCGGATGCGGCCCAGAACCAACTCCCGAGTGGCCCAGCCTCCCGTAGCCAAATTCCTACACTAGTACAGACCATGAACGCAACACTCCGCGTTGCATAGAAACCACCAAACCACAACCCAGCACGTTTTTTGAAAGTGCATCTAGTGGTGCTAGTAACGGTGGTCCTATGATAGCAACTCTAAAACATGTCCCTCTCAACTCTGAAGCGTAAACAGAGACAAAACGGTAATTGATCTTGTGGAGCAGATCCAAGTCAAGCTGGACCTTTTCGCTACCGACTTGAGCACGGGTCGGATGCTGCATTTTCCGACGCTCCCCAAACACATCACATCTCCGGCACAAATCACGGATGTGATGACAGATTTCATTGCGAGGTTGAAAGAGAACTTTGCCGGTCGATTGGATGGACTTGCTCTGCCCACAGACGTGATGATGGGCTTTGCCAGAGACCCCTTCACTGTTGCAATAGAGGGGGACGTATCAACCAGAGCAAAGGAAGTGGTCCCCTGCATCGACAAGGGGAAATATACACTGGAACTTATTGACATGCAGCGCACTAAAGGGCCAGCGACGTTTTGGAGTGATGTCAAAAAACAGCAGTTCCCTAACGTTCAGAAAGTAGCGATCTGTGTGCTCAGTATATTTGGATCAACATACACATGTGAATCAAGCTTTTCACACATGAACTCAATCAAAAGTAGCACTCGCTGCTCCCTGACTGACAGCACTCTTCACCAATGTCTTAGGATTGCATTGACATCCTATGAGCCAAAAATCACTGCTCTTGTTCAAAACAAAAAATGTCCCTTCTCCCATTGAGAAAGTCAGCGATGACAAATCACAAATGAGGTGATAGTAAGCACCTAGTTTACTATAGTAGACGTGTAGTGTAGTATTCATTCATATAGTTACCCGTATCCCTTGTTATGGGTTTGTGCACTGAAGTGTTTGACAGTTCTTTCTGTATTCATTTAAATGCACTTTGTAATGTGTCTGGGACAAATGTGACCAAAACGTATGATCTTTTTGTTATTACTTGAAAGGTGAACAAATATTGCTACAGTACTACCTCTTTGTGTTGCATTGGAGCTCTTTAGCTGTTTTTTTTGTATGTGAGCGCATTTATTAAGACTGCTATTATTGTATTCAGTAAATGCACTTTGTGATGTGCCTGGTTCAAAAAAAATAACCTGAATATTTGCCTTCTAAAGCAAACAAATGTAATGCTACAACTGTGCACTTTTTTTTCAGATTCTGTTAAATTAATGCTAATTTTGTTAGAAGAACAATGAATAAAAATTGCATGTTTTTCATCGCAGTAATATGTGTTGGTTTAAAATGTGTCACTACCCGCTTTTTACAGGCCGCTGAATGTCTGGCCCAGCTGAATTTTGTAGTTATAAAATCTGGCCCAACTGAATGTGTAGTGGAATAGCCCTGCTGTACAGGATGTATTGCTCCTTTTTGAGAGCTTGAATAAGTCTCTGAATCACTTTGTTTTGATTTTCAGGGTTTCTGCATTTTCCTGCCATGTGTCCGTTTCCCCCACAATGGTAACAGAAGCGTTCCTCTGAATCAGTTAAGGGTCGGTTTGGAATATTAACAGTCATTGCAGTAGCTGTAGTTCCAACATGAAGGGACATTTTTTTGTTCACTTTTTGTTCTAGCTGTTGCATTTGTTTTTTCAGAGCTACTACTTCTGGATCCAAATTAGTCTCTGTAGCTGGTTCTACGCTAACTGGCAGTTTTTCATTTCTCTCATCTTTGTCTTGATGGGAATGTGTGGAGAGTGCTGCAAACATTGATTTTACTTCCTTAATTTCAGCTCTCAAACTTTGTATTTCTGACTGTTTGTTTTCCACTTGAAGCTTAGCATTGACTGTACGTACTGTTACGACCCTGGGTCGTTAGGTCATTTGTGTGTGCATTTTTCCCTCCTCCTGTGAGTGTCTGTGTGAGCAAGCAGGTGGTGCCCGTTAGCTGATTAGCTACCTCCTGCATGCTGATTGGTCCACCTGAGGAGACGGGAGCATATTAAGCTACAGCCTTGCAGTTCCTCGGCCGCTCTCCCTGACTTGACTTCTCCTACTCCCAACACAAATTTGCGTTACGATATCTGTCCTGTTGTGCTAATACTTATTTATACCGTATACCGGTCCTTCTCTTGTGTCGTGAGACTGTTGAAAGAAAAGCTACTGAACCTGTCTTTGTAGACACGCTTTACTTTTTTCTTAGGAGTGCAAAACCCTTTTCTTTTGAATATTCATTTTCTCCTGTTTTTACAGTAGAGTAGGTAAGAAGCCTGTATGTTTATTTTCTCTTTCGTTATGTAAGATTTTTGTGTTTGAAGGTCTGTTTTGTTTTATGGTTGTGTTACTCCTGTTTGTAATACGTTTTTGGTAATTAAATTTACCAAACGCCATTCTCTGACTCGGTGTCTGTGTTCTTGGGAGTGGGAAGAGTGGGGAGAGTGCACATTTTGTGCTGCGCCTAGGTTCCCCTAGACCTGGGCGTAACATAAATTGGGGTCTTGTCCGTCCGGTCCTTCCGTTCTTTTCATCGTGTCGGGTAAGCATGGCTATTTCCTCTTCTCGCACATTCTAGGTCTCTGGTTGACAGTTTTTCTTTTTGGAATTCACAATGGAGAGTCAGTTGGAATTGTTTACTACGGACCCTTCCATTGAGAGACTAGATGACTGCACAGTAGCAGATTTAGTGTTAATTGCACAGTTTTATGATGTGTTTGTGCCTACAAAAACAAAAAAACAAGAGTTAAAAGACCTCTTGTGTGCAGAACTAGTGGAGAAGGGTGTATTTGAGGAAAAACATGAAGTGGTTGATCTCGCAGGTTTCTCCGCCCCACTCCAAGGCCTGCCTTTCAAAGCTGTGATGTCTGTAGAGGAGCTACAGCTGACTCTGCGCATCAGGGAGGTAGAGCTGAGACACAAGGAGTCGGAGGTAGAAGCCATGCACCTAAGGGTAAAAGTTCTGGAGATAGAGTGGAGAGTCGCTCTACCATCCAGTCCAACACCTACCCATAGATCACACACAAATCCCCATGAAAGTTTTGATGTGAGTAGGCAGATAACATTAGTTCCACCTTTCAGGGAGTCAGAGGTGGATACGTACTTTAATGCTTTTGAACGCATCGCTATTATGCTGCAGTGGCCAAAGAGAGTGTGGCCTCTGTTGTTGCATTGCAAATTGGTGGGTAAAGCTCAGGAAGTCTGTAATGCCCTGACTATTGAGAAGAGCCTTGATTATGATGTTGTGAAAGCCACGGTCCTTCGAGCGTATCAATTGGTACCAGAGGCATACAGACAAAAATTTAGGAATGGTAAGAAAAATGTCAACCAGACCTATGTAGAGTTTGCGAGAGGAAAAGGTGGCCTTTTTGATAGGTGGTGTCAAGCCAGCAAAATCACATCCATAGAGGATAGAGCCATATGAAATCCGCGTTCACGGAATCGCGGACGGAATCGCGGAATTGACCAATAAAAATGGAATCAACTGTAAAACGTGGAATATTGCAGAATTTGCCATAATTTGGACTGAAATTCCGTTTTCGGGAGAACGATGGAACGTTTGGTGCAAAGCAAAAATGACCGGGACGCTAACACGTGTTACAACGCACACGTCACTTCCACACTGCTTCACAACAACACAGCAATGTCCAAGCGTGTAGCTGCTTCGGTATCAACATCATCATCTAAAAAGCTACGAAATTCCACACTAAACCCTCAATTCAGAGCACAGCAGTATCCGAATGATTTTTATGCCTCCGGCGATAAGTTATTTTGTAAATATTGTCAACATACCGTGGATTGGACCCGCAAAAATACGTGCGACGATCATTTAGTCTCGAAAAGCCATGTCAGAAACAAGGGAAAACACTGTGCTTCCCAAAACACACCTGCACTTCAAACTACAATTACAGCAAGTACCTCGTCAGCAGATTCAAGACGAGAGTTTGTGCAGGACTTTGTAGCTGTTTGCGCCGAGTCAGACATCCCTTTAGCAAAGCTGAAGACGCTGCGACCATTTCTAGTTAAGCACTGCAAGCAGGGAGGAGCGCTGCCCGAGAACGAAACAGCCCTTCGTCAAATCCATCTGCCCCGTGTGTTTGACCAACATATAACGGCTGTTTTGGAGAAAATCCGTGGGAAGAAGTTGTCGGTGGTTGTTGACGAGACGACCGATACCAGGGACTGCAGTGTTCTAAACATTGTCATTGGTGAGCTAATGAACAGCCTATTAACATGTCGTTTAAATATCCTAATTGTTTTTACATGCTGCAGTGTGCATTGTCAGCATGCAAAGTGTGATGACGATGATCTCTGCCTGGTGATCACAATAGATACAGCTAGAGGGCGAGGCTAATCAATGACACTATTGTGATTAAATAGCTATGTACAGTAGTCCTACATTTAGGACTATAGATGGAAATTATAGCTCCTTGCTAAATCTGGTGCACCAGTCTATTTTTTTAATGCAAATGATTGTCAGTGCACACTGTCCTTTATAAACAAAATAAACTAAAGGTGCATAAATTATGCATTACTGTATTTCATCACAATAGAATAGATACTATAGCTAGGCTACTGACATTGTGATAATGTCAGTAGCTAGCTGTATCTATTGTTTACACTTGAAATGTTTATTTTTATTTTGTGCATTTTTATTTTGTCACAATATTATTTGGCTTAAAAATATAATAATCTTTTGCTTGTGTTATCTTTCATTGCAGGTGTTGAAAACCAGTACTATCTGGTGGATGTAATTTTCATGGATCGATGCAACCACTCAACAGTTGCCCAAGCCATCATACGCTCCTTCCACAGCAATAATCTGGAACTGAATGATGTCTGGGCAGTGGTCACAGATAATGCCTCCTACTGTCTGAAGGCATACAGGGAGATTCTAAAAGGAGTGATGCCCAACAGTGTCCATGTAACGTGCCTCTGCCATATCATAAATCTGGTGGGTGAGACCTGGCAGCACTACAGATACTTCTCTGATGCTGCATCACTTGTGGCAGCGATGAGATCTGTCTTCTGCAGGAAGCCTGCTAGAAAGAGAAGATGGGTGAGCTTCCTCAACAACAAGGAGTTTGTGCACACCAAGGCTCCTCCTGAATCAGTGGGCTCCAGATGGAATAGCTGGTTTGAGGCAGTGCAGTACCACGCAGAGCATGTTCATCTGTACAGAGATTTTTTGTTGGAAGAAAATTCATCAGCCCAAGCAGTCACAAACATCCTCAGCCTGCTAGAAACAGAGGAAAAGATGCAGGCCCTCACTGTGAAGCTAACCTTCATCGCAGAAGGCTGCTCCAAACTGATGACAGCTCTGACTATCCTAGAAGGAACCCATCGTACCACAGCAGTGTCTGCATACAACATCATGGAGGACCTGGGCTCTTACCTAGTGAATGGAACAGCAAAAACATGCGGGTTTGGTGCCAAGACAGATGAGCTTCTGAGAAAGACGGGTGTTCGAGAGAGGAAGCAGGTTCTTGACGATCTCCATGATGCCTTCCACTTGGCCTTCACAAAGTTCTCCAAGCACTGGGACACGCACCCAGCCAGAGAGATCTACAAGCTGATAAGAGTGTTCGATCCAAGGCAGGCACCAGCCATGGAGAAGCGGATGGAAGCCTACACAAGACTGATACCCATGGCAAACCCATCACAAGAGCTCAGTGAGCAATGGATTGCCTACCAGCACTCCAGGGAGCCCTTGGCAGCTGATGTCACTCTTGCTGATTACTGGAGGGGCATGAGTGTGAGATTCCCAAAAGTTGCAGAAATGGCAATGTCCTACATCTACTTCCCAGTCAGCTCAGTTGACTGTGAGAGGAGTTTTAGCAAGTACAAGACTCTCCTTACAGACAAGCGAGAGGCACTCACCGAGCTCAACACAAAGAGGCTGACCATCATGTACTTCAATGGAGATGTCTCTGATAGATGGAAGACTTAAATGGACAGACAGGAGCTAATAAGGAGTAGTAGTACTAGTCATACTACTACAGGGAAACAGAAACACGTTTTATTGTTTTAGTTTCAAGTTTTCAACTAAATTCAGGTTACTAAGTAAGTTGTTGCATATTTTCTGATGCATTTTTTCATTTATAATGAAAAGCGTAACAGTTTACAGTTATTGTGTTTACAGTTATTGTATTGAGTGTTTTGTTTACAGTTATTTATCTTTTTTACTTGAAGCACAGAGAGAAAAGTTTGCTTAAAATGTGTTAACTCAGAAGCCAGAAGCCAAGGGAATGTTTTGTTTAGAGTTTTTTCTTTACTTGAAGCTTATAAGCACTTTAAAATTGAACTGTAGCACTTAAACATTAAAAAAGACTGTTATATCTTATTGAATTGTGGAAATTTATTCATTTCCACTTATTAGACACTATTTCTGATGGTAAAATTAGCGTAAAAAGCAAAATACAGAATTCTGAAATATTAAAACGGAAAAAACGGAATTTGGCAAAAAATAAAATGGAATTTGGAAAATAATAAAACGGATTTCATATGGCTCTAATAGAGGACATGCGCGAGCTCATTCTTTTGGAAAAAAAATTAAAATCAGCTGTCAGATCAAATTGTCACCTATCTGAATGAGCAGAAAGTTGCGTCGCTTGCTGCTGCCGCAGTACTGGCAGATGAATTTGTAATAACTCATAGAAATGTTTGTTATCTTCCAGTTCACCGTGATCCTGGGGCAGGTGACGGAAGGGTACAATTTCCTCCCCGTGGTAACGCCAAAACAGCTGAGAACAGGGAGTGCTATTACTGCCGTGAGCAAGGACACCTCATCGTCACCCGTCCTAGTCTAAAAAGGAAGGAGCAAAAGACGGGTAGAGAAACATCGTCCCCTATAGATTTTATCCAAACCAAGCCGCGCTCCTTAAGAAACATTGCAACGAACGTGGAGGATAGCGCAATTGATGAGGCGTTCAGGCCACCATGCCTTCAGCATCCGTCACAGTCCTTCGGAGTCCTTCACAGTCCTTCAGATTCCTTCAGATTCTTTCAGAGTCCTTCAGTGTCCGTTAGGGTCCTTCGATTCCGTTGGGGTCCGTTAGAGTCCGTTGGAGTCTGTTGGAGTCCTTTAGAGTCCTTAAAGTGTCCGTCTTTAGAATATATATTTTGTTTTGTTTTGTTGTGCTAATACTTATTTATACCGTATACCGGTCCTTCTCTTGTGTCGTGAGACTGTTGAAAGAAAAGCTACTGAACCTGTCTTTGTAGACACGCTTTACTTTTTTCTTAGGAGTGCAAAACCCTTTTCTTTTGAATATTCGTTTTCTCCTGTTTTTACAGTAGAGTAGGTAAGAAGCCTGTATGTTTATTTTCTCTTTCGTTAGGTAAGATTTTTGTGTTTAAAGGTTTGTTTTGTTTTATTGTTTTGTTACTCCTGTTTGTAATATTTTTTTGGTAATTAAATTGACCAAACGGCATTCTCTGACTCAGTGTCTGTGTTCTTGGGAGTGGGAAGAATGGGGAGAGTGCAAATTTTGTGCTGCGCCTAGGTTCCCCTAGACCTGGGCGTAACAGTACTGATTGGTTCAGTTTCGCTCTGGAAGCTTCATACTCATCTTCTGTGTGAATTTCACGCAGTAGTTCAAGAAATGTTGGAGGGTTTGCCCTCCTCTCTCTCAGTCTTAGTTGAATTAACATCAAGTCAGCAGCTACTGCACCTTTAAGTAGTTGCTCGAGCCGTGCTCTATCCATACCACTGGCTGGAAGACCCCCTCTTTGTACTACTTTTGACAAGCATCGCTCTAATCTCCTCAAGAAATCAGACAGTTTCTCCCCAGATTGTTGCTGCTGCAGTCTAAAAGCAAAATACATATCGTCCCCCGACTCTGCCAGTCCAAATGCACTTTCAAGAGCCTCCAAGCTTTTTCCTGGAGTAAGATCAGGGTCAGAGAAGCGCACTGCTTTTATCACCTCTAGTGCTGGCCCCTTTAAGCTTTCCATTATTCTTCTCCTCTTTTCTTTTGGGGAGCAGTCACTCTCTTCAACCATCAGGTAAGCTTGCTCTAACCAATGGTCAAATTGTTCTTCCCCTGCTGGAGTAGGCATAGTACCTGAAAAGATACGCAGACGGCGATATCCCCCGCTCTCCATAGATGGTAGGGATGTCCCGATCACCTTTTTTTGCTCCCGTTCCGATTCCGATCTTTTGATTTTGACAATTTGCCGATCCCGATTTTTCCCGATCCGATCGTTATGCAATGCATTAAGAGAAAAAAAAGCATTCAAGTTGTCCCTTAAGGTTATTTTTTTATTTAAATTGGATATTCTATCCAACATGGATATAGCTTCTTTTTTTCACAGCAGCATTGGATCAGTTCAGTTGTGCAGCATTGGATCAAAACAAAATAAAGCTTATCAGTACTCGTTAGCTTACTGCTACAATTAGACACTGCGCCCTGCCCACTCTGTTGCCAGATTCGAGAGAAATAAGCAACCAGGTCTATGAAAACAAGCCCCAAAGAAGCAACACATACATGATGATGTGTAATTTGAAACCAAAACTAAGGCCTCAGGATGACTTTAAGACTTGAACATGGTCATTTTTGTTTTGTAACATTGAATAAAACATTTTTTTTAAAGTATTTAAGAGTTCGTTAACACTAGAACCCCCAACGGGTAGATTTTACCCGCAGCTGTTTTTTTATTGGATGTAACTTTTGTTCAATAACATATTAAAGTCTCCCAGTCTGTGACTTTTCCTGAAAGTGTGTTATATAGCACCCTCTGTTGTTAACAATTGTCAATACGAAGTCAGATTGAAAAAATAGCCAAAAAAAAAGCCATTTATACCTATATCCGCCAGCGGGTAATATTTACCTCATAGAAAATGCAGCGTAAACATGACGTGTTGCTATAGCAACGCCTTTTGTCTACTGCGGTTCCTTATAGATAGAGATAGATTGAGAGAGAGAGAGAGATAGATAGATAGATATATTGATAGATGGATAGAGAGAGAGATATAGACAGATATATAGTTATAGATAGTGTAACATCTTGGAGAATAGAAGATCTTGGATGACTGAGCTCAAGTTGAGGACGTAATGCATGTAGTCTGCGTCGTCTATTTATGTAGATAATTATATGTTCATTGAACAGAACATTACAGATATATCGATAGATAGAGAGATTTGTACCTAAACAAAACACAAGTCTAACACCAAGCGTTTAAATCAGCACTCTTAGCGATATTTTAAACTTCATGCTATCTGCACAACCTATATCATATGAAAAGCTGAGAGTCCACATATTCTATTGGTATAAGTTTCATCCCTGTGCGATCAAAACTCACTGTTCTGTATGATAAATAAAAGAACATTGTACCTTGAAAATCTATAGCGGGTAAATTTTACCCGTTGGCGGTTTTAGGTATACAGCGACCTCTGGCGGTCCTAGTGTTAACTCAATAAATCTAATTTACAATGAAGAATACATAAGGTAATGTTGTCTTATTTCTCTTAAATTATCCTGTTTATATTTTACCAATGTACCCTTTGTGTTATCTTGAGTCCCTTTAAGCACCTTTAAGTATTGTAACTTTGCTAGTATTAGATTATGTCTACTCTACTATAACATACACACTGAACAATTTAGCCGAGTGACATATAAAATAAATGTATATTTAAATGTGTTGAGCACAATGACACTTTACCTTAAACACATTAGTTTAAATACCTCTATTGATAGAAATCACCAAATATCACACTGGAATCAGTTTTAGAAATAGAGATCTCAATTATTTACTGTATACTTGTGAACAAACAGGAAATACACAGTCAGAATGTACCTTCAATAATGTCTGATTAATAATCCCTTTAACTGGAAATGATTAATCATATCAAAATAATATAAGGTCACCTTTGAATACAATTTCACACTTAACTCAGTGGGCCCACACTCACTCAGCACACACACACACAAGCCGGCAAATAAAATGAAATAAAACCCCTCACGTTGCAGGCCTGATGTGATGCTTGAGAGCGTTGAAAGTCAAAACTATTTGTTTTCTTCACTCAAATGAGCAATAAAACCAGAGCGATACCTTACATATTCAACTCCAAACTGCAGCTGTACCGATCCCTCAGTCTCAGATGGCGATCAACGGTGGCGGGAAGGTGTCCAGCGACGGCGTGCTCTCTCGTATTGTCCAAAACTCCTCACTGTTACCAATTTGCAGCAAAACTGATTAAGATCTTCAGGGTTTTCATGCCGAAAAACCCCGAACTGAAGCCAATAACGCCCACTGAGTTAGCTATAACGTGGCTAAGAGTCCATTCACTGTATTAATGAAGGCAAACACTCAGTTGCTAACAAGCTAATACACACACGTGGATCATTCTGGGACAAACTTGGAGTAGAAAGGTAATTAGTTCCTTGCAGACAGCGTTATAGAAAATAATCCATATGAAGACTGTCGAGTTGATAATCTTGAGACACTAACTACATACTTATTTGCTATAAACTGTCAACTTTAATTCACTCTCTGTGCCGCGACTTTGTCAGTCAAGCCAGCCACCACTCTGACGCACACTCCCTCCGCCTTCACTTCCTGCCAACTTCAACCCTTGACTTTCAAAATAAAACACAATATTTATAATTATACATTTTAGTCTTTTAAACATATGTATTAGACCCTCCAGAAAAACGCGGGCAAAAATCCTTGACTAAGCGGGCTAAATTCCTTGATTATGCGGGCTAAAATCCTTGATTATGCGATTAAAAATGCGGGGTTTTTATGTGATTTTATGCGGTGAAATTGCGGGAAGTTGCGAAATATGCGGAAAGTTGCGAAATATGCTAAATATGCGGGGAAAAAGAAAAACAATTTTTTTATTTCTTATTTATTCTCTCTCACACACAACCTGCCACTAACGTTAAACCCCTTTACTATTCAATTAAACACATTCAATGTTTATTTATTGTAAAAGCAATTGGGCTTTTTTAATCTCACGCACACACACACACACACACGCACACACACACACTTCTCCGCCTCATTCCGTTTTCATTTACTCGTTCGTTATCTGACCAGCTTCAATCTTGTAGGCTACTCACTTCGCTTCTTGTAGCCCTCGAAAGGGTTTTGGAGGTTGATGCCTCGGTGAATGTGAGTTGTTTGGCTTTCTTGTCCGCAGCAGCAGAAAGCATTTTCGAATGTTTGAATGAATCAAAGTGGGTCGTCACCGTCGATTTTCTCTTATGATCCAACACACAGTTGAACGGGGTGCAGAATAATTTCACACAACTTTTTGCCCGGTCTTTAGTAGAAATGTTCGTCGGTAAATGAGATGGATTCAATTTTTTCATCTTGGTGTTTTCTCTATCGTGTGAGCTCCACACATTCACTCTATACAGCAGGGATATTCAACTGGCGGCCCGCGGGCCGGGGAGCTTTCTCGTGGCCCCTGGAACGCACTCCATATTCCAATATAAAAAAAAAATTGTAATTACAGAATTTATTTTTATAATCATTTAAATAAATGTAAATATATGTTCGCTATTATGTTATCCGAATTAAATGAGTCCAAATTATTTCTCCTTCAATAGCTCTTAAAAGGCAATCTTGCATTGGACTGATCAGCGTGTAATTATCGCGATATCGTGTCAATTTCGTTACTCTCGTTACTGATCCAAAATGAGCGGAGAGAAATGGCGGAAAATTGACGGTGAAAACCGACACTTCAACCCCAAATGGACTGATGATTTTGTATTTATTTTTACCATCGCACGCCAATCCTAGACCTTTATGTTTAATATGTCAAATAACTGTTTCAGTCTGCAAGGTTGCTAATGTGAGGCGCCACTATGAGACCAAGCATGCTGCTAACTTCAATGCTGCTTACCCGCCTGGTAGCACAGCTAGACGTGGTAAAATAGAAATACTTAAATCTTCTTACACTGCATCAACCACTATTCTTACAACTGCTTCTACAGCCCAGGAAAAGGCCACTGCTGCTTCCCTACGAGGGATGTTCGCTTTAGCCAAAAAGAGAAAGCCATTCACTGACGCTGAAGTTGTGAAGGAGTGTACTCTTGAGATGGTGGATGAACTTTTTGCAGGAGATAAAAACAAGGAATATATAATGAACCGTTTGAAGCAAGTACCGCTCTCTGACACATCGGGAAGACGAAGAGTAGAGGTACTGTTTGAGGACTGTTTTTCAGCATTAATTGCCGATCTCAAATCGACAGAGTACATGTCACTCGCTGTCGATGAATCGACCGATGCAACAGATACGGCACAGCTCTCGCTGTTTGTGAGGTACTTCGATGGTGACGTTTTTAAAGAGGAGTTGTTATGCCTTTTACCACTGACAACCAGCACTACAGGTGAAGTGATTTTCGCTGCAGTTTGGAGTTTTTTTGAAGAGAAAGGTTTGGATCTAGGTAAGATCAACCTTCTCGTTACCGATGGCTGCCCGTCCATGATTGGGAAAGAAAGGGGCTTTGCATCTCGCTTATGTGCAGAGCATCCCACAGTGAACACACTGCATTGCATCATACATCAATCAGTTCTGTGTGCGAAATTGTCAGGGGAGTTGAAAGACACAATGGAGACTGTCGTAAAAATTGTGAATCATATTTGCTCGACGTCAGGTCTGCAGCACCGACTGTTCAAAATGCTGCTTCAAGAGCAGGAAGCCGCATACTCAGACCTATTGCAACATAACGATGTCCGCTGGTTGAGCCGAGGACGTGTTCTCGAACGTTTCTTTGCACTGCGAAAGGAGGTGAGTGAATTCCTCTCAAGCCAGAAATCAAGCAAAGCTAAAGACCTACTTGCACGCATGCAAAAGCCGGATTTCATTGCACAGATTGCCTTTTTGTGCGACATCATCGGCCACCTAAACACACTCAACCTGCAGCTACAGGGGGGAGGGTCAAGTGTGGCTGAGATCATTGAGAAGGTTAGTGCGTTTCGGGTGAACCTGGACCTCTTTCTACCTGACGTAATGGGGAGGAAGATCCACTTCCCAACACTACGCAACGTCCCCGTGAGCAGCGCAGCAATGGCTGGAATGAAGGGACTTTTGAAAAGCTTGGCTGAAAACTTCACAGAGCGATTCAACGACTTCAAGATTCCAAAACAGGTTCTTTTATTTGTGCGCAATCCATTTGCGGTCGATGTTTCCGGCTCCTGTCCAGCCGAGGCGAAAGCCGTGATGCCCGGTATTGACGGGGCTGCATTCCAGCTGGAGTTGGTGCAAATTCAGAGCTCTGATGTGCTGAAAGCAAAATTCGGAGAAGAGGGACTGTGCGAGTTTTGGGCTCATTCTACTCATCAGTTTCATCACTGCCGGAGACTGGCTATCTACCTGTTAACCATGTTTGGATCTACTTACATATGCGAGTCCGGATTTTCGACAATGAACTTGATAAAGAATCAACATTGCAATCGACTCACGGATGAACATCTCAACCAGTGCATGCAGCTTGCTCTGACCTCGCACCGACCTGAATTCAGCAAACTGGCTATGGCTCGGAAATGCAACTTCTCACACTGATTTGTCAGGTAGCTTCTATTTTCATTTATTTTGTAATGATGGGACGCTGCCTATGCTTGCATCTTTGTTAATCTCGGACTTCTAGGCCTCCTCTGCCTCTTACTGATCGCATTTGCTATCCTAGGCCTAGCATTGTTTTCTGGTATTTGTTGCCACCCAGCATTTTGGTGTTATAATACACAAATCTATATGGATTCATTAGAATAAAGTTGCTGTGGTATGGGGGGGCGGGCGTGGTTTAGCGGCAGGTTGTAAAGCAGGGGGAGGAGCGGCTAATTGCCTGGGATTGACGTAGCTGTCAAGTGGATTAGAATGATAGGAATGCGGTGGTATTTAACCACGTGTGTTTTTGTTCTCTCAGTAGGAGACTGGCGGACAGACGGAAAGACGAACGTTACGCCAGGACGAGAATCCAGACCCCTGCCAGTTATCATTTGCCCGTTGAGGGATTGTTCTGTTTTAGCCACCTCGGGAACCTTGTGTGAAATAAATATCCGTTTACCCGACTGCATCTCGCTCTCCCTCCTTATATTCCGCAGCAGACCACAAATCTGCCACAGTAGCCTACATTACTATTTTGGTTGCCTATTTTACTACTACTACAATAATAATAACAATATCAATAATAATAATAATAATAATTTATTATTGCATGGTTGGTTGTACAATAACAATGGCATTTGTTCATTTTCATTGTCAGTCTTGTGGCCCTCGCCTTCAAGACATTTTACAATTGTGGCCCCCTTCCTAATCTAGTTGAATACCCCTGCTATACAGTGTTGTTTACATTCTGTGATGCGCGAGCTGATGACGTCACGTCAAGACGAGTCAACTTTTTTTTTCCTCAACTTTGTGTGGAAAAATGCGGGGATTATGCGGCCTTTTGATAAATATGCGGCCTTTTAAAAATCTGCGCCATTTTGCTGATTATGCGTTAAATTCTGCGATCGCAGAATCGCGTTTTTCTGGAGGGTCTAATGTATTACACTTTCCCTTTTTAAACCGTTGTGAAATATCTTTTAATCGTTATCTTTGCATGAACTAGATATTTTAACAACGCTTATAACTGAATGACATAATTATCTTGTTTTAATTTCACTGTAAGGGTTATTTTCAACCTGGTTACATGTGATATTAAAAACATATTAAGAGTACATACTTTCATAGGGGGAAAGTAGAATGCCTGTGATAGAAATATGGAATATAAAAAATCAAGAAGATACTATAAGTGATCTCTACAATAAAACAGTTTAGTGCCAGATGAATAAAATATATTAATGGGCCATTCTACCGAATTTGTGCAAAGTGCAGTCCCACAACAAGAAAAACTATTTAACAAAACAATTAAGTATTCAGACATAGATATTTACTAAGAATATGTTATGTTCTATTAAACACAAGGCATTAAATTAGATAGTGATACGCTTAATATATACAAAAACATCATTTATAGCAGGGGTGTCAAACGTACGGCCCGCGGGCCGGATCAGGCCCGTGAACAAGTTTAATCCGGCCCGCGAGATGATTTTGGAAAGTATAAAAAATAAAAAGAGCTGCAATTTTTCAATGAAAGAAACTGCTGTTCTAAATGTGTCCACTGGGTGTCGCAATAGCAATTATGTGAAGCGAGCAAACTATGTATAACGGGGCTGAGGAAGTAATCCTGTGTTTACAGTCTATCGTGCTTGGCTTCCTCACTCCCCAAAATGTCGCTATCAAAAAAGAGAAAAGTGGACACAGAGTGCAGAGTTTTCCAAGAAAAATGGTCATCCTCCTATTTATTCACGGAAGTGAATGGGAAACCCGTGTGTTTGGTTTGTTCGCAGCATGTTTCAGTGCTGAAAGAATATAACCTTCGTCGCCACTATGAGACTCAACATGCCGACAAATATGATAACTTGAAAGGAAAACAGAGAAGCGAAAAGGTGAAGGAATTGCTGGCGGGTCTGAAAAAACAGCAGTCTGTGTTTACTCATAGCCGAGAAATCGGCGATGCTGCAGTGAAAGCCAGCTACCTTATTGCTAATGAAATTGCAGTGGCTTCAAAACCATTTAGCGAGGGTGAATTTGTGAAGACATGCATGCTGACAGCTGCAGAGATTGTGTGCCCTGAAAAGCGTCAAGCTTTTGAAAATATCAGCCTGACAAGAAACACAGTTGCACACAGGATTTCTGATCTTTCGGAGGATTTGGACAGCCAATTGAAGCGCAAAGTTAAGTCGTTTATTGCGTTTTCAGTTGCAATTGATGAAAGCACGGACATTACAGATGTTGCGCAACTGGCCATATTCATCCGCGGAGTTGATGATACTTTGACCGTAACCGAGGAGTTTGTGGAGTTGGTGCCGATGACGGATACCACGACAGCGGCTGATATTTTCAACACACTCGAGGGTGCCCTGGACAGAGTCGGAGTGGACTGGTCACGCGCTGTCAGCGTGGCTACAGACGGTGCGCCTTCAATGATCGGGAAAAAAGCAGGTGTTGTGACGAAATTCAGGGAAAAAGTGCAGACTGCAAATGGAGGACGTGATTTTTGGACTTTTCACTGTATTTTGCACCAGGAGGCATTGTGTTGCAAGTCATTAAAGATGGATAACGTCATGAAGGTGGTCGTCCAAACTGTTAATTCCATCCGATCAAGAGGCTTGAATCACCGTCAGTTTGACAACCTTCTCAGAGATAAAGACCACAACTACGGCCTGCCTTACCACACCGAGGTAAGATGGTTAAGCCGAGGCATTGTGCTGAGGCGTTTCTTTGATTTACGAGAGGAAATTGAACAATTCATGAAACAAAAAGGCAGACCAGTGTTAGAATTTAAGTCCAAAGAATGGATGCAGGATCTTGCGTTCATGGTGGATGTTACAGAGCACTTGAATAACTTGAACACAATGCTGCAGGGGCGCAACAAAGTTGTAACGCAGTATTATGACAGCGTATGTGCGTTCAAGTTGAAGCTGTCATTGTGGGAGACGCAGCTCGCGGGAGGTGATGCAGCGCACTTTCCTTGTCTGAAAAATGTGTGCGATACCCAACATGTCGCAGACATGAAGCGGTTCAAAGATAAACTAATAGGACTATTGCGGGAGTTTGAGCAACGCTTTCAGATTTTTGGTGAACTGGAGAAAGACTTCAAAGTTTTCTGCTCGCCATTCACCGCGAATGCCTCTGATCTGCCCGTCAACATTCAACTTGAAATAATAGACTTGCAGTGTGACTCAGATTTGAAGGGGAAATTTGCTGCAGCTGGCTTAGACACATTTTATCAGTATCTTTTGCCAGGTTACCCCAACTTGACAGCCCTTGCTGCAAAAGTGTTGTGCATGTTTGGAACCACGTATATTTGTGAGCAAGTTTTCTCTGTAATGAGCATCAATAAAACAAAGCTGCGCTCAAGGCTCACGCACAAGCACTTAAATGACATCCTGAAATTGGCTGCCACTCAGGCTTTGACCCCTGATATTGATGCACTTGTGAAAGCTAAAAGATGCCAGGTTTCAGGAGCAAAAACAACAGTGGGTAACCCAACTTAAAATGCTGCATAAGACACTGCACCCTGATATAGTTATCTAAAAAATGATTGTCTTCTGTGCAGATTGAAAGAAAGTGAACAGTGTGTGATTTACTGTAATAATGACAGTAACTTCAGTTCATAAGTTAGGTTTGTTGAAATTGTTCATGCATTGCACAGCTTTTATTTATCAATAAGTAATGTAGCCTACAAGGCAGGAAGTAAGTAACTCAACCTTCTTGAAAAGTTTCTACCTCAATTTGTCTCAATCATTTGGTGAGTTAGTACAGGATTAATATGTTAAAATGACAAATTAGTTATTTGAGAAGAGTTTTTGTATTTTGTTCATTCCCAGTATATGACTTAATGTTGTTGTATGGCTTTTTGTTGATACGCCAAGTCTAAATGTGCTTGTACTGTTATTGCACTAAAGTTCACTAAACTTAAACAAAGAAAACAATCTGAAGTTGTCGTCATTTTTTTGTTATTATGCTATGATTTTACCGCTCCGGCCCACTTGGGAATAGATTTTCCTCCATGTGGCCCCTGAGCTAAAATGAGTTTGACACCCCTGATTTATAGGGTACTTTCTATTGGGAAGTAGCTGTCCCCAACCCTGACATCTCAATTTCATGTTCTGCGAATAACACTTAAAACATTTTTTTTTATTTTGTTCGATGGTGTATTTAGAAGATCTTTATGATTACATTCAAACAGAAGTCGGAATATTTAGATTTATTGTGGGTTTAATTTTTTAATAAAAAAACTATAGCCTGCTCAAAAAATCATGTCCCCAGTTTTCATGTCACTACCGAAACACAAGGGGTTTTAGTCCAATGGCTGAGCCTGGTTTTTAGCCACACCCCTGCATTTTTGACAAGGCAGTGACACTGCAACCCTGTCCCTCATGGCTGAATGGTAAGTAGCTATATCCCATACTTTTTATATAAATCTGTTCCAAAATCAGAAAATCGGCGTGTAACCTTAAGAATTGTCACTACCGAACACATATTCTCTTCTATTAAGTACACTTTTTGTAGGGTTTTATGCAAAGTATTAGGTTTTTCTGTGTGTAAACCTCTTCAAAAACGTGTATGCTAGCCATGTAGTTGCTAGCATTCTTTAGTTATGCTCAAATTTAGCTAGAATCGTCACTACCAAAACAGTCACTATGCCGAAACATATGGTTACGTTTCGGTATTGACATGATTATTTTGGTAGTGACAAAAATGAATTGTAAGCAGGTTATTTTGGAATAAATGTTTTAAAGTTCTCCTATTATAGTATTTTTAAGCATATATTATAGGTCTCGGATATATAAAAAACAAGTCAATTAAGTGTTTTGCTCAAAATACTAAGCAGATTACCCATTCTAGCCTCATCCCCCTATATTTCAGCCCTGTTACTAAAGTGCTAGCTAGGGCTACATACCTAAGTAGTGTGACCACAGTTTAGTCTATGTCTTCTGATGTAAGTAACTATGTAGGCTAACATTAGCTAGGCTATGTTTTGTGGACTGTTGTACTTGCATTTTGAGAGAGAGATGAAAGCCAAAGTGTGCAAGCACCTTTTCAATCAGTTTCACCAGTACACACAGTTCCAATTCCTGCACAAATCTCTGAAAGAAGACGAAGCTACCATTCACATTGACTATGCAGAAAACTGGCAGTGCAAATATGCAAAGGAGGTGCAGCAAGTCCATTTTGGAGCATCCCACAGGCAGACTGCACTGCACAATGCTGTTGTGTACACCACAGATGGTACACTGACATTCTGTGCCTTGTCCCCATCCATGAAACATGATCCTCCCGCCATTTGGGTTCAACTTGAACCAGTTCTTCAGTTCCTGAAAGAGAACCATGCAAGGATCAAAAAGCTCTTCTTCATCAGCGATGGGCCGACCATGCAATATAGAGGAAAGAAGAACTTCTTTCTCTTGAGCACCATTCCTTTCCGGATGGGATTTACCGCAGTAAACTGGAGTTTCCTGGAAGCTGGTCACAGGAAAGGGCCTGCCGATGGCGTTGGAGCCACCATGAAGAGAACTGCGGATTCACAGGTAGCCAGGGGTACTAACATACCCACAGCAAAAGCCCTCTATGACACACTCTTTCCTCTCACAAAAGTCAAGCTCTTCTACGTGGAGGAAGATGAGATGAACAGAGTAATCACACTCCTTCCAAAAGAGCTGACCACCATCAAAGGTACACTGAGCATTCATCAGGTTATCTGCACTACGCTTGGCACGATCCACTATAGAGTGATGAGCTGCTTCTGCAACAGAGAGGCCATCTGTCCCTGTTTACACCCATTGTCCACCAACATTGCACCTCAAGTACAACCTGGAAGAGATGTGAGAACATCTGAACCAACAGCCCCAGAAAATGGAAGCCATTCCACCCCAAGCTCAGAGTATGAAGGGACTCTCTCTCCAGTTGATGACATCACTAAAGACCTTCTTGGAAAGTGGTGTGTCGTCACATATGACGATAACTAGGGGTGCACCGAATGGGAAATTCTTGGCCGAAACCGATACCGAAAATAGGAAACAGTTGGCCGAATGCCGAAAGGCCGAAAATGATTAATAGAAATATATATATATATATAATGTATACATTTTGTACCAATGTTGTTCAGCTGCCTGATTATGGAAAAAGACATGATTATGGCAAAACTTAACTTAAATAATAATCACTATTATGGGTCCATAAAACATTTATTCAGCACTTTTGAATGCATACAGTACATTAATTCCAAATCAAGTGCATTTTCTTTTCTCTGTTGGATAACTACAACAAAGTGCATTCAGAACAAAGCCAAGGTGCTTTAAAACTGCATAAACATCTAGGCCAGTGGGCCTACAACAAAATAGTGTAAATAAAGACTGTAACAGCCAGGCCTTCAACAACAACAAATGCACCTATAAGTGCATGCATACAAATATGCAAACTGGATAAATCCACATGAATGTAACTATTTACAAATGAAATTACAATAGAATTTCAAGAATCTGTAAATAAGGCTGTCTGTCCTCATAAGCAAAGTAGTAAACATTGTATAAAGATACATAAAGTAAAAACTGGATACAAAATCCACAATCAATTACAAATGAAATTACAATTTCAAGAATCTGCAAATAAGGTGGTCTGTCCCATAGGTCTGTCCTCATGAGCAATGTAAACAACATTGTATCATTTAGATACCGAAAGTACAATATATTGAACACTGTGCTGCTGTCATTTCCCACTAATGATAACCTGAGATGGTGAATTATAACTCACAATGAAAATTGTTCAGGAAAGTGGGTATAGAGTAGACATGTAGAACTAGATAAGCTTATGATAAGCCAGCCTTGTCTACTTATTAAGGAAAAGTGGGAGGTTCTTTTTAATGAACAGTAGCTTCTATGCTTTATCAGCCATAAGTCTGTTCCTCTTCTCATCAAGCACATGAGAGGCAGCGCTGAACAGTCTCTCGCTGTCAGTGCTTGTGTTTTGATCTTACTCCGCATATTTGTCCAGGTGTTTTGATTTCAAGTGGTGGAGTAATCCCGAAGTGGTAAAAGTCTTTGCAGTTACACCCCCTCGAGAAATGTCAGCTGAACACGTTTTACAAATCGCAATCCGCGCCTCTTTCGCTGATATTTTTAAATATCTCCAAGCGCCAGACATGTTGGCTGTGAGCCAGCCGCGAGCATGGTCGCGCGCCGTGCTTGTCGCCGCGTTTTGATTACGTCATCACAACAACACGTTAGCTTACCAACGTAACCCTGTTCCCTGACATTCGGTGATATTTTTTTGAATGTTAAAAAAAATGGTTAAAAAGGCCTTTTTAACCATTTTCGGCCGATAATTTTCGGCGGCCGAATATTCGGTGCATCCCTAACGATAACCCATATCCGGGAATCATTGCAGAAATATCAGAAGGTGATTTGTACATCTTTTCTTGTTTGTCTCACATATTTCAACATTTAGCTACATGCATGATATTTCTCTCTTTCAATTTATTCTCACTTGGCCATCTTCTATTCTCATATTCCCATTCCCTTTTAATCAAACTTAATTTCATAGTATTATAAGATTTTAATACAAGCAAAACTTATGTCTCGCTCAATGTCCTTTTTTGTCCGTTATCTGTCTGCAGGTGGCCTTGAGGTCAAAGTTATGCACTACATTGGGCGAAACCTTTTTTTTTGGGCCGCGACTAGAGGACAAGATCTGGTACACAGTGGACAAGGTTGTCACCTTAATCCCTCCACCAGAAAACGTAACACAGAGGCATGTTCAGAGGCCTGTACTACGAAGCAGGATTTTTGCTTAGCGGGCTAACTTCAGGGAAAACTCTGGGTTTCCGGTCCTACGACGCTGGTTCTCTTCTTAGCGGGCTAGATCTCCATGGTAACTTATGCTGAGCAGCTAACCTTTTCCGGAGCAGGTTAGGTTGCAGGCTAAGAGCTCAACTCAGTGAAAGCACTGCCTGCTGACCAATCAGAGCTCAGTGTGCAGAGTTTAAAGCGATCAAGTCATATTACAGGAGAAAGGAAATACAGAAAAGCTGCCGTTGCAGGAAAGACGGCCGGCAAAAATCACCGACTGTGTGAACGTGAACATTAATAGAATATCACCTTCCATCTTCAGAGCAATCTGACTGTTATAACATTAGCGTTAAGAAAGCTTAATTAAATATCTGCCACAACATAATGTAAGTAACCGGATCAGAGTAACATTAAGTACAGTCCGCGGCATATCACATCATAATGTATCATATATTTCCTTATCTGAGTCAGCTGAGCCGTATCCGGCCGTGCAACACTCACAGTGTCACATACTGTATGCAGAAGTATTATTTTAAGCAACACATTAAGTTGACGAAACACTCGAGTCAAATGTAAAGTCAGATCCACTCGTGTCTTAGACGGGGCATATCATAAACCTGTTAATGTACGCATTCAAACACTTTTTCTTTTACCAGCTGTATTCACCTTGCAGGTGCAGCTATGTGGCTTTGATCCTGAATAAAGTGTTTAAGTAATGGATGTTTAAAGTTTAACTTCTTCATATTTGACTAATATTATAGTTCACTTTTCATTCAGGAAGTAAGACGCTGCGCTGTCAGTATGCTTCTCCATGTTTGTGATTGGTTGAATACTCCAAATAGCACCCCTTTCATGTGAACGTGCACCTAACTAGATAGGACACGGCTGGCTTGAGCGATCCACTTGATAACCCGCGTCGTAGTACCGTTTAGCAAGAGCGCGTATGTTTTGGATTATGCCAACCGGCTAACTCAAACATATCCAGGTTAGGTTGAACCGGCTTCGTAGTACAGGCCTCTGATCAGTGAAGGATTATTTGAATTATTTGAAGGATTAAAGTAACGTGTTATGGCAGGAAAGTTCAATCTGGTATATTCCTTTTAATGTCACCTTATATATATTCATGTGTGTTAAATTAGAAGGGACAAAGTATCTTTTCCCTCCCCCAATATATTGAGGTGAAGTCCTTGTGTTTAGAGAAGAGATGTGAGCAGGGGACATCCTTATTTGGAGATAGTCCCAAGACGCTGGAATGTTTCCCTCGTAAAAGAAGGGTGTGCGTTACACATTCTTGTAGCAGATGTGTGTGTGTTTTCATTGCAGTAAATATAAGTGCTACATGATTACTGGTCAACTATACCTCTGTTCTTATTCTTTCATGTGTGGGTACTAAATGGCTACACACATTGTGGAGAAATTAGCTTAAACATCTTTTATTACTCTATATGAAATGGAAGCAGTTTTTTATGACAGGGACGAGAGAGTTGGGGGAGGGGACACATTCCGAAGAGTTTCAGCATGTCAATTATCAGGGAAATCGACTTGGTTTCAATAGATGTGTGTGGTTAGTTACTTTGTATTAATAATAACAGTATGTGTAAAGGAAGCTGGAAATATGCAATGTGAAACCTTTTAATTGAAGTAAAGATGTGAACAATAGCTCAAACAAATGGAAAGGCTGTAAGACAAATGAGTGTGTTCTCTATATTAGGCCTGTGTGAAGTTTGACTATTTGAAAAGCATCTCTAATACTGCTTAAGAGCATAGGTAATGTGTTCCTCGTTGTTATTGATATGAAAGTAATTAACATGTATTACGTATATTTAGCCAACTATAACAACTATATCTTAAAACATACTTTTAACTTGTGTGTGGTAACCTGAAGGGGGGAAGATGGACTCAGGGACAAAGGGCCATAAAGGAGGTGTGTGCTGGCTACAAGATGTGAACCAGGTTTCTTCTGCTGTGTCGCACTGATTGGGTGCGACAGGCCATGTGTTGGTCTCTGCCAATAAGATGACCTCGGGGGGAAAGCCCGCACACACCCCCTCCTGTGTTTTTAGTATGAAACACTGTGTTTTCCAGGGGTTCGACCTCTTTTTCTTCAGGCTGACCAGGAGGGTAGGACGGGAGAGAGAGCAGGAAGTACTTCCTTTGTCTTTGTGTTTGTATTTGTATTTTGTATTGTTACTGTTTATCATTAAAGCAAGATTATTGTTTAACTTGTATTCTGGTGTTTCTTAATCCCTTCCTTTTCACGAATTCACCCAGCTTATCAAACGACACGCGGAGACGAGGTTGGTTTTAAACATCCTCCAAATCTCCAACATCAGCCCAAGAGTGTTCGCCGCAGTATGTAAAAAACTCAATTTGTAAATTGATTTGTGATGGTGTCTGATGGTGTCTGACAAACCCCCTTAAACATACAGTACTGTGTGTGTGTGTGTGTGTGTGTGTGTGTGTGTGTGTGTGTGTGTGTGTGTGTGTGTGTGTGTGTGTGTGTGTGTGTGTGTGTGTGTGTGTGTGTGTGTGTGTGTGTGTGTGTGTGTGTGTGTGTGTGTGTGTGTGTGTGTGTGTGTGTGTGTGTGTGTGTGTGTGTGTGTGTGTGTGTGTGTGTTATTGGGTGGCTGTCATGTGGGAATCCTCTCAGAATTCTCTGCAGGGTGTTGTTTTCTTTGGGTTTAGAACAAAAACAAACTTTCAGGTAATGACTTCAGTGTGTTGGTGTGTTTTTATTTCATTTGTGTGTCACCAAGATCCGTTTCAAACTATAGATTTAGCAGATGGAACTGCTGTCTTCCATGCATGCTAGGTAGCATCCAAAGTGTACTGCAGTGATTTTCAATAGATGTCGCCTGTCTGTAAAGCTGGTGTATGTGTGTGTTTGTGCTTGTTTGGGCACATGTGGGCAAGTGTTACTGGATTAGAGGGTGTTCAAGTGAACAAAGGAAAGAACAGGTAAGAAGATAATTAAAGTGCAAAGAGAATTAACTTGCGGTCGGATTTCAACCACAAATGCGGCTCTCTCTTTAAGGTCAATGACAGATTAACTGTGATACGGCGATATCACAGGTATTCAGATATGGTGTTTAAAGGGGCTCATGAGTCAGCTTTGTGTTGGGAAACATAAGTATTTACTGTAGAAAGGGTATTACTGTGTGTTCACTGCACTTGTACAAAAACCAACTGATCTGTTACAATTGTGCGCGTGCAAGTGGTGAAATGTGTGTTCATGATCAGTTCAGATTCTAGTGCATATCACTTTCTTGTGTATTTTTCTTTTAGATGTTGAATCTATTTGTTACAAACCTTTCAGGGATACATTGGTTAGCATTCAGAAGCCTGACAGCAACAGCATAATATCAATTATGTCAATGTTTTCTCCTGAACCCACCTGGGTAATTATTTTCTGTGTACTTTAAATGGTTATGGGTGAACAATTGTTATGTCTTCAAAAAATAAAATGATTCTGTTGACCCCAAAACATTTGTGTTTGTAATATTTCCAACATAAGGCAGTAATGAGTTCAGATTAAGCAATAAGGTTGAGGGAATATGATACAACTTTGAGAACAAAATACTGTGGTCACTACCGAAACAGTGCAGTCACTACCGAAACAGTGCAGTCACTACCGAAACACTGGATGTTTTGTAAAAAATAAAGTATATTGAGTTATCAACTAAAATGATATGATACTGATTGGTTTAATGTATGTTCAATTTCAACAATCATCAACTCTGGAATCAATATGATCAGTATTATGAATTTTACAAAGAAAGATTGCATTAAGATTTTTATGAATTGTATAAATTGAACTTTGAAATTTGATTAAAAATTCACTTTTATTGATTTAATTGTGAAAACCTTCAAGAAATATATGTTAAAATACTATTTAGAGAAAGGAAGGTAAAACAATCTTAACAGGTTTATATAATACCTTTTTACTACAGTGTATGTACTATGTTTCGCTAGTGACCATTTTTGGGAGAGAAAGAACATTCCAATACAGTCTGAAAATACGATATGAACATGTACGGTTCTTTTACTAGATATGTGTAATTTCGATATGAGACAAAATATATATAGAAAAAGTTTTGGGAAAAAAACATACAAAATGTCAAAATATTTCCAACCTTACTTTGGTCCAATTCGGTAGAATGGCCCAGGAAGAGGCGCGAAACAGAAAAACGAATTAACCTTTAATTTAAACATTAAATAATACTTTAGATTTAAGGTCTTCTTTTAAATAAGAAAAAAACTTTGGGGGTATCTATCTACAGATAAATATTAAGCCTGACAAAGTACTTAACGTCTAATATATTGCTTTCCTGCAATGTTAACTATGTTGAAGCACTTATTTTAACTGATATTATACATATAAATTATACTCTTATGTTTGTAGATAGTATAAGAAATGTGCAGAATATGACAGTTTAATGGTGGAGGTGCACACATATTGATAGATGTCTTGTAATGCGCTGTTGAGGAACCTGTGACCCAAGAATTTCATGCATTGCATACACCGTAGTTGTGTATATGATATGTCAATAAACCTTTGAAAATCTTGAAATCTTGAAAGGGATGTGCAAAATAGCCATAATATACAGTCTTTAATTAACTATTAGTAGAGAATAACGAGTAATGAATATACTTTATTACTCGTTTCCATTCACGTCAATTGCAGATAAATGTTTAGTCTTCTCGACCACCAACTATCAAATATCTCTCCTGATTGTTGGCACTTGACAATCACCTTACCTGAATTTTACTCAGGTGTAACTAAAGTCTGATTTAAGGGTTGTTTATATTTCACATCATTAATCCGAATCTGCAAAGTAACTCAAATAAGTGTAGTGGAGTAAAAATACCAGGTTAACCACTGAATTGTAGTGGAGTAGAATTACAAAGTAACAATGAGCTGTCATGTGGGTATATATTAATAGGGCGCTTTATGGACACAAGCGATTTTCACCCGTTTATTAATTATATGTTTTACATTTGATAACACCAATGTGTTTAATACAGGCAACTTCTAATTGTGGGAAAAACGAAAACGTTCAGTAGAGACGTCCCAAAGAACATTTTGCAAAACACAATAGCCAGCATGTATAGTTCTGGGGGGCGTTCGATTCCAGTTTTGGATAGTCTGGCGTGGTTTCGTTCCATTTCAAACAGCTGTTTGACGCTCGGCGTAACCTTGGCGCACTGCCACTCCAACGTCCAATCCCAGAGCTTGAAGATAAATCACGGGGACTGTAGTCCTAAACAATAGCTGGGGATTATGGGTAGTGTAGTGTCTTCGGCCATCCTAAACTCCTAGAGGCCTACGTCTGTTTCCGGTTATTTTTATTTTGAAATTCAGTTCCTGACGGACGCCAAAAAAGCCAGAGATTATGGAATTAAAGCAATAAATAAAAGCAAGGATAATTGTGTGTTATTGGTGAGTAAATAACAGTGTGTTATTTTGAAAAGAATAACAAATTAGAAGGAAAAAATATATATATATATATATACACACACAAACACACATTTTGCAGACCCTATCCCTCCGTAGTCTTTCAAGTAGGAGGGAAAAAAAGCGTTCTCCTCCGGTTTACAGGCACTGTGTAAATTATATATATAGAATAATTATGATGATGAATGCATTTTTTTACCACTAAAATACAGCAACATATCTTTGATTCATGTCGTTTATAACTGGAATATTACAATTATTATTAACTTTGTCTGCACAAAGTAGCCTGTCCAGAAATAGGCCCAAATCAACCAAAACTGTGAGCCGGCAGGCAAGACGCTCCGCTTCTGAAATGCTTCTGAAACGCGCCCGGTAGAGTATGACGCCGGAGGAGGCCGGGCCAAAACCGTGGCGCAGCCGTAATGCGACGCAGACGGACCCAGTGGAATCTAGGGGTAAGTGTAAGCCTTACACTTACAATGTAAGGATTAGTAACATGTATTGTGTTTATGTGATGACATTTAGAAATGTTTAAACACAGAGAAAATGCATTAGCATTCGCGCCAGCGTTAGCATACATGCTAGCGTTGGCCATACTAGCCTGTATACATGCTTATTGCACAGCTAGCATTAGCTATATTTACCTTGTTTACACTTAGCGGTCCCATGTGTTAATCTGTGTATGTTACCCTTGCATGTATGAGATCATTAAGTGCCTTGTAACTCCTTTTTTTATAGTTTCACTCCGTTTGAATGTCAGTGGACTGCAAATAAGTCAATAAAGGAGCATGGCTGCTCATTCCCTGGCTCTCAAAAGAGTTTGGCTGGCTGTTTAATCTATGTTCACACTTAGACAGTACAACACATAGAGAGAACAGTACACCTATTGTGTAAGTACAAACAAGCAGAGTGTATGACAGCTTCCGGTTTTGGGTATTCTGTAGGGGTGTAACCAGTGGTCAAGTTGTAAAAAAAAGCCAGGGGGGATGGTGGATCTGCATGCCCCCCCCCCCCCCCCCCCCCGGAGATTAAAAACAAAAACTAACCTGCAATTCAGGGTAGTTGAGTAGACTGGATATATGTTTGGTGCTGACTGCCTTAAGGGCCCTTAATTTGATCTGATGACAGCGCATTTGGTGGGAGACCAACGTTGTACCGTTTTGATTAGTGTTTAAGCACAAAGATAATTATTATATTCTATTACTGTAAAACAACTTGCATGCTATGGATATATTACGTGTCAGATACTCCTGTCATTGATCTTGACCAAGGCACCTCAGAATTAGAGTTGGTCCCATGGCTACCACTGCTCCTACATAGTTAGGGTAAATGCAGAGGACACATTTTCCCACTGGGTGCAAGTGCAACTTCAACTTCAACTTCACACTCACAATACCTATAAATCTACTGGGAATTCATCCATTAAATGTTGAAACAAAACCTCACAAAACATCGAACATGAATCCTCTCTAGTCAAGTCCATTTTAATTCAAGTGCAAGAACATGGATTAAACAAATATACTATTTACAAAATCTGAAAATAATACATATAATATGATATACAAATACAAATAAACAGTTTTATTCAATGGCTACCAACCCAATTCTCCCCTATACTGTAGTATCTCATAGGATCTTCCAAAGAGTTTCATAATCATGTTTTTTAATGACAACTTTCCGGGCTCTTGCTCTCAGATCATTAGCCAAGCTATGACTTTGAAGCCAAGACTTGACATAAACTTCTGGTTTGAACATTTGTAGTGGAGGGCCAACACACTTGATGAAAAGCAAGGCTGACATACTTTTTACCTCTAGCGTGCTTCTAGTTGTGGTTAAAATGTTCATCTGACTGAACCCACGCTCACACTCAGCTGTGGAGATGACCAGTGTGTTCACTGCATGAAGGAGGGGTTTTAGCTCTTCTGGTGCTTGTGGTGTCATTTCATCAACAGTTTTGAGTTTCACCATATCAAAATATTCCCTCATTCCTCTCTGAATTTGTCTGCCATCATCAAGCTTGAAAAAGGAGCAGAGTTCCTGTATTTCCTTTTCGGCATAACGAACACCACACACATCTGGCCAGTTTGATGGCTGCAGCACTTTGACATTGTCAAGAAAGCTCTGGTACTCTTCTTTGCTTCTCTGTTTTCCAGGCAGTGATCCCATTCTTGTCTCAATTTTAGCAGCCAAAGCATGAAAAAAATGTTGGTGGTTTATTTCTCTGCTGTGTCTTAAATTATTTGTTAGTGGCACCCCTTTGAATAGCTTCAAACCGATTGCAGTCTGAGCCACTTCTGCCGCTGGTCCAGGCTGCTCTGCCATGGACTTCAACACACGGACCTGCCGACTGAGTATTGCTACAGCCTTGGGGAGCGTCATGTTTCTGTCTTGAAGAGAGAGAGAGAATTCAGACAACTCTTCTAAAGCATCATACATGATTCCAAGATTGTGCACAAAGGTGACATTAGAAAGGCGATCTATTAAACCACTGAACATGCATTTCTCTGTTGAACTTCTTTTAGGATCAACTGAGGCATTGGAAAAGTGCTTGTGGATTGCAGGGTACTGCTGCCATACAGCTTTAATGGTCCTGTAACTGGATGCCACCCATCTAGTGCTGAGAATTCTCCCTATGTTCAGACACTGTAAAGCAAGTTCCTCACAACATTCAGTGAGCTCACGGCGGTTTTTGGCCGATGAATGATAGAGACTGTACACTTTGTCAAAGAAAAACTGGAAGTCATTCATCCCTACAGTTTCTTCAACAGCATCTCCAACACTCAGCTCAAGACGGTGGTTCATGCAGTGCCACACCATTACGTTTGGAAACTTTTCTACGATTTTGGTTGCAACACCTGCTTTACTTCCAAGCATTACAGAAGCTCCATCTGATGCAAAGCAAACAAAGCGTTCACTCAGAATAGCTTCAGAGAAGCCATGATGTGACAGATTTTTCATTAGAGCTTGATAGATTTCACCTGCATTGGTAGCAGAAAGCTCAACTAGATCCAAGAAGAATGTTAGGGGCTCTTCACTCATCCCTAAGCTCGCTCTAATATAAATGATCAATACTGATTTTTTACTGTCAGTTGTAGCTTCATCTATCATAACAGAAAGTTTTGTTCCACTTTGAAGGACCTTTCCAACTACTCTCTTTCGCATTTCATTTGCTATGTGTTGGCTGATTGTTGCACAGGAATAGTCTGAATGTAAAGTTCTTCCCATGTCTAGTCCATTCAAGACTTGCAGATCAATATCGGACGGTAGATCTGTGAAAGGCCTTCCAGATTTCACAATCTTGTAAACTGTACGAAATACCCTATCAGTAGTTAAGAAGTGATCCCTTTGCATTTCAGAAGTCAATGTTTCCAATGTCTTTTCTTTTGCTTTTTCCATGGTTTTCTCAGCTGCTTGGTGATAGTCTGACATTTTATGCTTGTGTATTTTCTTACGAAGAGACTGCAGCTGTGCTGCTCGGTTTGTACCATAGGCTGTAACCTTAACGTTGGACCACTCCTCAGCAATATGCAACTGGCTGCTCCCACCTGTACTTGGCCCAACCACTTTCATTTTCTGGCAGGTTAGGCAGCCAAGTTTTTTGCTTTGACATATTAGCCATGGATAATACTTTTTTTTCTCCCTGAACTTGGTAGATGTCCAGCATTCAGGGATATCTTGCTCATTATCTCCCTGGTTATTTTGGTCAGAATCATCGACACTATCTCGCCCTGCTTCTGCCTCCTCCTCTCTTCTTTTTTCTACCACAAAAACATAAAATCTATGTTAAAACCCCACTTGGTAAGATACATTTCCCCTCTTCGAAAAAGAAAAGTGTCTATTTAGAATTATCAAACCTGTTCCTTCTGCAGCTCTAGGCTCCTCTGCTTCTGCCTCCTCCTCTCTTCTTTTTTCTACCACAAAAACATAAAATCTATGTTAAAACCCCACTTGGTAAGATACATTTCCCCTCTTTGAAAAAGAAAAGTGTCTATTTAGAATTATCAAACCTGTTCCTTCTGCAGCTCTAGGCTCCTCTGCTTCTGCCTCCTCCTCTCTTCTTTTTTCTACCACAAAAACATAAAATCTGTTAAAACCCCCCCTTGGTAGGATTAGCTACATTTCCCCCTCTTCGAAAAAGAAAAGTGTCTATTTAGAAATATCAAACCTGTTCCTTCTCCAGCTCTAGTCTCCTCTGCTCTCCTTCCTGCTTCCTCGCCATGATTATCCTCTATATGAAGAAAACAACGGCATTATGGTTTTGTTAGAATGAGCAGACAGTGAAGTAGGCCTACTGTCAAGTTGTGTTTTTTTTTCATATAAAATAAGAGCGATGACATTCAACCACCAGAAGCCGCTATCACACGATTCGGAGGCATGCATCACATTTAAAGCTTTTTAAGTAATACATTTTGGTCGCTCACAGTGACTAAAGGTGCAATTTTCACACTTAATTTATATTATATGATCTCACTAAAATGAATGGAAAGCTTATCAAACAAAGTGCTTAAATCACTAGTGGATACATGATCATCGAATTGATACACAAAATCAGCCTAAAGATCCTCCAGGAACTTTAATTCAAATGGGTTCTTTCGGAACCAGTTTTCATACTGAAGAATCCCAAACTTGGACTATCTACCATCCTTAACTGAACTTCACCGGCTGTTTCAGGAACCGTCAACGACACCTGTTCTTCTCTGTGTTCTTCTGCCCCTGTCGTCTCTGCTTGTACACTAGCTTGCTCTGCCTCATCCTAAATTACATTTAATTGTTTTCCCCGACTGAACATGTCTAGGCTAGTTAAGTGTGTTGCTTATGCGGTCGCCTAAGCAGTAAAGAGCTGTGGGAAACCCTGCGAGATATTCCATGTGAAAAAGAAATCAAATCTGACATTAACTTTGTGAATATAAGAAAGGTCTAACCTGACGTTGGTTACTATAGCAGCTAGTACTAGCTGCCTGGCGTTAGGCTAGTTAACAAGAAAAAAAACGTAAGCTCCCAAACTATAACTCTGTTGTTATCGCCTCTGTCCAGAGATTACACATTTGGTGACATATCAAAAGTATTCTTGACTTACCTTCAGTGGTACTTTTTGTCCTCTTAAAGCCGAAGTAGTCCCTCAGGTCAAGCTGTCCTTGTCGCTTACTGGCCATGATGCTTGCACAGGCTGCGCTGCTATCGTTGACGCTGACTGACTTGACATCAATTTCGTGATCGTGATATGTGCACGAGCCCCTCGTCCACAGTATTTTAGCGGCTAAAATAATGTGGACGAGGGGCACGTGACGTGCACATATAAAATGTTGAAAATTAAACATTGGCAATATTTCCACATTAATTGATCAAATAACAGGGGATGGGAAGGGGGGATTGCCGTTTCATAAGGGGGATGGTTTTGACCATTTTAATACCTAAGGGGGATGCCATCCCCCCCCATCCCCCCTCAACTCGACTACTGGGTGTAACGGTATACGTAACCGTACCGAAATTATTCGGTACTGGCCCTTCGGTTCGGTACACATGTGTACCGAAGTGTATCGAACGAATATAACGTTAAACGTAAAAAATTGAGAACGTGAACAACTTTTTGGAAGTAATCTCAGGTGCTGCATCTCAGCATTCAGAGTAATTTGCTCACATTGGGTTCAACGCGTCATAGAGCGACCAAGTCATTTCATTGGACAAGAGGCATACTATGAGAGCTGGTCACAGGGATGCGTTCAAATGTAGTCAGTCATTTGAGGAACTGTCAAAATGGCGAACACAGATAAAGTTGAGCTCGAAAATCCTCCGGCATCATTGAAGTCTCCGGTTTCGGAACATTTTCGTTTCGCAGTTACGTACAAGGATGACGGACAAAGACAGGTGTCGGCATTGTTCAACTAAAATTGGTTACGCGGCTGGCAATACATCAAACTTGCACACTCATTTGAAAAGGCATCACCCGAACGTGAATATCACCGGTACCAAAAGAAAAAAAACTGAAGTGCAAACCCAACTCCCACTAGCATTTAAGCGTCCAACACTCGCAAAAAGTTCAGACCGAGCCAAAGCTATTAAAAACGCCAAATATCCTTATTTTGCCATGTTAGCAAAGCGCTACCTGGCTGTATCTGCTACCTCTGTTCCTAGCGAGAGGGTGTTCTCAACAGCAGGAGACATTGTTAGTGCCAGCAGATCTGCCCTTTCGGCAAGCAATGTCGACAAGTTATTTTTCTTTAAAAAGACATGAAAATACAATGACAAGCCAGTCATAATGTCAAACTGGCTGCTTAGGTACTAGTACAGTACAGTTCAAATACAGATTATTTCAGTTCATTGAAATGCTGCACCTTAATGTTTATTTTATTATATTTTGTATTTATTTGAGTGAATACATTATTCACAGTTTAATAATAATTTAAAAAAAAAAAAACATATTTTATGTTTTGTGATAATATTTCCTGCTGTACCGAAAACGTACCGAACCGTGACCTAAAAACCGAGGTACGTACCGAACCGAAATGTTTATGAATCATTACACCCCTAGTATTCTGGCTACGCATCACTCTCACTCTTTATAGAGTGCCACAGTGACGCGTCCTAAAACCCGGAACTAAACTCCTTCCGGTTCCTTCGACAAAAACGCAATGCAATTTCTCCATAGGATTTTGGAACATAGCTCGAAATAAGGTCTGTGGTTGACACACATTTAAGAGACGGATCACGTTTTGTTTAGCCGGATAATCTCCACATGTCTACCCTACTTTTATAATGTTCGAATCATAAATCTAGTCGCCAGAAGCAAAATGCTAACGTTATGCTATAAACGTTATACCAACTTAAGATCCATATTCAAAACTACAGATTCAAAATTGTAAAAGTTGAAGCGTTTGTTTTAACAGTTTGCAGAAGGCAAGTACTTGCTTTAAGCAGAACACGGGGTAAAACGGCCTTGACAACTTCTGAAGTCCTATTCAGGCACTTGTTAACAACCATTTTTTTTCAGACACATAAACTCTTCAAAATTCACCAGTTGGGTCAGTGCTGATGTATTTAATGTCGTAGAACAAAGCGTGATCCGTCTCTTAACCAAGCGGCAAACTCTGTGGAAGTCTCTGCTAGCTGCTCCGTGAAGCTACAGGCACTCTGTCTGTTCAGCTCATCCAGGGAACACAACTTGCTCCCGGCCATGTTTGTTTGTTCTTCATCAATATCGGAATATTGTGACTCGCTCTGCGGTTGAAACAGACAGTGCATGAATGCGGTTTTGCGGTAAGTGAAATTTGAGTACTTATTTATGTGTTAATGATTTTAATCAGCTGCGTAATTAATGTTAAGGCTTGGGTTAGCGTGTAAGCGAGTGGTAGCAATCTGCGTCATTTTCTTTGTTTACATGTTAACCCTTCCTTTCTTTTCTTTTGTAAAGATGTGCAGCGTGGATTTAAGGAGAATATTGTGTTTTGTTCTCAGGTATGTTTGTGTTTGTATTTTTGTGTGATTACTTGATAAGATTTTCTTGTGCATTTCTTAATCTATAAATACTAAAGAGGACTTTGAAGTGAGTGCTGCGGAGGATGTGCAGCGTGGATTTAAGGAGAATATTGTGTTTTGTTCTCAGTCCTCAGAATAAACGCCAGAAAAGACACCTAGATGCTTCGCTGTGTTTCCTGATCAATAACGCTTACGGTTGTGACCCGTTAAAGTTAGATATTACAATATGGTTGGTTGAGCTGGAGTTCATTATTGAGCTTACACGTTAACATCAGTCATCTGAAGAACAAACCCAAACCTTGTTGTTTTTATGAATTGCATTACCAAATTGGTATCAAATAAACAGTAAGCATTGGTAACACAACTTCCAAAGTTACAGTAGAATAAACAGGACCCTGACTCGGACAATAACAATCCAACATGTTCAACAGAAGAGAATCAGTTATATTGTTTGTACACATGGTATTTTACATATATATCTGTTTGTTTAAGGTGTCCAGGTGATGCAGACAGGCTGGACCAGAGAGTGAGAGACAGAACTGAAGTCCTCACAGCAGTGAACTTCAGCTCAGGAACAAAGACTCTTTTTTTCATACTGTACAAAGAATCAAGAAAGATATTGGTTTAAATTAGGGGTGCACCGAATGGGAAATTCTTGGCCGAAACCGATACCGAAAATAGGAAACAGTTGGCCGAATGCCGAAAGGCCGAAAATGATTAATAGAAATATATATATATAGAAATATATACATATATATATATATAGAAATATATATATATATATATAGAAATATATATATAAAATGTATATATGTTTTACCAATGTTGTTCAGCTACCTGATTATGGAAAAATACATGATTATGGCAAAACTTAACTTAAATAATAATCACTATTATGGGTCCATAAAACATTTATTCAGCACTTTGAATGCATACAGTACATTAATTCCAAGTCAAGTGCATTTTCTTTTCTCTCTAGGATAACTACAACAAAGTGCATTCAGAACAAAGCCAAGGTGCTCTAAAACTGCATAAACATCTAGGCCAGTAGGCCTGCAACAAAATAGTGTAAATAAAGACTGTAACAGCCAGGCCTTCAACAACAACAAATGCACCTAACGTGTTGTTGTGATGACGTAATCAAAACGCAGTGACAAGCACGGCGCGTGACCATGCTCGCGGCTGGCTCACAGCCAACATGTCTGCCGCTTGGAGATATTTAAAAATATCAGACAGAGAGGCGCGGATTGAGATTTGTAAAACGTGTTCAGCTGACATTTCTTGAGGGGGTGTAACTGCAAAGACTTTGACCACTTCGGGATTACTCCACCACTTGAAATCAAAACACCCGGACAAATATGCGGAGTATGATCAACGTAACCCTGTTCCCTGAAATTCGGTGATATTTTTTCACCGAAAGCCGAAAGGGCCTTTTTAACCATTTTCGGCCGATCATTTTCGGTGGCCGAATATTCGGTGCATCCCTAGTTTAAATAAATGAAGTATTGACTTCAATACACTGATATACATTCCATTAAACAATACTAGATCACCTACACATCAGTGAAGTTGAGGGTTTTTTCCATGCAAAAAGTTACATTTAGATGTCAGCTTTCTAATTTAATGTATTGAAGGCAAAGATATTTAACACATAGTGAGAACTGCGACTATTTATCTCTCAATATTGTCTGTAAAAAACGTGGTAAAAGTTATTCTTTCAGTGAGACAACAGAGCAAGCTTCTACAGTTGCACTACGTTTTGATAACAGTTAAATATTATTTTGATAATAACATATATTTCAATGTTGATGAACTTCATACTGTTCATTCATAATCTGATTGTCTTTGTAGCTCACTGTTGAAATAAAAAAAAAACATTACAATTACAAAATAATTATATCTACAGCCCCTAAACACACAAACACACCGCTTTCATAAATAACACACTTGTTCTGCAATAATATGTTTTATGTTTCCTGTCATTTTTGTTAGGAAAGGACATGCCTGAAAGACACGACATTTTCTCCTTCTCTGAGGGTCAAGAAGAACATCCAAGAGGACATTTAAAAGCTGATGTTATGAGATTTTAAGACCAGTACACTAAGAAACTACTTTTATTGTAAAAACAGTCAGCTGATCGAATGCACCTATTTCCACATCTACACTCGATCAGCTGATTATTTCTATTTTCCTCGCTTTATGAGCTTCACATCACTTGTGCCTTGTACCGCAGAGTTTGCAACGTCACAAATAAATGGGGCAAATCTTCAGCGAGATGTGAATGTGTAATCTAACATTTTCAGTAAGAATAATGGACAAAGGGAGTGCAAATACAAATACAATTTATTGAAATGTGAACCAAAAGTTAATCAAATGTTTTAAATAAAACGCACATATGGACAGAAGGTGTAAACCTATTAAATGTATAAGTAAACACATTTAGTCAAATAAAGTGACAGACTAGGCCTGTGCAGTTGGTATCAGCATTGCCCAGCATGGGCTCCTCCATCAGGCCTGGTCCTCCATTCTGAGGAAAGACCCTCAGTCCTCTCCAAACCAACAGACAGGACGTCCATCACACAGAGGTTTCTCCCTGAAGTCTCTGCAGCTTTCTGGACACCACGCTGTCTCAATCCGTCCACACTGAATATGAGAGGGGGAAAATAAAAATAACAAATGCTTTAGACAATAAGAAACATAAAGTTGACTGTTGAGTTGCTCAGTTTTTTTAGATTGTCAATACTATTACTGTATAACTAATATATCAGGTTAAGAGGCACATTCAAATAAAGATTGGTCTTTAAATACATGTTGTCTTTTGAATTGTTTGTCGAAAGTCAAGGATCTAGAACTGGTACTTAGTTTTAATGATACAGTCTGGTTATTATGCTGTTTGGAGGAGGCCTCACAGGTAAGAGCACTAACTAGCTACCATCACATGTACCTTAGCTTGACTTAAATGTATTAAACATAGTTAAGTGATATCAAAATATAAATAACTAATGTCATGCAAACATTAATATTTGCTTGATTCCGGTGTTGAATTTACCACAATTGCATACAAACGTTAAGGGATTTTAAGATTCTGAAGTATTATGCTAAAAACTCAATAACTTAGATTATTATTTATAGTTTTGCTGAATAGTTTCATGTCCGCTTACCTTAGCAGGGGTAGACATTAAGGGTAAAATGCCAGTGGACCTCCGAGCCGGTGGAATTGTATTATCACTGGCCCCACCATTGTAACCACTGGCCCGGAGCATTCGTCCAAAAAAAAAAATCGACTAATAATGAAGAAAATTAACACATTTGTTGCAATAGTAATTTATGCACTAACTACATTACTACTTGTACTACAACATTTGAATCATCAGTTCTTCCGGATTTTCCTCAATTGTTCATATTTGGTTTATTAAAAATAATGATATTGTGGTCATTGTTAAAAAAATTCTGCTATTATTATGAGTATTATTATTTGTATAATGCGCTTTCTGCCTTCCTGTCATTAGGAGTTAGAAATGTAATGGCTATGTAGTAGATTATATTAGAACCTTCATTCTCCTAAACTGCTGGGACATTTCCCTATAGCCAATACCTTTATATGTTCTACTCTTCACTTACTTGTCAGCATAGGTCGGCATTGATGTACAGAGCCGACAGAAGACCTTGTTTATATTGGCATCATATTGAGAGCATGGATGTATAATGATTGAGAGGTGCAGTGACGTGTCCTAAAACCAGGAAGTAAGCTGCTGGTTACCTCGACAAAAAACAATGGGATTTCTCCACAGGGTTTTGGAAAATAGCTGGAAATAAGGTCTGTGGAAAACGAACCTGTTTGATAAATTGTTACAAGCTGGCTCTGCTTGTAACATAAGGACAACAGTTCCACACAGGAGTTGCCAAAAACAATCATTTATTTTAACTAACAGTGTCTACAACCAACAATAAAACAAACAGAAGAGCGGTGTCCTGCTGCACCGAGCAGGGCAGCTGAGAGAGAGTGAGAGCCTGTTCTGCAGACCTCTTATATCCTGGAATCAAGGGCGACAGGTGAGTCCCATCACTGCTGATTACAAGAAACACACAGGTTACAGCAGCACCACCTGATGGACAACCACACGGGTGTCACACACACCCCACCCCCCCCCCCCCCCCATAAAAGAAGTGTCCCCAAGACACTGAAACATCCAACCCAATAACAGAGCTTATACATGAAACATACATGTTACCCTATTTTATCACTGCCTACATTCCATATTCACCAACTCAGAAACTCAGCAACCCTGGCAACCTGGAAGCAACTAAAGAGCAGGAATACACTGGAAAAAAGAAGTGAAAACAGGAACAAAACCCCCTTAAGGTACTGCTCTTAACAAAGCATCAGCCATCACATTTTGGGAACCTTTGAGATGTCGGATGTCCAACTGGAAAGGCTGTAGAAACAGGGACCATCTCATTAACCGCTGGTTTGGGTTTGGTGACTTCCTCGGCATGGCGAACCTGGGACAAGAGCTTCACCAACTCACTACGAGAGACAGACAATGGAACAACAGGCAGCGAAAAAACAGCATTCCCCAAATTGCCTTTTGGGCCTTGCTCTTTATAGGCCTGGGCTTGTGTTACTGCACAAGGTGAAAAAAATTAGTTACATGCTAGAAATACCTTGGTCCGTTTTTTCTCAGGGTCAGCAAGTTCTCTCACCACTGGCTTTGAGGATACCACTGGGGAAGGAAGCACATCGGGCCACAGTCTGCCACCAGCCAAATCATTACCCAGGATGACTGCCACTCCTGGAACAGGAAAAGAAGGCCGGACTCCCATGGCAACCTCGCCCTGCCCCAAATCACAGGACAACACCAACCGATGCTTTGGAGCAGACAGCAAATGCATCCCCATTCCCCTAGACAATACACAACTTCCAGTGTCAGTTTCCGAGGAAAATGGAAGAACACCCTCACTTATGTACGAATCCAAAGCACCCGTGTCTCTCAGTATCTTAACAAGGAGTTTCTTGCCACTTCCTTGCAAAGACACATAACCTTGACGTATGAAAGGGGCATAACCTGGATCAAATTCCTCTGCTGCCAGGGAGGGGCGAGGCTTCTCCTCCTGCAGGGCTAGTCCCAAGTTAGAAATCGCAGCAGCAACTGGTGGAGGGGTGGTATGGAGTTTAACCGCAGCTATAGCCTCATCCCTAGCAACCTTGTGAGCAGTATGGAGTTTAACCGCAGCTATAGCCTCATCCCTAGCAACCTTGTGGGCAGTATGGAGTTTAACCGCAGCTATAGCCACCTCCCTAGCAACCTTGTGGGCAGGAGCTGCCAGGGCAACAGGCCTGGGAACCTGACCATTTTGGAGTCCCTTGGTTTTTGCATTAAATTCCGGGCATTCATTTTTCCAGTGACCATTACCCAAACCAAAGTTGCAAGTATTTGAATCTACTTTGTCCCTCCAGCTATGCACGGACCTTTGCTCCGACCCTAACACTTCACCCACTCTACCTCTGGGGTCACCAGACCAGTTCTTTCTGCTCCCCCAGTCAAATCTCTCCCCTGAATGAATCTTGTGTGTTAAAGTGTATTCATCAGCTAACACCCCGGCATCTGTTACATTTTTAACCTTATTCTCATTGAGGTACGTAGCAACGCGTTCTGGAAGGATATCTTTGAATTGTTCAAGAAGGGAAAGTTCCCTCAAATCATTAAGATGTACTACTTCGGAAGCCGTGACCCATCGATTAAATTTCATCGTCAGCTCCCGAACAAGTTCCACATAGGTCTGTCCTTCTGACTTCCTTAGCTTCCTGAACTGCTGACGGTAGGCCTCAGGCACCAACTCATAAGCTTTTAGCACTGCAGTCTTTACCCTTAATTAATCTTCACTGTCAGCCATACTTAATGCAGAAAATGCTTCTTGAGCCCTACCAGTTAACACACACTGTAACAGCAATGTTTTCTCCGAATCAGACCACTGTCGTCTTTGGCTAAGTCGCTCAAAAAGTCCAAAAAACGAATCTACAGTCTTCTCCTCGAATTTCGGTAACAACCTCAAGTTATAAGCTACATCAAAAGTAGCTGGGGACACCCCAGAAGAAAGCTTACCCTCTTGGATGAGGTCCAACTTGTAACGCTCTTGTTGCAATTCAGCTTCCCGCACCATTGTAGTTAACCTTAAACGCTCCATCTCAGTTTCCTGTTCACGAGCTCTAGCCCGGACCTCACGAGCACTTGCTCGTTCCTCACGTTCACTGTCTTGTTGGTACTGCAGCAGCATTATTTCCTTTCTCTGTTCAAATGTCATTTCACCAAAGTCAAACAAAGAAAAACCTGCACTTCTCTGCCGCTCTGGATTTATAGCTGCCTTCTCAGCCAACTCATCCTCGGAACCATCATCGACAGCCACTGTTGGCAGAACCTCTTGTAGTACCAACTGGGCCTGTAACATAGTCACTATGGTGTCTTTACGACCCTGCTTTGGAATTTCTACTTCAAAATGCTCTGCCATTTTTAACAGTTAGTCTTTAGTACATTTTACCAGCAGTTCCACACTGGGACACTTTACAAAATCTGTCAATGTAGCCATGATTATGCGAACTCCCTTGAACCTGGTGCAGAGACAACTAAAAATATATATTTTTTTTTGTTTCACTCTGGAATACCTCTCCCCTGGCTAACTGCCTACCCAATACTAGCTATCTTGTCTCACCCTAGTCTTCATGCATGCCACGACAGGTGTTTTAAATACTTACCCAATGACCCGGTAAAGCCCCAGCGAAGCTGTTACTCACCAAGACAGCCACGGACGTGTACCCATGACAAAAAAAATTCGAATCATGTTTATGCACAAAAATAACAAACCAACAAGCCCCCCTGAAGGAGATGTTGCTTATGCCTATCAGGAAAGGTAATTCCAAAGCTACTCCTTAATGCCCTACACCAGGAACAAACTGTCTAATAATCAAGGCAGACAAATCAAGTCAACACATATCACCTGGTTCTTGGATCGGACGAGCCCCCATATGTTACAAGCTGGCTCTGCTTGTAACATAAGGACAACAGTTCCACACAGGAGTTGCCCAAAACAATCATTTATTTTAACTAACAGTGTCTACAACCAACAATAAAACAAACAGAAGAGCGGTGTCCTGCTACACCGAGCAGGGCAGCTGAGAGAGAGCGAGAGCCTGTTCTGCAGCCCTCTTATATCCTGGAATCAAGGGCCACAGGTGAGTCCCATCACTGCTGATTACAAGAAACACACAGGTTACAGCAGCACCACCTGATGGACAACCACAGGGTTGTCACAAATGCACGTTTTGTTCAGCCGGATAATCTCCACATGTCTACCCTACTTTTCTCATTTTCGAATCATAAATCTAATCTATAGATTATAAAAGGGTTTTAGGACGCCAACGCCTTCGATCAAGCTGGCTGAAACGTTCTCTCCCTCTTCTTCTCATACTCCCCGTCACTCTTCTTTAACTCCTCCGGTGACTTTCTTTTATTTGAAGATTGCTTTTTGCCCAGCGCTTGGCCAGTTACCGCTGGTATTAAAAACATTCATGGCGAATGGTTAGGTGGTGCGATAGTCTGTAGTGAAGGAGCGCGCTCCCGCTCACGGGAGCCTGCTCGCACTGCGCTCCGCAGCAAACAGCTGTTTGCTTTTCACCCAACAACGACAACCGACTCACAAAACGCTATGTTGTAGCGTTAATAAACGAAACAATTTAACTAAATTGCAAGTCAAAATACCAATACCACAGGACAATTCTTTATTTCAAAGCAATATTTTTAGTGGCCGAACGGGCAAGTGGAAAGTACGTTATGCTGGCCCGGGGTGTCTAAATAGTGCTTCCGGGCCAGCGGGCCATTTATAATGTCGAGCCCTGCTTAGAAACGTAAAATGCCACGGCAGTGTGCAGATGGGGAGCATGTTAGCTTAGCTTGGTAGCTTCAGCTAGCTCTGGAACTTTCAGCTCGGTGGCAGGAGGTCCCGCCTCGGCTCCGCCTCTTTGCCCTTATTTGGAGCAGGCTGGAGAAGGCGGGAGTTGAACTCTGACGCCACTGTCTGGCTGTTAGTTGCCGACTCCGCCTACTAAGGGCTTCTCGGCAACTCTGCAGAATCCTATGGGTGACGTCACGGACCCTACGTCCATTTATATATACAGTGTATAGCCGCGTACTTTTCCCACTTTAGTTCCGATATAGTTCTGAAATGTCGCGTTCACACCAAAAAGAGCCGGAACTAAAATTAGTTCATGAGAACCTTTTTACCCCCTTTTCCGTCCCTGCTAGAGAGCAGTAGAAGCTGCTTCTACTGAAGCCAGTCCCCAACTCCGGGGACTTCCGACCGGGGATTTTGGGCGGCAGTATACGCCGTGAAGTTGTTTGTGGCCTGCCAGTAAACCCAAAGCAGAAGAAGAAGAAGTGACGTCAGCGGGTTCATTTGCCTAATCCACCCCCAGGGACGTATTCCGGTGTGAACGTGATCTGTACTTAGTCCATCAGAACTAAAGAATTCTGATGAACTAAGTCCTCATGAACCTTTGTGGGAAAAGTTCTGCGGTGTCAAAGCGCCTTATGCTCTTAACACTAGAACCGCCAGAGATTTTTTATACCTAAAACCACCACCAGGGTCAAATTGACCCAGCATTAGAATGCATTGATTTTCAAGGTAAAAGTGTTGTTTTAAAAAGAAAAATGGTCCTGTGGTATTGGTATTTTGACAAGCAATTTTTTTTAATTGTTTCGTTTATTAACACTACAACATAGCGTTTAGTGAGGCGGTTGTCGTTGTTGGGGGTAAAAGCAAACAGCTGTTTCCTAGGGAGCACAGCGCGAGCAGTCTCCCGTGAGCGGGAGCGCGCTCCTTCACTACAGACTCAATATATCTATCTATCTATCTCTCTCTCTCAATCTATATCTCAATCTATGAGGAACCGCAGTAGACAAAAGGTGTTGCTATAGCAACACGTCATGTTTGTTTACACACAAAATCACAGCGCGAAAAGGGGTGGGGTCAATATGACCCGCTTGGCGGAAATAGGTATAAATGGCAATTTTTTGGGCGATTTCTTCAATCTGACTTCATATTGACAATTTTTAACAACATAGGGTGCTACATAACACACTTTTAGGAAAAGTCACGGACTGGGAGACTTTAATATTTTATTGAAAAAAAGTTACATACAATATAAAACAGCTCTGGGTCAAATTGACCCCGTTGGCGGTTCTAGTGTTAAATGTGTGTCAACCACAGACCTTATTTCGAGCTATTTTCCAAAATCTTAAGGAGAAATTGCACTGCTTTTAAGGAACCGGAAGTGGTAAAATGCTAACTTACTTCCGGGTTTTAGAATGCGTCACTGTGGCACTCTATTTGGTAACGTTTAGGTAGATTTAGGAACTTCCCCTCGATTCTATTGGCTCTAACGGTTAAAAAGAGATGTCAATCATCAAAATCGACCGAGGGGGCCAAGAGATATAGCAAATCCACCCAAATGACCCCAGAAGTGGTTTTCTTTTGCTAAATCTCTCTAAAAAGGTCAAATTTAACTTGTTTTGCATCAATCTTGATACAGGGTACTTATTATATGTTATAGTTTGGATTCCTAAAGCTTTTAGTCTACTATCCCATCATTCAAGGGTGGTTTTTACTTTATAATAAGTAATGTGTTTTTTTTGGACGGACACTATAATTGCATTTTTTTTACTATGTTCAATATGAATTTACTTTAAAATAAAAAAAAACTATATTGATTTTGACTTTTCTACATCCAACTCACAGGTTTATCATTGCTTTGAGAAAAGCAATGAAAACAGGAAAAAGCCTGGAAAAAAGCCTGGAAAACAGGCTCGGGGCTTAACAGGTTAAGTACAAGATCTGAGTACTTTTTCCACCTCTTATGAAAGTAAATAAATCCATAACATTGTAGTGGACCGACCATTTTTACGCAGAAGATTATTGTATTTGCAAATTCCTTGAGACAAAGGACTTAGTGCTTTAATAAGCAATGTTTCTAATTTGAATAGCTGCATAGAGTAATTGACATGACTCAAAGTTATAGGCTTGAGGGGGATTGGGGGGAATAGCATATACGAAATAACTTTGACTTAAAACCCTCTTTCTTAAAATTGGTTGACTATCATTAAGTCTCTGCATGTCAATCGAAAAACCGTTTAACGATTGTTCCAGTGTATAACTAATAATTTGGAAAAATGAATGCAAGGCCCATATCATTTCAGAGCCCTAACTGCCTGAGATATTTTCCACTTTGCTATCAACTGCTGAATACAGTACATGACTGAGAAAATGTAATGCATATGAAATAAATTGATCAAGGACTAAAGAACATTCAAAGCAAAATCACTGATATGAAGAAAGATGTATTCAAAAGCTATTATATGCAGATTGCTTTGTAATATATATGGCAATTTCCACAAAATACTGGACTCAAAGTAATGAAGCTTAAATGTCATGGATCTTATATTTTAATTGTAATTTCAGAAATGTAAGTTATCCCTTCAATTATTGAAAAGACAAATTTGAAATACCGTGCTCCATTTCTGGTCTGTGTCAGGGTTTTGGGGGAAATTATTCATTTAAATATTCTCTCTTCACTCAATTTCTTCTAGTTTTTGAATCCATAAACTAGTGCAATTCTTATAAGCAAGGTGATAAAAATGCATTATAAATCACCTGCACTTTTGAACCTTGCAGGGTGTGAAAATGCATTAAACAGAGGACAGCGAAGGTGGAGAAAAGAAACGATGAAAAAGAATGAGGAAGGGCAACAGCAACACGCGGCCTGCAGTATTTCATACAGGTGTGTGTGTGTGTGTGTGTGTGTGTGTGTGTGTGTGTGTGTGTGTGTGTGTGTGTGTGTGTGTGTGTGTGTGTGTGTGTGTGTGTGTGTGTGTGTGTGTGTGTGTGTGTGTGTGTGTGTGTGTGTGTGTGTGTGTGTGTGTGTGTGTGTGTGTGTGTGTGTGTGTGTGTGTGTGACAACGTTGACAAGCAGGGAGGAGGATGATTAGAGGATACAAATACAGCAGATAATAGCATTAATCAGCATACTCACACATAAACACTTCTGTTTAATATTTATGTCACCATTATATGAATACATATATTAATATCACACTTTCGTTACACATACTTATCTGAAATGAACAATCGGAATTAAAAAAAATGATATATTGTGTCACACACACAAACCATGACTATTATCAAAACTCATAGATGAGGGCTGTCCCCATTGCACACATTCTACCTTATCCCAGCTTCTTATCTCTCCTCCATTCTCTCCCCTATCACATTTGCACCTGTGATTTCACACTCCTTTCGTTTAATCACTCTCTCTAAAATGTTTTACCATGGTCTTGCTGTCCCCATTCCCTCTCTCACTTATCTCAATCTGTAGTTTTGAGTATCTTTCAAACCAGTTTTTCTTTTTTCAAATATAAATTGTTTGAAAGTCTCATTTGTGTTCAAGCAATGTTGAACTAAATGAGTCACTTTTGGTGAGACAATTGATGTCGTCTGGAATTAAGTGAAGTCATAAATACTACTGCTACTGCAACATTGAATCAAAATACCTTTCTCATACTTCAAAGGTATGTTCAGTATGATCGCTCTGAATCACTGGGGAGAATGTGATATTTCAGTGGTAAAGAAAACAGATCATTTGTACCAGGAAATATCATTTTACCTCCTTTCCCTTCATTCTACCTTTCTGAAATCTCCTCCCCCTCCACTTGCAGCAATCCATTTATAGCCCTCAGAAGTGAGAAGTGACACATTTCTATCATTTATGAAGAATATGTACTGATGCCAGGCCATGTTTTTGTAATAAATATGAATTTTCACTTGTACCATAACATTGATTTGTTCCATTGATTTGATGGGAGAACTGCATATTATATGCCTTTCTTCTAGTCTTTGTTATCACCCAAGGCACTTTTAACACAGTCAGGCTTTTCCCATTCTCACACAATTTCATAAACTAGTAGCAGAGCCTTACAAGGTGCTACTTGCTAATCCAACCTGAACTCACCAGAATGCGTGACTCCACCACGACTCCTTAACACCGCATTGCGTGGTGGAGTCACGCATTCTGGTGAGATCAGGGTGGCTAATCAGGTGCCACTCACATTTGACTCCAGTCATTTGCAGCAATTTGGGGTTCACTATCTTGCACAAGGACACCTCCACATGTTGTTTGCATGGGCAAGTTAATTAACCTTTCCAACAATGGATAACCACTCCTGAGCCACGGCAGCCCTTGATAAAATATTTGTCGTTGTAAAGCCTAAAAAATAAACAATCTTAACACACTAGCTCGACTTGCCTTATCTTATCAGCAAATTGAGTTTTCTGTCATCATGTCACCTAATCATTTCTTTACTTCACTTTTCACAAGATTACTTTGTCAAACTTTTGTTATTCAAGGCCAAGGTTTCACACTCGGTATTTTATGAATAGTTTTCCTCCATGAAATGTTACCAGAGTCAACCGTTCCCCACTCCATTTGTCAAAAGTCACTGAGTGTCCCTGATCTGCCATAGAAGATTTTTCTAAAGAATACAATTGTAAGCAATGGATAACTAAATACACAAAAACATTATCTGATTTTATCAAATAGTTAGAATATCAAAAATCTACCATATCATTGTGACTATACACATGTTAATGGAAATTCTTGATAATTTACATTTTATATACCCTTTTAAGGGAAAGGTAAATGCAGCCACGCCCCCAAAATCAGTGGGTTTGATAGGGCATTTGCAGCTGAATGTGTATGAATAAATATACGCTCGTGTGAGTGTTGCATTTCAAAAGTGATGCTCCGACCCATAATCATCATTCAGCCTCCCTGAGATTTGAGCACAGAGTGGCAGAATGATCTCAAAGACAATTAGAGGGAGATGAGCCTATGCTCAGTTCTGAGTATTAATGTCTGCTACTGCATGTTATTGTATCTATGTTATGGCCTGTGGGCTCTGTGAATAGATGTTGAGTCCATTAAGGCAACATGACCCAGCAGGGGATCTGTAGTTCCTTATCATTTATCTTCAGCTTTAAAGAAAATTATCCCTTCATACTGGATTCTCTATAAGCTGTTGCTCCAAAGCCAGAGATATGCAACATGCTCCTGCCCTTCTATACAAATCAATGATACTCCTATTATTAACTTTATAGTTCCATGCGCTATTTCACAAAAGTTACACCTTATAGTAGGCTGTGCATTCTTCTTTGTGAATCGGCTTCCTGGAAAATGCATATTATGCCAGTTGTTCAGCCAATCAGGACTTAAACCACTCATATTGAATGTATACAGCAACATGACATCTACTGTATAATAAACTTGTCTTCAAACATCTATCTCCAAAGATTTTGATGAGATATATATCATTATAATCAGTCCTCTTGTCTACACAGACCACGTAATTGCTTTACTTTCTTGATGTTGTTTACACAGAAACATCTAAGATGCCGTCTCCGGAAACATTTCAGAGAAGGAATACACTCTAAAAAAGTACTTGGCTGGTGATTGGATGAAGTCAATATCTGTTTATCATAACTATAAAAATGTAGCATCCATATTAACCTCTTTAGAAGCTGACAATGTTGTTTTGAACGAATATACCTCTCAATGTTGTCTATGTATGCCAGTAGCTCAACATAGGATTCTGATCTGTCCAGTCACTGGCTGGCTGGACACAAACACCTTCACTTTAAGCCTGACAACATGAATTTTCATCTGATGTGTGATCCTTTGATTCTCACGTGATATAGTTAGAATCCATCTCTCCTTGCAAGGTTATTACTCTCTATCATACTTTGAGATGAAACGATGCCCCTGTGGCTTAGGGGGATAAGATAGAGCCCATGATTAGAATCCCTCATTTCCTGTCATCTATTACACTACATGTTACTTGTTAGATGCTTTTATCCAAAGCGACTTACATTCTCAATACTGTGGGCAATCCCCACAGGAGCAATTTGGCGTGAAGTGTCTTGCCCAGGGACAAAACGACATGCTGACTGCAGTGGGGTTTGAACCTGTGACCCCCTGATCCCAAGACCAAGGCTCTATCCACTGCGCCACACACCTCCCACATACCATCTATCCATTAATGCTGAGCAATAATGGCATAGAAATACTCCAATAACCCCACAACAAAGAAAAAAAAATGGAATAAAGCTTAATGAATTGAATAAGCACTCTTGGTCCTTGGCACCAGTGTCATTCATTTAAAAATAAAGCCTCCTGGTAAGAAGAGGATATCTTTGCATCCTTGCTATATTGTCTCACGAGTAGGCAGATTAAGCTAAACATTATCTTTATTCAGAATAAAGATTAAAGTGTGATAGCTGCAACATAGCTACCAAGCAATGACAGAGCACCATTTAATATTAAAATGCATAAATACTCCCAAAACGTATTTTCTCATAAATAGATTAAAATTAGTTGCCAAGAGAATGTTCACACTAGGCTTGTGGGGGAAATAGTGTTAATAAAAATTCCGTTAAAATGTTAATGTCCTGAATAGCTCACTCACTGACGGTATCATTTTATAGTCCAAAATGGCTGATATGCGTGCTATATCTTGCATTGAGTTTCACCTTTATCTGGTGGCCCATTCTAACTCTTTGTTTGCCTTAACTATAAACGAGGCAGAGAAGAGATTTTTATTAAGCAAATCAAATTTCCAAACATTTACTGTGTGGAGGGAATCTGGGATTTTGGGCCACAGTTTGGCAAGATAACCAAATGCGACATGTGCTTCCGATTAATCTTTCACCCTTGTTTTTCTTCTAAGCATCTGACACAATCACTATTCCAGGAGTGCAGCCTTGCTGTTACTTTAATATGTTCCTCTGCCATGAATATATAAATGACAAAGGCTGAGTGTTATGAAGACTAGGTCCTCTAGGTGTGTGTGTGTGTGTGTGTGTGTGTGTGTGTGTGTGTGTGTGTGTGTAAATGGACTGTACTTATATAGCGCTTTATCCAGTCTTTAAGACCCCTCAAAGCGCTTTACATACTACATGTCATTCACCCATTCACACCCATTCATACAGAGCAGTGTACCTTACTCTAGGACCTAACATTCACACACCGTTGGCCATGCCATCGGGAGCAACTCAGGGTTAAGTATCTTGCCCAAGGATACATCGACATGTTGACTGCATGGGCTGGGATCGAACCCACAACCTTCTGGTTGAAAGACGACCGCACTCCCTCGCAGCCACAGTCGCCCCTATCCACTGCGCCACACACCTCCTGTGTGTGTGTGTGTGTGTGTGTGTGTGTGTGTGTGTGTGTGTGTGTGTGTGTGTGTGTGTGTGTGTGTGTGTGTGTGTGTGTGTGTGTGTGTGTGTGTGTGCTTGAGTCACTCCATAATGTGACAGCTAGCGCACTGCTAGTGAATACATCCCTGCTGAGCAAGTCCCCTTTTAATTAAGTCATGTGGATGTGCTCTTGAATGCATGCAGATGTATGAGCGTGTGGTCTGGCATACCGACATCTCTGGGATAACTGTTGCCATGAACAGCTTGACTGAAAGCAGCTGCACCTCACCATTATGGAATCAAGCTCTGTGTTAAGAGTACAGCATGTGTGACGACCACAGATAGAAGAGGTTGCTGACCATTACTTTTAAATGTTAGATATGTTTTAGATGTTTGCATATTAACATCTTATTCTGATTCATGGGTCACATTGGCAAAGATCTCTAATAATGCTGTAGCAGTTCTTGTCTTTCTTTCTTTCTTTATTAGGATCTCAATTAGCATTAGCATGAACATTGGCTATTCATCCTGGGGTCAAAGTAAAATGAAACAAAACAGCTCACCATCTCATGAAATCAACAATCCAGCACAAAGTGAAACCATCATTAGGTCAAACAAAAAATAACAATAAAGTGTCCTTCTTTGAAACTATGACAGACATACAACATACATACATACATACATACATACATACATACATACATACATACATACATACATACATACATACACACACACACACACACACACATACATACATACATACATACATACATACATACATACATACACACACACACACACACACACACACATACATACATACATACATACATACATACATACATACATACATACATACATACACACACACACACACACACATACATACATACATACATACATACATACATACATACATACATACATACATACATACATACATACATACACACACACACACACACATACATACATACATACATACATACATACATACATACATACATACACACACACACACATACATACATACATACATACATACATACATACATACATACATACATACATACATACATACATACATACATACATGCATGTGGCTATCCACTATTATTCTTGAAATGTATCGCATGTTTATTTAAACCCTCACCAGTCATATCTACCATTGTTTGACCTGGAGTTGTTTTTAATGTAATTTAAATATGAGGGATAGAGTATATTTTAGGAACGGTTGTGAAAAATATCTAAGTTCTTTGCAACAATGTTGGCCTGTCAAGACCTTAGAGATGACTATGATTTGAGGACATTAACCAAGGGTTTCAGAGAGAGAACATTTTGTAACAATAGAAACTCTTGCTTTAGCTATAGAATAAGAGGGTATAGGTTTATCAACATAACTGTCTTTTTTTATTCAGATGCCTGACAAGATTAAATGAACTAGAAGTGTGTCATACAGCAGGGGCGGGGAACGTCCGGCCTTCGGGCCGTATACGGCCCGCGAGACCATTTGGTACGGCCCTCGAGGTAATTTGTAAACACACGCAAAAAAGAAAAAAATTCAAGAGATCTAGACCGCAAAATAATTAAACAAGCTTGTTTTTCCTGGCCAAGGTCAGGGTCCTTGAATACAACACGAGCCTAACGTGTCATCACGTGGTATGTCTCGTCTGACAGGAGTGTAGTTCTAACGGAGAGCACCAGAACGCGGCTCCGGGCCGGAACTTCACAAATTGCAATACCCATAAGGAGCTGTACACATGCCGCAGTTTTTGCGTGGCTGTGTCTTTAGTTGAAAGCCCAGTGGCGATCTGTTCATCTGTCATACTGATCATACAGTCAATAACGTTGTTGTTATTAGCATCTGGTTAGCTAGCTATGCTAACGAATATAAGAAGCTTTTTCTCCAATCAGTGAGGTAAAGGCACATCTTTATATGATCATTATAGTTATAGAAAAAGAAGAGAATAAAGTAAACAGGTATACAATACTAATATGACAGTAAAAAAAAAGTTGTTATTAATAAACAAGAATACAGTTTAAAAGGGGAGTGATTTGTAAAATATCCATAAAGAAAAAAATCTGCTTACAGTTCTGTTTCATATGGGTGGTGAGAGATGTATCCATAGATCTCTTCATGTTGCTCTCAAAGTGCACCAGATTGATGCTTTTAACTTCAACATTTTAAAAAAATCTTCATGGTGGTGCATGCCCCCAAACCCCCCTAGATGAGGTTAGATCCGCCCCCACCCCACTTAAATCATGTCCACATGGATATGAAACTAAATACATTTGCACACATCTTGTGTCCATATCTTTCTGTTTTGGTGGTCATGCCACGGTGCATGAATGCGCGGGTCATGGTCAAATATCTGGATTAAGAGGTTGCTTTTTCTTTGCACAGCATGAAAGAAACGCAAAATGAATGGGCTGTTATTTGAGTTTTTTAAGCAGACGTTGAGTTCAATCATTTGTACGGCCCTCGAAGGATGTTGTAAAAATTGAAATGGCCCTTGAGGAAAAAGGTTCCCCACCCCTGAAGCGCTGTGATTTACAGCTAGTGTAAACATTTCTGAGAAAGGTGTAATCAATGTTTGTGCTTGAATTACATTCAAACAACTTATTGCTGACATCCATTTAAACATAATTCCATTATATCTGTGCATTGACTGCAAGTGTGAAGTTCGGTCCAATTGATAATATCACCAAACAAGGACAGCAGAGTTCATCTTTACTACAAATAGGTTAATACGATTCATTGAATCTTCAGGAGTAAAGTGTGTAGCTGTGATGACGAGCATGTTAGAACTATGGACAGAGAAATGCTGTTTGAATGCTCTGAGTAGCCGGCCTTACTCTGTTTTAATGTGAGAAGAAGCAGAAGTCACTGAAGGAAAAGCTGAAATAACTGCCTGGGCAGTATCTTTACAAGTTTTCTGAAAAATCTAATTAGAGGATGTGTTGAACAAAGTTTCAAGGAAAATATTATCTGAGTTGTTTGGCCTCACTGCCTTAACCAAGACTTTGGCTGAATGTCTAAGAATGTCCAGTCAATACTTGTTTCCTTGTGAAGAACGATCCTGCCAACTTGTCTCAAAGAGAACAAACATCTCACGAAAGCAATCACTACGATGGATTTTGGCACCATCATCAAAACAGTGAGCCCTGTGATCTTCCTCATTGTAAAAGTTAGTGTTCAGTGCAGAAACTGCAGGTACTGTAAGAGGAAGGTTGCATGACAGAAAAAAGGCAAATGAAGATTTCACACAATGATTGCCTGTAATGACACTGTACTTCGTTTGACACAACGTGCAACAACACTGAGCTCCCCCACAGAGATCAAAGACACTCCAAGGATTTTCAACAGAGAGTCGGAGAGTTGAAAATGGCAAATGAGGGAGAGAAATATGGACATGGAAAAAAACATGTAGGACAGATGTCCACTATGTTTGAGCCACTCAGCAGTTGGTCACATTAACTCACAGTCAAGCTGAAAACTAGGCATAGTGTATGGGTGCACACAACACTCTTAGAACGAGAGCCGGTGTAATATCTTTGTTATTGTGTAATTACACTTTGGTTTCTTAATTAAAGCCTCATTTTCCTTTCCACGTAGGTACAATCCTAATTAAGCACAAATTATGTTGGTGTAACTATATTAGAGTTTAAACAACTATACATCACAACCATGATATGGTGATACATTTATGTAAATGTAAAATATGATTTAACACAACTTGCTCAACTTTTTTCATTTGAGAACAATCCATCCGAGGGATGGGAGATGTCTAAACATCTGAGTCCCTGGGAAGTTATGTGAATCCTGGGAATGGTGAAATATGCCAAACAGTCACACATGCTGTGCCACATTTATTCATAATTTACACAGGGTCTCTCTCAATGTTTTCCTCACTCTACCAGGTGTGTTTAATGCACACACTAATTAAGTCAATGAGGAGAGAGCTTGGGGGAGGTGAAGGAACAAGGGACGGGAAAACGAGAATACAAATGAGCATGTGAGTATTTGCTTTTTTTTACTTAAGTGTTCTGTATGACTTAATGTTCTCATTTGGCTTTAATGGACAGGTGCATCATTATGTGAGAGAGAAACTTAGTTAGAAGTTTGCACTTCTCTCTCCTTGACAACATTCCCTGCATGGTCCCTTTCTCCCACACAGCCAAACCTGGGGCAGAGAAAACAGCCAGCTCTAATGTTATTATAATGTGATGAGCATTGACTACTCGAGAGCCCATGAAGTGAAAAATGACTTATTGTGGTGTAAGCAATGCTCCTCACCCTGAGGTTCACCAAGGAGAAGATACAGAATTAAAGTTTCATAAAAGTTTACCTGTTAGAAAGTTGCTCTCAAAAAAGACCAAAATCATTTTTCCTCAACTGCATGGTAAATGTACTGTGAAGTTGTGATGTGATGTGCTCCATATCTCATTAGCTTGCAAACCCCTGCCTGTTGCCTTTTCATCAGGTCCACTTTTCATAAAGTCAGCTCCAATCTCCATTTCATGGGTTCTTTAACAAGTAATATTGTTCTGAATTCTTCTCGAGCCACAGCAAAGTCATTTTTATTCATGAGTTCCCAACTTCAACTCAATTTCAGTCTAGTCAAGTACATACACAAAATAAAAATGCTTCATGTTAAAAAATAGATGGTTTCTTTACACAACACCAATGCTAAGTCTAAATATCAAGGTTAAACTATGACACAGCATGGGAATCTTATTGCAAAATGATAAATCTCAAATCAAACATGACTACTTCCCAGCCAAGAAAAGATTCATTCATAACAGCATTGTATACATTTTGCTCAGTTGAACAATTGTGTGTATTGGTGACACATGGAATTGTTAGTTTAGTATTTATTTTTTATGAACACTGGTTAAGTCTTTACAATACAATTATCGTGTAATGCTCTCCTAATTATTGTCTTGTCAAATAACTCAGAGCTGTCAAGCTAGCAAAAATGTGTGTGCACAGTAAGAGTGAACACTAGATGTGAAATTGTACAATCCAATTAACCTTCATGTATGATAATTACATTTAACACATGCTGCATTTTTATCTTCTCTGTGATCTCAATGTGAAAATTAATTACAGTGTCAGTGTAGAAAGAAAACATTAAAATGTTAAATTACTTATTGGATTTAAATTAGCATATGTCCCTTTTATGCAGTGTTAAGCTCTATTTGGTGCATAATTTGATATTTCTTATGTTTTCTTTTTATCGAAGCTATATTTCTCTGGTTTCTTGTTTTTCAAGGAAATGGCTGTACCTCATGCATTACAGTGAGGCCCTATAACATCATTAGCATTTTCTGGAATGCAAGCATCTGGGCTTTGTGCATACCCAGTGCTTCTATTTTTATGTTGCCTATTATGAGCCCAAGGTCCAAGCTGGTGAGGCTTTGTCAGAAATTAGAAGCAAGAAAATGTCATTGTGTGTGTGCCCATACACAACTGCATGTGTAGGGGAGTGTGTGTCTCTGCAGTGTTATTACTCATCCCCAACTGAATTTACATTGTCCTCTAAGTCAGCAGGGTGGTGCAATAAAGGTGTGTATCTTTGTGGGTGGCAGGGTGGTTGGATGGGCTGTGTTAACTGAACTATGCAGATTTACTATGCATTATCTTGCTGTTCTGTGTCTATATGTGTGTGTATCTCTCACTGTGGTCTACTTGACCTCCTCTCTACCTCCAACCTCTTCCTCCTGCTTTCATTACCAGCAGCCTGCTTCACACTGCCGCTGGCTGCCCACACACATGCGTATCCTTTACACAACACACACACACACACACACACACACACACACACACACACACACACAGTAGTGCGACGCAGAAGGACAGTTTCTCTCTACTGATCACATCACCCTCTGTGATCCAAGCATATTCAAAACAAGAACCAGCAGGACCGCTGTCTAACTAATCATCCACAAACTCAAGACAAGGAAAGTGGCATCAGAGGCAGAGAGAGAGAGGAGAGGTGAGGTGAGGAAGAAGAAGAAGATGGGGGAAATAGGGCGGGAATAGAGAAAGAAATGAGTGACCTCAAGGCTGGACCATAATGCTTCACCTGAAATGCAGTCGCTTTTCTGCAGTTACGTTTAATGCTCACATTATTTGTTTATATTTCCTCTCAAATACATTTACTTATTTGTATCACCTGCTTAAAATACAGTTTACAGTCATTGGTTTTTTTCGCAAAACAAATTATAAGATTGTCTGGTAATTTCTTCATGGTTCATGTATTTTGTGATTACAGTGAGACGTTCTAAGTGTCATGGCTACCATTAAGTGTATGGGAAACTAAGACAAATTAGAAAATGTAAAGTTGTAAAATATACACCCAACTCATCCATTCTATTGTTTCTCTCTAAATTGTCTCACTGGAGAACATATCCTGAATGAATTTCAATTTGCATACGGATGACTAACTGACTCTCTCTCTCTCTTAATAAAGGTTAATCTCTCTCTCTCTAACACTACTTTAGTTAAGGATTAAAATAAGTATATAAAACAGGAAAACTTGATATGCACAGTGAATTCACAAAGAAATATAAATTAATGTATTTTTTAACCTTTCAATAATAATTGAAAGGGAATTAGGAGGAGAGTAAGGCAGGCTATGCCAGAAAAAAACCACAACAATCTTAAACTAGAGAATGCAATTCCTGAAGAGATTTCTAGTGGGAGAGCTTTATGCTGAAAAGCTGACGCTCAACTGCTATGCTGAAATGTAAAAAGGCTTGGAAAAGCAGAAGAATATTGGAACTGCAAACTTTTGAACTAACTTGATGGCGAATGATCTGTCGCCATGCCAACGGCATTTGATGACATCTTATAATACGCTTAGATGCGTTGATGGCTGCATCGTTACCAAACCTGTGAAGTTTTGGGCCGTTTGGAGCATTTTCACTGAAGTTATGAGAAAACCGTGTTTCATGGTGAGCATTGTGTTGCCATGGCAACGGCATTTGAATAAATCTCAAAACTGTCCCGTAGATGTCTTCACGGCTGGACTGTTAGCACACATGTGAAGTTTGAGCACTTTTTGAACATTTTCTTAGGAGTTATAGCGACATCATATTTTATGGCGAGGGATGCTTTTCCATGGAAACGGCATATGATGACTCCCCATCATTGACGTAGAGCTGCTGAGGGCAGGACCATTAACCATTATCTGAAGTCTGCTGCTCTGAGCATGTCAGTTGGATTTATGACATCATCTTGTTCCATGACACAGGTGTTTATATTTGAGCTAACGAGGTGTTCAGAGATCAAAAGTTTGAGTGGGAAGCTTCCCCATTATGTAGGAATTATATAAATAGTTCAAATAAATGTGGCAAAGGCTCAAATTTGTTGAACAACACATTTGTAACAGGTTTGTTAATTGACCAAAAAATATGAACAGTTGGAAGATTGAAAATGGGATTATTATTAGGATTATTTGTAGGTCATTTAGAAAGATGTAAACATTGAAGTTTCTATTTTAGAAAAGCTGACACTGTAGTACATCGCTGGTTTTAAAAGTGATTTATAAGAGTCATGTTTAAAGATGTATAATACTTAAAACCTTTATAAAGATCCTCTGAGTGTGTTTCATTAGTTAGCTGATAAAATGTTAGGGATAAATACCTTGACCTATTGACTACAAGAGCTTGAATCAAACAAGCAACTTGTATTTGAATGATTAACTGACATAGCAACAGTCGCACCTGGTAAGTGGTGTGGCTGAGTACTTTAAAGGGTTAATGAATAGAGGGGACTTGAATGTGAAATAAGAACAAGAAAATAAAGTCTAAATGCATGAAAAAGCAGCTGAATATTTGAACTGAAAACTTTAGAACTAAAAGCATACGTCACCAATAATGTCTAAAATATGTGGAACATGTTGAAGTCTGTATGAAGTCTCCATCAGACAGAAAACAATAGGCTGAGACAGTCTGTTAAACTCCAGCACGTCCGCTGCTCTAATTATGTCAATTGGAGTTATGACATCATCGTGTTCCATGACACAGGTGTTTATATTTTAGCTAACCACGTGTCCAGAGATCAAAGTTTTCCATGGTGATCGGTGAGAGGAGAGCATTTTCATTGTTCTCAATGAGAGATAAACCTGTTACATGTGAACGTATTGTTGAAGAACCGTAACAGATATCGGTGAAATTTCAAAGTGTGAAGCATGTCAAGGAACTTGAGCTTCTGAAGTGTACCTTTTGTTTAAATTCGGGTTAATAAGGTGGCCTTTTTGGCAAATTAACTAAAAGGTGTGCGGCTGCTGTGGTGGGGAAAGGTGAGGCTGAATTTACAATGGGTTTTAATAGCGACATGTTGAAAGTCTTTGTCACTTCATGCCCTCAAGAGGCATTTTGTTTAATTATTTTTGCTTAATTTCTTTTTATCTTTCAAGCTACGAGATGTTTTCCTACGTTTGTCATGACAAATTATGTCTCAGGAATGTAGGGTTTGGGAATTATGGCAGGTTTAAAAGAAAAATATGAAAGCAAAATTAAATCTGTCCTCCACTCTAGCTGTGACGCACTCTAAAATCTGAAGAAGGTCTCTTTACCAAGGTCTGAACAATGTTTAATATCTCTAAAAGTAAGAATCATATTTAAAAGTTACGTTGCACAAATAATGTCATAAAGATGTGTGACATTTTAAAGTTAGAATGAGGTTTCTGAGTGAAAGTATGAAGGAGCAGTTAGCAGTTGAAGAAGGAGCAGTTAGCAGTTGAAGTTGCATGAAGACTGTTGAAGTCTGAAGAGTTTTTCCATTGACTTCCATGATACAAATGTGAGCTATTATGGGATGTATCTCTGGAATTATGAAAGTTATGAATGATAAAAGTAATAGCCATCGATTCCCGGCCCAGCTGAATGTTTTGAGGTTTGAACAGAGTTTCTGCGATGTTCAATGTGGGAGGAGAAGTGGCGCAAAATAACCAGGCGAATTAATAAAGAATTTCGTGCGTAGCATAACAGATAGTTGGAATGCTGTGTCAGCATTCCCACAAAAAAATATGTTTACGTTTTTAGAGTATAAAACACTTTGAGGCAACTATTATGGAATGCCGTTCAAGACAAAATTAAATGAATAATTAAATAAATACATATTTTTCATAATGCTTCATTTATTTATTTCAGGGGACTTTTGTTTCATAATGCCACATTTATTTATTTCAGGGGACTTATTGTATTTCATAATGCCAAATTTATTTATTTCAGGGGACATGTATTTCATAATGCCACATTACATTTCCATTTCTTATATTCAAATGAACGGCTCACAAATCCAGGCCAAAGCAACAGCACCACAACACTGACTCAATAGCTCTTGTTTCACATTCCAGTACTCTTAAGTGGTTTACAAACTGCCAATAAACCAAACCGTTTTCGATTCAAGAACCGTTCTTTTGCTTTTCTGGCTCTTAACTGGTTCTTCTCTGGTTATGCCCCTTTTCCAACAAACAGGTTCCAGAGCCAGTTCCAGGCTACAGCCTGATTTAGCTCTGGTTCTTCCTGTTTCAGCCGCAGCGGAGCCAGCTCTAAACACCAAAAACCGGTTCTTAGCTGACCCCACTTGGCTGCCCGGCAAGAACCAAGAACCACGGTCACATCGGAGGGCGAGGAGAATAACCTGAGCCATAATAACAGTTAATGGCGAGTACGGAAAATGAAAGTTGTAACAAGCAGTTGCGCTGAGCAAAGTGACAAGAACGCAACCAAAAAAAAAACACACTTTATAAAGTCAGACTAAACTAACCTGGCTTCGTGTGATTCTGTTTATCTGTGCCTTACTTTGACCATCCGTTCGCTGTTATTGATCATTGTGGAGAGCAGGCAGAAGTGTTGTTTTGTATTATAGCAGCTATTGGATGGAATCAATACATGGGCTGCACAGTTTGTCATGTCTGACTATCACAAGTAGAATCATAATGAAAAGGTCAAATGTGCCTGTAGAAAACGGCTCATGCCACAATAGGATAGCAACAAGTAGTCAACATAGTCAAATTAGCTTTGGTTGCTGTTGCATAACTGCGGTCAACTCAGTAGTCTCTCGCGTTCGCTTGGTCAAATCAGAAGCCCTTCATTTTTGAGTGCGTAATTAATAGCGCCTTTATGGTAATCGCTGTACAAGAGTAAAATAATGAATATTTGTTTCTGCTTTATTTGCAATACATGTCATTTGTACCAAAAGTTCTTAATACAACTGACACTTTTTGACTCAGTCCTAGTTTGATTGCTACAATAAAGTGAAGTAGGCTACTTTTACTGTGTACTTTTAGGGTAATACTCTGTCAAACTCCCTTCCAAAAAAAAAGGGGGAAAAAAAGTGTTTTATCTTTGTGCTGACTCCTTTCAAGCACAGTTCAGGCAGATCCATACCAGATTTCTTTCTCAGGGTGTTTCTGTTTCAGAGGATGAGTCCTGCAGCTGAAGTTACGGGCTGCATGAGACCTCTTGTCCCACAGAGAAGCTCCTCTTCATCTTACTGCTAGTTGCGTATCACAGGAATGAAATGACCAGCCAGCCAAACTACATATATTTGAAGCTTTGGCTTTGCAGCAGGTGTTTTTATTTACTTCAAGGAGTGTATGTATCGCTGTGTATGTTTGTTTGCTAAAGAGACATTATCAAAGGACATTTCTCAGCCGATACCACTGATTCCACATCCATACCAACACAACTACATCATATTAGTTGCATACATGTATTCCAATGGCTGGCAGGGCCCTATACAGCAGACAAAGAAATCTAGAAATGACAAGCATGTAATTCAATGGTAAATTGTCACATCTGGTGATATACAGTAAAAAGGACAAATTGAACTATTTTCCTCCAATATAAAACCCTGACATTACAAAATGCATGATTATATATCGGTATGAAGGAGAGATCAAAAGATGTGGTTATAATGGGAGTGGATGGTGTTACGACCCTGGTCGTTATGTGTATTGTGTGTAGGGACTATCCAATCCCTGCCCACCATACTTGTCAACCCTTCCGATTTTCGCGGGAGACTCCTGATTTCATTGCCCTCTCCCGGTTTCCTCCCGGCAGGCCCGCCGCTCCGCATACGCAGAGCACGCAGAGCGTTAAAAGGTTAAAGGTTAAAAAAATGTCATGATAGTTATTATATTATTACATTAAATAAATTATATAAATTAGTTATGAACAGGCCCACCGTTTTCTTTCTTAATTGTGTGCCTTTTATTACTCAATTTGGGCAAATTAGATGTGTTACCTTATCTATACACCCCCCCCTTCCTGAAATGGTACAGTCTTCATCGGACATATGTGGTGTGGTGTGATGCGCCAGCGCCATCACGGGTGGTGGACACAGGTGGTGGAGCACCCTCCTGCCTGACGTTTTCCAAGTTAGACCTGATAATTGCTGGATTTTAACAGTGAAGAGAAGAAGAATGGCAAGTAAAAGGCCATATGAATCTGGCGCTGAGAAGAGAAAGAAAAAAAAACAGAGAGATGACGCTCGTTCATCCCTTGCTGGTAAGTTCGTGTTTTTGGTCTAATTGTTTTGCTAACCTGACTTTCAGTGATATTGCTGCTAGCTAACGTCAGCAACCTAATCTAGCGATCATGCCGCCACCAGCCGGAATATTTTGGAAAGGTTTAATCCGCCGGCGCACCCGGTCGCGGGTCCGAGTCAGCAGCAGCCGATGCTGTGTCGGAGGAGGTGGTGGAGGAGGGTGAAAGTGAGGCTCCTGCTGCCATGGCGGAGGAGCGCTCCTCGCGCCAGTGGCGGCAAATACGGCGGCCCCCTTGCAGGGTTTATCCGCTCCACTCAGTGTCATTAGTTAGACAGGAGCAATGAACTGTCAGCGCATATAATTAATCATACCTTACAGAATACCACTGATATTCACGCGCTTTTTTTTTCATACGTGTAGCTATGATAAAGGACATGTTTTGGCGTGTTTTATGATTCACAGTTGGCTTGACAGTAATATAATATTTTGATATGCTATAAGTGACCAGACGTCCCCGATCAAAACAGGGAAATAATCCCCGAGGAGGGAAAAGAAAGGGTCAGCTATTTTTAAATAGAAGAAACAATATATGATTAGGTAGGGTTATATATACATATACAGTATATCCTACATAAACAATGTATGAATACATTAGATATCTATATATGTTAGGAACAGAGGTGGGTAGTAATGATAAATTGTACTTTTAAGAGTAATTTTAATGACTTTTTTTATTTTTACTTCAGTAATTGTTCTAAAATAACAATACTCTTACTTAAGTAAAATTGTTAGCTACTCAGCCCACCTCTGAGTATTATGTATGTATATATATTTATATATATATATATATATATATATATGTGTGTATATATATATATATATATATATATATATACATATATGTATATATATATACATATATGTGTATATATATACATATATGTATACATACATACATACATACATATATGTGTATATATATATATGTATATATATATACATATATGTATACATATACATGTATGTATGTGTATATATATATAATACTACTCTGAGTATTATATATATATATATACATATATGTGTAGGCCTATATAATACTCAGAGGTGGGCTGAGTAGCTAACAATTTTACTCAAGTAAGAGTATATAATCATAAATAATAAATAAAAAAAAGTGTGCTACCTCAACGCACAATGGTTCATATTCCAAGTCTGTCAAGCAAAATCGCTAAGCTAAGAATAATTAAATATATATATATTGCAAAAAACGGACATATTCATGTTTGTTTATTTCACCTCTCCTTTTTCAAATATGTGTTCTTAAGTGCTGTCATGTACCACCTGGCATTCCTCTATCATACATTTGATAGTGTGTGACTTGCAGAAGCATTTTAGCTTGTAGAACAGTGCCATATTCATAAAAAATGCTATTGATTTGTGCTATGGTAGCCCATCTCGACAACGTAGCATAACTCAACAGATAGGCTATAAATAGAATCCCGCCCATAATTTGAGAATTTACATACACAGGCTACTAGATAGCTATGAAATAATGAAGTGGTTCACTGATTAACAGCAGAGTTAAGATGGTGCATATGATGATGTTTTGAGTGACTTTTTATTCTAATATGAGTAGTGTGACATGATATTTTTGTAATCAGAAAACCCTAATGTTTTGGTATTTTTATTTAGCTTTTGCTAATCACATTTTTTTTGTATTTCAAAAATATTCACAGGGTCAATGCTAAAATATGTTCAAGGACCAACGCGTAGCCAGGAGGAAGATTCAGATGATGAGCAACCATCCACAAGCAGTGCAAGCAGCCAACAACCCCAGCACCCTGAACAACTTCAGCAACTGTCCAACGTGTCTGAAAGCTCCAGCTCAGTACCATCCACAAGTTCAGGTACACAACACACAACTGTCACCTCAGAAGGTGTTCTATCCACACCCATCACCCATCTTCAAGCAGATGACGAAGAGATGAATGTGGCATCTCCAACAGACCCCGCCCTTTGGCCCAAAAATATTTCAGACACAGACAGGGTAGAGATAATAAGAAGAGGACCATTCAAAGTTCCAGCAGATTTCTCTTTTCCAAAGTGCCCAGATGGAAGGGCATTTCACACAAACCTCCAATTTAAATCCCTTCCCAATAGAGAAAAAATGAAAAGAAGCTGGCTTGTCTACTCCCCAAAGACCAATGCTGTGTTCTGTTTTGCATGCAAGCTGTTTGGGTCAAAAACCATAAAGCTGACACAAACAGGCTATGGCGACTGGTCTAACATCAACATTCGCTTGAGGGGCCATGAAGGTAGCCCAGACCATACCAAGTGCATGTGAAAATGGAAGGAACTGGATATGCGTCTGAGGAAGAATTTAGCCATAGACCAGCAGGAGCTGGCCTTAATGGAGGCAGAGAAGAAAAGATGGCAAGATGTCATGAAACGGCTGTTTTCAATAACTCTGTCTCTAGCCACCAGAAATTTGGCTTTTAGGGGCTCTTCTCAAACTCTTTATGAAAAAGACAGTGGGAATTTTTTGAAAGAGGTGGAGCTGCTGGCTGAATTTGATTCAGTTACAGAAAGACATGTGGCCAAAATTAAAGATGAGGCTTCCAGAACGCACTATCTTGGACAACAGACTCAAAACGAAATAATAGAGATTGTCTCCTCCCAAACAGTTCGAACCATTGTGAAAAAAATCCAGGAAGTCAAATATTATGCCATCATCCTTGACTGCACCCCGGACATCAGCCACAAGGAACAGATGTCCCTGGTGGTCCGCATTGTTGAATTGGTACCCAAGCCAGACATCAAGGAGTACTTCCTTGGGTTTTTGAATGTGGTCGAAACGACAGGTCTCAATCTGTCAAATGTTGTTCTGGAAAAGTTGAGGGAACTTGGCATTTCCTTCGATGATTGCAGAGGACAGTCCTACGATAATGGAGCCAATATGAAGGGAAAGAGGCAAGGAGTGCAGGCCAGACTGCTACAACTGAATTCAAGGGCAGCGTTTGTCCCTTGTGCTGCACATACAATGAATCTGGTCATATCAGATGCTGCGAAGTCATCTACGGATGCAATTGGCTATTTTGGATACCTTCAGAGGCTGTTTTGTTTTTTCTCAGCAGCCATACAGCGGTGGGACATCTTACTCAAACATGTGAAGTTGACACTGAAATCATGGAGTGATGTCAGATGGGAAAGTAGGCTGCAGAGTGTCATAGCTGTACGAAGTCAAGTAAAAGAAGTCCGAGAAGCTCTCTTGGAAGCAAGACAAGCTGTCACTGAACCTATTGCAAGGTCAGAGGCTCAAAGCCTGGCAGAAGAGGTTGGCTCATTCAGATTTCTGATCTGCACCATTGTTTGGGCTGAAGTTCTTTCAGTCACCAACCAAGTGAACAAGCTGCTGCAGTCATCATCAATGCAGCTTGATGTTGCAGCCAGACTCATTGAGACTGCAAATGCCTCCCTGACAAAGTACAGGCAGTCTGGGTTTTCAGAGGCCATAGCAACTGCCAAGGAGCTGTGTGAGGCTCTAAACATTGACCCTGAGCTCAAACAGAAGAGGTTGAGAAGCACAAAAAGGCAGTTTGGCTATGAAGCTTCAGACGAGCCCTTCAGTGATGCAGAGAAGAGGCTTGAAGTTGAATTTTTCAACCGAGTTGTAGACTCCGCTCTGATGGCGCTGCAGGAGCGGTTCGAGACCCTGAGCCAGGTGAGAGACACATTTGGACTGTTACTTGATTTTCAGAAAGTACAAGGGATATCCAAGGAGGACCTGCACAAACACTGTATCAATGTGGAGAAAACTCTCACAGATAAAGGTGAAGCTGATGTTGATGGACTGGAGATGATGCAGGAGATAATCAACCTCCCTCAACTGCCACCACAGACAACTGCCATGGAGATGCTGACCTTTCTGCATGACAGTAACCTGCAAGAAGTGTATCCTAATCTTTGGATTGCTCTAAGAATTTCTTTGACCCTTCCAGTTACAGTTGCCTCAGCTGAGCGCAGTTTTTCCAAACTGAAACTCATTAAAACCTATCTACGGTCAACAATGGGACAAGAACGCCTAAGTGGCCTTGCTGTCATTAGCATCAATGCTGACGTGGCACATGGTGTGTCTTATGATGACTTGATCAGTGATTTTGCTGCCAGGAAAAGTCGCCGTGCACCTTTGTAAAACCTCCTGCAGGAGCGGTTCGAGACCCTGAGCCAGGTGAGAGACACATTTGGACTGTTACTCGAATTTTCAAAAAGTACAAGGGATATCCAAGGAGGACCTGCACAAACATTGTATCGATGTGGCGAAAACTCTCACAGAAAAAGGTGAAGCTGATGTTGATGACTTGATTTGTGATTTTGCTGCCAGGAAAAGTCGCCGTGCACCTTTTGTAAAGCCTCCTGCAGCTGTGGAGAATTTAGTATTTGCACACTATAAATATTTTGATCAGGACAATACTGCACTTTAAGGTAGTTTTTGGGTGTGTGAAAAATAGTTGCATGTGTGTGTTTGTTTCTTTTTATGATGCTGGCTTTCTTTTATACGTTATTTATGTGCATAATTACTTTCGTTCATCTTTTTAGCCTGCAGTTGTTATTATATTATATTGTAATGCTGCTGTTAAGAAAGTTTTGTATATATTACTTATATTTATATTACTTTGTATATATTTATACTGATGGTTCTGCTGTTGTAGCTGTAACTTATTTTTGTATTTGACATTTTGTTTATATGTTTATATTTCATGTCAATTTTAAAATAAAAGGTGAATGTTTGAGTGGGAACTTAGTAGATTTTGTGTGTGTTTGGCGGGGGGGGGGGGGCCTCCCTGACTATTTATGCTTAGGGCCCCCAAAAGCTTAGCAGCGGCCCTGCCTCCCGGGATCATATTTCTCCCGCATTTCTCCCGATTTCTGACAAAATCAGATTTACTCAGGACTGTTTCCACTCGGACTTTAATACAGCTACACCATTGTTTGGTTTCCATGGTAACACGTCTCTTTAGTAGCGCGCGCAACTGAAAATCTGAGAGGGTGAGGCAGATAGTCACAGAAAACAGAACAAAAATTGACAACTACTCTACTCTCTGCTCACTCCTTTCCTGCTCACACATATGCTCCATCAAGGATGGTGCTAGAGGCCGCAAGGCATTGCACTTAGAACTACAATATAAGCATGTTAATGTTAATCTAACAGCTCAGGCGATCCACTAGCACCCCCCCCCCCCCCCCCCCCCCCCATTTTGCATTTTGAAATGCTCCCGATTTCTGAGGTAGGGATTTAGTAGGGTGTGTGCTTTCGTGTGTTTTATGTATATTCTGTGATTGGTGACGGCGTCGAACTTGTGCGAGACGCCTCACTATTTTAGCCTTAAGAGCCTGTATTTTTGGTTATATCATCTTTATTTTGAGTTTATTATTAAAATCAACCTCTTACCAAGAACACCTGGTTTCGTGTTGCTTCCCTTTTACCCTAAGCGAGCTGGGGACGTAACAATGGGAAATTGTTGTCCTCGAGTGGCTAATGTGTGAGTTTTTTGTTTAATCTGATTCTGTACAAAAACTAATAATCCACCAAAATAAATGTTGTTGCTAATCTTTGACATATCCATGACTGTGATAAAAAAAAACGAACCCCCCAACATTTATTTTATGGAAAATAACTGCCTTTTTGTGCATGTTTTTCATAGAAAATGCAAATTCATTCATTCAAGTAGCAATGCTGTCTTCCACTACGGTGCTTTCAGGGAGGAGAGCTCCAGAGGCTCAAATGGTTCTGTGATCAGAGCCTCGAGCACCAGCGGCAGGTCCCACTGCGGGGCGGAGGCACGCACTACTGGGTGTAGCCTCCTGACCCCCTGTAAAAACCTCAACATCAGTGGATGGGAAAAGGCTGACCTGCCGTCAAATCCCTCATGACAGGACAAGATGGCTGCTGCATACACCTTTACCGTAGAATGAGCAAGCTCTCTGTCCATCAATAACTGTAAGAAAGATAAAATAGAGCCCAACTCACAAGATAGGGGCTCTATTCTCCGCTCCTCACACCATCGCTGGAATCCCAGCCACTTCGGCCTGTAACAGGCTGTGGTGGATCCCGCTCTAGCTGCCTGGATAGATTGAATAACGCTGTCAGACAATCCACCCTGTCTCAGCCTGTCCCTCTCAGGAGCCAAGCTTGGAGAGGACGGCCCAGAGTGGGTAACGCCCCGATTGCACCTGCCTCTTGAGACATCGCCCACAAGGACTGGAGGTTGCCCAGGGCTGGCCCACCTTCATCTGTGTCATCTCTGAGTACCACGGAGCCCCGGCGCAATGTGGTGCTACTAGGATGACTGCCAGTCGTTCTCGCCTCTCTCTCCCCAGGAGAGGGAGAATGAGATGCAGCAGTGGAAAGGTGTATAGCAGCTTCCTTGGCCATGGCTCGTGTGCAAACAAGTCCACCCCCAAGGGCGGGTCGTCGCTCAGGGCCATGGAGAACCACAGGGCACAGTGGTTGTTGCGCCGGCTGGCGAACAGATCCACTTCCGCTCCCCCGAACTGGGCCCAGATCTGCTTCACCACCTCCGGGTGAAGCGTCCATTCGCCTGGCAGGGGGCCGCCCCTCGACATGAGGTCGGCCCCCCTGTTCTCCATTCCCGGGATATGGAGGGCTTTCAGAGATAACACCACCTCTGAAGCCCATAACCACAGCCTCTCCGCTGTGGCCAACAAGGCGGCGGAGCTGACTCCGCCCTGCCGGTTGATATAAGCCTCTGTGGTGCTGTTGTCGCTCCTGACCAATACATGTCTCCCTTGAATTAGGGGCATGAAATGCTGGAGGACTAACACTACCGCCCGTAGCTCTAGGATGTTGCTGTGTCGTGTCTCTGTTAGAGACCAGCGCCCACCTATAGCCCTCTTCAGGCAGGTCCCTCTCCATCCTGTTCTGGATAGGTCCGTGAACACTGTGATGTAGGAGGTTACCCGTTCCAGTGGAGACCCCCTCCGGAGGTGACCGGGGGACCCCCGGAACCGGAGGTATCCCTCCACTGAGGGGTTGGGTGGTCACCAGCCGCCGTTTGTGCCTCTTGGGATCCAAACACAGGCTGGAGAACCACCTCTGCAGGCGGCGCATATGCAGTAACCTCTGCGGGACCACAATGTGAGCAGCCGCCATGAGACTCAAAGTCTGCATGACAGTTAAAGCTGTCACTGTCGCCCCCTGTCGCAGCCTGTGAACCGCCCGGAGAAGGGACGCACTTCTGCTCTCTAACAGGGTGGCGCGTAGCGCGCCTGCATCGAGCACCACTCCCAACTACAACGTCTGTTGGTGAGGTATGGGGGTGCTCTTTTTCCAATTGATTGCAAAGCCTAATTTGGTTAGGTGTGTGATCAATTGTGCTGTGCAAAGCATTGCCTGTTCCCTGGACCCGGCCATGATTATGAAGTCGTCTAGGTAAAAGAAAACTCTCATGCCGTGGGCGCGCAGTGGTTGAAGCGCAGTGGCCACACATTCGCTGCACATGCAATAGGGAGTAGCCAACGGTAATCTGTTGTACTCGTAAGCTATCCCCTGGAAGGCAAAACGCAGATACTTTCTGTGCTCTGGAGCAATTTTCACATGAAAGTATACGTTTTTCAGGTCGATGGTGGTCAACCAATTGCCCGGTTTGCACTTTCCCCATTAACTGTTTCATAGTTAACATGCAGCATTTTCTGCAGGCAATGTAGCGATTCAGGCTGCTGAGATCTAGAATAGGTCTGAATTCACCTGTCTTCTTGAGAACTAGGAAGTACATGGAACAAAGACCCTTTTCTCTGTGCTGAGGGTGCACAAACAGACACCGCCTGTTTTTGCACCAGAGCCTGAATCTCTGCTGAGAGGAAACCCATCTCCTCCTGGGATGACAGATTTACCTCTCACATGCCTTTGAATGGAGGTGGGATGCTGCAAAACCGGAGTGAATAACCCCGTTTCAGCGTCCTGTCCATCCACTTTGTTAACACACAGCTGCGTTTCAATTCCCCCTGACATTGTGTTAGGGAAGCTCCCAGCTGTGGGGCCCCAGCTATGAAGCTCTGATACTCTCTGGTGACCCTAGCAAATGGACGCGTAGTGTAATCCTTGACAGTAATACGCCGGCAATAATGCCCCTGTACCCGCATAGCGCTTTCCTGTAGATAGCGCTTCCTGCGATTCATCCCTCTCATGTGGCGCGCGCCCGTCACAATGCTGTATCTTCGAAACGGACATTATGGGGAAAAGTGGAATTGTGGAGAGAGATGACTCTTACTCTGGGATGAATGCAATCGTTTTTACCAAATGCATTTTTCCACACACACATAACTCTAGAACTAGTTTACAAACGTAAACCACCGTTCTCCTGCGGAGGTCCCTGTACGCTACGCGGCCACTCTTACGAGGGCCGCGCGCCCACGTATTAACGCTGTATTTCCCGTTCAACGGTGAAATGCATTAATCGGAGCTATTATACCAGGCAAGGTGTGTTTTCGGCACACCGGCAATAGCGTCTCTTGAACCCGCACAGTGCTTTGACAGCACTCGGTTTATTCCATTCACTTGCACACGCCCACCTGCTGGCTCCCTATAGTGGGGTTTACAGAAGGGGGTGGGGAGTGTAGGACAGTGTTTCTTCCTCTGGGGATGGGCAAGAAGCAGCCACGCTGCGATTACTCCTTATCCTGTGAGCAAGGAGATCGATCCAAAGAGCCCTTCCGTAAAGACGGGGGCTCCCAGGAGATCAACACGGTCCTCTTTGGAAAGTGCCATGCGGCGTGATATCCCAGGGACATCACACGGCAGGCAGCGGCGTCGGCCTGTGATGAAGTAGGGTCGACCCTATATCATGTGTAGCCACCGAGCACCGGTCCCCGGGGTAACCAGGCCTGGGGCAAGGCCCGTGGACCAAGCTACTTATTGGGCCTTGCGGCCCAATAATCGCTCTGACCTGGTGAGGCGGGAGCATCTCTAGCAGTGAGCGAGTAGCCCACACACCCGCCACCATGATCATCATCCAGGGAGAGTACAGCCCTGGGTGGTGGACTTCCATGGACGCCGGATCCGGAAGGAATGGCGAACGTGAATGGAACCGCCCAAATCCTCCAAACACTCGAAGCAAAGGTGGTGGGGATCGGCGCCCGGCCCGCTATTTAAGCCAGGGCACGAAGGACAGGCCCGGGTCTCTAGCAGTTGTGACTCCCGGGAGTTATGATAACTCTTTCTTTTTCTTTCAAATGTCAGATAGTTCTCAGTGTCACTTCCGCTCGCTGAAGAGTAAAGGATGATGGTCAGGAGACGAGGCCTCCTTTTATACGGAAGTGAGATGCGCGCACATTCAGGTAGGCCCGCCCCTGGGCCGGCTACGTCTATAGAAATCTCAGTAGGTGAATGCTTGCATGATAAGATAGTACCCATCGATTCCAGTAGAGGGCGGAGCCTGTGAGAGATATAACGTCATCAAAATCGCCACATTGATATGCAAATTAGGCGTTAACTAGGCTTAATTAAAATGCGCTAATTTGCATGCAGTTACCAAGGCATTGCAGGTGGAAAGGATAAAACTAGAAAACACATCAACTCACAACTTCTCCAGATAGTTACTTACGTCAAGTCAGTATTTTCCCCTGAAATGAGATGTTTAAAGGCAGATTAGCTTTAAATCTGAATTCAGACATGGTAGTAAAAGGAACACCATTTATATGTGTTTCTTGGAAGTTTTATTTCCATTAGAGTGAAAGAAAACATGGAAGCAAAATAGACCAAAATAACAAGTACATGAAAAAACCATATTTTTTCCTGTAATGTCCTTAAACAGTGACTTCATAATTTTGATTGTTGGCTGCTCATTTAATAACTATTAATTGTTCTAGTTTGTTATCTGCTCTTGTGCTTAGTGAATACTAAAAAATACCATTGTCTCTTTCTGTTGAGTATTAAACAATTGCGTGAGTGTGAGGGTATTAAAATAAATGGGTCAGTAAGTCAGAGATGTGCAACTATATTTAACTTTTTGTTTTAAAACTTTGTTTTATAAATGATTATGGGAAGTGCCCTTTTTCTCACTTGAGCACCCGCCCCCCAAAATGTCTGTGCACGTCCCTCGCTGGGTTGACCACAGTTATGCAACAGCAACCAAAGATAATCTGACTATCTTGACAACTTGTTGCTCTCCTATTGTGGCATAAACTTTGGGTGTGTGGTTTTTTGAATTGTGTTTAGTGTTCCGAGAAATTGAGCAATTAAAAAGACAATTTTGTTCGGCCTTACGACGGGGAAACAGTCATTTTATTTTATTTTATTTGAAGCCTTAGATTTGATGTCAGACAACCAGGAACAGCTCTGAACTGAACATAACCAAGTAATCTGCAAAAATAAAAGTATTAGAGTTAACCATAACTCCCCATCTCTCAAAGAACTAGACTTCAATGCAGACTTATTCCATGTTCAATAGCGTTGAAAAACTCTTGTAAACATTTTCATTTGACTGTCTACCCTTACACAAGCAGGAATGTCATGGTTAAACACAATACTTGTCCCCTAGGGGAAATATAATATGTCACTGGCAGGTAAGTGGGAATTTTTAAGAATATATTTAGGAAAACCACTAAATAAAGAGAGAAAGAAGAGAAATTCAGCTTGGAGTAAATTACTATGTTTATGACCTCTGATGGCTGCTCATGGTGTGCTCACCTGCTACATACATGTGAGAGATGTAATGAGCCTCGTAGCCACATATGCACATGTGCTCTTACACAAAGTGCGCTCATGTATGCCTGGCCGAAAAGTCAAATGCGTATAAACACACATTTAGATATTGCCCACTATGTCCTGGAGGCTATCTGACATCGGACATCTGATCTTTAATAACTTTAATCAGATGTAATGAGTTATTATGACAACATCCAGAGGGAAAGATAATATTCAGGTAGGTGTGTGTGTTTGTGTGCGTGCGTGTGTGCGTGCGTGCGTGCAGGCGTGCGGGCGTGCATCTAGATTATTGCACTTTGTGGACTGTGAAATGGCGGGATAATGGGGGCCGCTGATAAAAACAAAGACATTTTAATGATGCAGTGACGAGAAAGAAATACTACTACTGCTGCTGCTAGTGCTACACACACACACACACACACACACACACACACACACACACACACACACACACACACACACACACACACACACACACACACACACACACACACACACACTTACATTTTGCCTGTCACAATTTTTCACCTGGATTTAGAAAAGCATTGGTCACTAATGCTATTTTGTACCTGGACAGAGAATCTTTTCTGCCAGAGACGATCTGGCATCAGAAAACACAGGTTGTATGTGTTTTTGTACGTACATGTGCGTCTGCCTGCATTAAGAACTATATTTGTGTCAAATAGACTGTCGAGAGAGAGAACAAGATGATTGTCTATTGGAAATAAAATAGAAAGATGTATTGTAAAAAAGAGAGCAGATGCAGAGTATAGAGAGACAGACAGGATGAGAGGTTGCGTTATGGGTTTGAGCAGGAAGCTTCAGCACTATGCAGGATGTCAGTCAGCATGTTTTCACATAGCAAGACAGATACCGACCTAGCACCATGCTCTCGAGGTAGGACCTCCCAGCCATTACAGATCAAGCTAGTAATGAACTAAACGAGCTGGAACATGGCACCCCCACATTTTCCACAAGGACAAAAAGCAACATGCCTCTCATCAGGCCTTTTTCAACCCAAACAATTTGCAATAACTTAAACACTAGAAGAGTCCAAATAGTGCAAATAATCACTCGCCTACTATAAAGTGAACTTCTACCTAGACTTAAAAATGCTACTGTGGGAAAGGTTTCAAAAACATTCCCAGTAGCATTCGTTCAGTCCAGTGGATAATATGGGCTGGGGAGCACACTACAAACTAAACACAAACCCAAAATAAATCCCCCTTTAAATTAAACTGCAAATCTGAGTGGAAGTCACTGCCAAGAACAGTGTGCTGACTGTGGGATACATTTCAAATTAAGATCGAGTCAATACGACCAGAAAAACTCTATGGCTCTTCTAAGTATAATTCCTTTCAATGCTCCAGTCACACAAAATCTCAGCATGCCCTGCATCCTCCACTCCAATCTACTGCAAGTGTAACAAATGTCCTTGTTTTTTAACTATCATAGGGCTTCTTAATTCACTTAAAGATACTCCAACTCCAACTGTTATTTGACTCACAATGGACAACAGAAGTACTAAAATGGATGCAAAGAATCAACAAGTGGAAAGTAAGCTCTGTCAACACTGACACAATCTGCACTTTACAACGCTCTGTTTGTACATGTGCCTTGACCTGTTGCTATCTGTCTGCTTTGTGAATATGTATTTTATTTTTGTTTTTATGTTATATATGCTTTTATCCTAATATAAGCATCTCTGTTGAATGTTGTTTTACTGATTGCATTTACCTGTTATTTGAAGTGAATTTTTGTTTAGGATGACTTTCAACATCTGTCCAGGGACTACAGACGAAAAATAGCCTGTTGGCTAACTCTGGTGCATTTACAGAAATGTCAATCAATGTGCACTGTCCCTGTCAAATAAATATATACATAAAAATAAAAAATAAAAATAAAACACCTTGTTTTCCATGTTAGGATCTGGCATCTACAATACACCAACTTGTAGACAGTTTAACCAGCTATTCTTGTGTGTTATACAAGAAGCAAGTATTGTTGCCTCAAAACAGAGATAAGGATCGAGCTATAGAAGGTGGTTTGTAACTACAGACTGGCCTTTAAACAGACTTTGATGTGTGAAATTAATGGAGTTCCCTGCCGATGTCTATTAACATTCCTTGACCTGCTTTAGGGTTGAGAACCTACACCTGTTTTACCAAGAATGTCTGCAATTGAAACCATCACTCTAGTTGCCATCAAAAAGCAATTGCTGCCTGGACTCAAAAAAAGAGAAAATTCCATTAAATAAAAGTAACATGTGTAACATTTTAATTTATTGTTTTTGTCATACTGTATGTCTGCAGTTGCACACAATCATTACAACTGACACAGTATACCTAAATGTGTGTACGGTTTCTTTACACAGGCATCAGGCAATTTGCAAGTTGATGAGTCCTGAAATCCTGTGAGGTCACTAAACTCATAATGGCACTCAGCTACAGCAGCCTGGCCAGTCAGTGATGATTTCCTAAATACCAAATATACCAAAGGGAAGAAAGATATGCAGCTCAGAGGGCTCACTCGCCATTCAGGAATTGGGATTCCTGAGTTTTAATTTGTCACTTCCTGCTGGCTCAGAACATTTCCCAATAGAGTATAATACTCAGCACAGGAATTTCATTTGGGTAAATAGGGCAAATCTACTGAATCTGCATTAGCGGTGACAAGATGCTGTTGCCTGCTGAGTCTTACCTTTTAGGATGGGGCTATTTTCACTACAGCTCCAACCACGCCTTATGTCATATTTCATATTACAGCTGAGTGTAGGAACTATGTATTTCATCTTTTTTTAAAGTAATTGGTTGCAATTCCCATTAATTTGCTCTCCGTCAATCATCATCTGTGTTTTCGCCACAGTCCTCATGTCCGTTTCATCAGTTGCGAAGCCTGTATGCCTCTGTTTCCACTTTCTAGCTCAATCAATCTGTACCAGGGTGCTTAGAGTAAATAAAGACTAGCACACACATACATACACACACACACACACGGAAACACACACACACACACAATTTCTTGCACAGTGTCTTCATTATAATTTCTGGAAACTTCAGCGTGACTCCTGACTCCACTGTAATCTTCAGAGCAATTCATTTGAAGTACAGCAGGAAGTGAGAGTGATAGCATGGCACTGGGGACTACTGCCGCTACTGCTGACAATGTTTGCTACCTGATAGTAAACCAGAGAGAAGAAAAGAAGGGCAGAGAGACAAAGGGAAATAAATCATAAATCAGAGGAGAATAAGGGTTGCATCGATGGGACGGAAAAGGCCCAGTCTCTCTGCATTAGCATTACCTGGTTACGTCTGCTGATTCACCAGACATGCAATCTATGGGTCATCAGTACAGAAAACAAAAATTGATTTATCTGATGTTCAATAACAGGCAAAAATAATCGCAGCAGCCATTTAATTTATTGTGCAACACAGTCTCACATAGCTGGAAATGATAATAATTGGGAGACCATGGTCACTGCATTTCACGAGTCATATTGAAATAGAGAATACAAAAGTGTGTTTGTGAAAAAAGAAAACATTTGAAAACACAAAATACAGAGATGAGGTTGTAAAATAAGATGGGAGAGAGGAAAAAGCTGGAGATGGTTAAACTGATGAGTAGAAAAAAGAGAAAAATGAAGGCGCAAGAAGCACGAGACATGTAGAAGATACACCTTCACGTCACCTCCTGCCGCAGCATCTGGGGCCTGTCAATGCTGCTTGACTTAAAATATTCACACACACAAGCCTGTAATATGCACACACATACACACACACACACACCTTAAAACTGTATGTAAAAGCAAGGGGAACAAGGGAGATATACCACACCAACACACATACACATTAATGTGCTGTCACATATGATAAATGTCTGTTTCTGCAGCCTCTGTGACCCACTTGAAGACGACCACTTCTACCTACTGGCACTAATTCACAGAAAATATTACCTATACACTTCCTATCCCTCGTCTTTTGTTGTGTCTCTCTTCTTCTCTCTTCACTCTCCAATTTACCCCTCCATTCTGTATTCTTGGGTCTGTCTGATCTCAATGAAAGTAAACCACTTCCTTCGACTTTTCTTTGATAGTTTTTGTCCCTCCGTCACAACTTCTCCAAACATCAGTCCGTTTGATGTCATCCCAGAACAGTTTTTCTATTTTGTGTTATCGTTTAGTCTAACAATGCATCACTGCTGAATTACCTTGTAGGAAGTCTTCAAAAATATTCCCTTCAATTTGTATGCAGTATACTGAAACGCCATACAATAATGTTCACAGTTGCTCCATGTTTTCCTTTTTGCCCACAAACACAAATTCTCATGCATACCACTCTCTCTCTTGCTGCCATACCTTTTCCTGACCACCTATTTCTCCCTTTCTCTCTCTCTCTCTCTCTCTGCTACATCTGTATCAGTTATATAGTATGTGCCCTGCGATCTGACTCACAAGCCCCTTCCTCTCAATCCATACTACTGACCCCTGCACTTCTACACCCCTTTTTTTGCATCTTTTAGCTGCATACATTCATTCCTTTTTTTCTCAGGTGGACATGCTGCAGCCAATTCACTGAACAATACACCCTGCCTACCCACACACATACACACACTATTACCTCGCTGTGTATGTTTTGTACAGCACTCATTCTCTACCGGCTGTTCTTATGCTTTATCACTGTGTTCTTCTCATGCTCTCCTAGGTATGCCACAGCTGAACAAGAAATCTTCTCCCCAACAATCCCTACATTCTCTTGTTAACTCCTGTTGGCTTATTCTTTGCTCCTGTCTTCTCACAATATCCAACTGCTCTGCCTGTATTTCTTTATTCTCTCTTCTGGGCCTGCATTGTGACAGGAGAATCATGCCAACCTTGTTTTTCTATCCGGAAAAGAAACCCCCTCTTGCCCATGTTTTAGCTTTTTATCGGCTTTCAAAGCATCTTGTATCATATTTCCCTCCCTCTGTGTTTGCAATCCATTCGTTCCTCCCGGTTCTCCAGCCTTTCTTAGTGTGTTGCCGCTACAGAGGATAAACTAATCAAAATGCTGAAGGGATTAGGTTTACCGATATGCTTTGCACACACATGCTCACAGACAAACAGAAGCATAGCGTTGAAAACTTCTCACCTTGTTAGTGAATGGGAGTCAAATAATAGGACAATGCTGCCATCTGCTGGAAATGTATTGAAACATCAAAGCTATTTTTTCTCACAAAATACATTTTGACTTCACACTAGGACAATCATAGTTGTAGATAATATACAAATATTGTTGGCTGAATTCCAATCATGGTCACTCTGACTGTAACAATTGCAATGAAAGCAGTCATCGTTGTGCCATTAGTTACCAGTGCTTTTCCTACGATGACAAGTCCAAATGTCTGCTGTGAGAACTGTCTATCTGCCTTTCTTAAGGAGACATTTGACATGTCACAGTGGGAAAAGCATATGTGAAATTCATGACAGTAGCAATGGCTCAGTCAGTACCAAGTGTCAGAGTAAGCTATTCCAGCCAGCCCAGCATGGAATGCAGCTATCATTCATGCTATGAAATACACCTTTGCTTTTTCTGTGAAAAATGCCTATTAGAAATATAGCATCAGACCACTGCAATGAATTATAACAAATGCTAAACCTGATACACATTCTTAATTACTTGTATTATTGTTTTCCTAACAATATGACATTGACTTAACTAATACTTGTAATCAGTGGGCAGAATCTTGATCAATATTGCACTTAATCTGTTTCCATACTTCCATACAACTGTATAACAGAGATGGTTTTTATAAGTTTGTTCTACTTGTTTATATAGCATTAGCTAAATGGCGTCCACCAGCAGCCCAAAGCAAGAAACTTTTTGTTGAGTTGAATCAATGTTTTGAGTTGCCTCTAAGCAAAGAGGTTTCTGGTAAGCAGCGATATATTTTTGTTTTAGGTCCAGACCTTGTGAAAGGGCAATGAGAGTTCTGCAACTCGATATAATTGCATAAATAACCATTCTAAACATGAACAGTGTATTTTTCTATATTACATTGTGCAAAAAACTTTTACTTCATGATGATAGTGTAACATGTACTTGATCAAAACAATGTTTTCACTGCGATTGAAAAGCTGTTTACTGTACTATGTTTTTGATCTTCAGATAGTGGTTGGTTTATTCAGATGTTTCAATTCTCTTAGTTCATCCTCCCAAATACAGCCTTGTGTTGCTTGTATAGTTGTCTGTTAAGTAAAGGTATATTTAAAATGTCCTTTCTTTACAAATTCACAAAGCTTATCTGTGTTTGGACCCATGTGAGATTGTTTTTGTCTAATATGAAATAATACAAAGCATTGATCCATTGCTTATGTTTGAAACAGGAAGTGTTGCATCTCAACATAGCAGTGTCTCTCTGAAGAGAGAGCCAATTAGAGCTGATCAGCAACAGCTGTGCCACCTGCATGATGGGGTATTTAACCTGACATGTGGCACAGACAGCATTTTCTCCTGTTGACTGAAGCGATGGGAACAGTTTGGGCCTTGATTATTTGTGTGCTGACGGTTTGGCTTGCCAAAGGTATTTATTAGTGATGGGCAAATTAAGCTTTGAATAAAGCATCGAACCACTTATACAATTGTTTCGAAAATAGGTTAATTTATCGAAGCTTCAGTTTCCTCTCCTGGCGAAGTGCAAGGCTGCAGTGGGATTAACATATTTTTGCCTTGAAACATATCCGATGCACCCACACACTGAGACTGAATATCATGTTATATTTGCAATTTAAAGATTGATAATTGTGTGTATTGGGTTATTGAGAAGAGAGTGCGGGAAAAAGTGGCATTGGTTTGGTGTGCTTGCGTAATTATGGCAGGTGGTGATTTTGTGGGATGGGGAACACTCGAATATCTTTATTGAGATTGAGATACATTATTCTTTTAATTTAGTATTTTGCTAAAGGCATTTTCTTTGGCCGGAGAGAGCCTTTTATCAGTTATAGTATTAAAGTTGAAAAGTGGGCAATGATTAAAAGTTCATCCAATCCAGGACTCGAAACAGTTGCACGGGGTGCGTCGAGGCCTGCGGGCCGCCTGCTCTATCCACTGGGCTATCTATTCTTTAAAGTTGTAGACATTCTCATAATTGTGGGCACACACAGACTCACAAATGTCTTGCAAATGTTAAGTAAACAGCAACTTTAGTTCCCTTAAAGTCGTGCAGAAAATAATTTAATCCCAAATGTAAATACTGTGACACCAAGAATGCAATAAATAGCCTAATATGTGCCTGTTGACAAATACATATCTTTTTTTTTCTTTTTCTCTCAGTTCGACTGGAAACCAGTGAAGATTAATCAGAGGCATCAGTTGAACAAATGCAACTTTTAAACGTTTTAAATGTCCTTTAACGGACCAAAAGTGCATCAAATGGAGAGCGATAACAATTCACCACACAGGGGCACCAACAAACCTGATGGCTGCTGACACTTTCGAAGAGGCTTTAAATGAAATTGTGGCTGCTGTGGCAGACCTCCCGATTACCTTGATCGGGAGAAACCTGACTTTCTCAGACAACCTGACCGTGAGCGACAACGTCAAGGTGTCCGATGCCAACAGCAACCTGACTTTGACACGACACACAGGTGGCTGATAATAACAATGGTAATCCCAAAGACAACGAGTCGCATGCTGGCCATGGAACACGGAAACTTGAGGAAGAGCGACGTACTGTGTTGGGCAAAAAAGTTACACATTTTACAAAAATAATAAACAAGTTTCACATTTTACAAAAAAATACACATCCTGTTACAGTTCTGAGTATTTAGCAGCCAGGTATACATTGCACCGTGTTGGCATAGGCCTATGTATTGCACATAGATGGAAATGTTACCACAAGAGGCGTTTTATAGTCGTGTGTGTGTGTGTGTGTGTGTGTGTGTGTGTGTGTGTGTGTGTGTGTGTGTGTGTGTGTGTGTGTGTGTGTGTGTGTGTGTGTGTGTGTGTGTGTGTGTGTGTGTGTGTGTGTGTGTGTGTGTGTGTGTGTGTGTGTGTGTGTGTGTGTGTGTGTGTGTGTGTGTGTGTGTGTGTGTGGGGGGGGTGTCTACTAAGTGCTGTGCTCGTTATATAGCCTGAACGCCGCAGGAATGAAGGGCCTGCGGTCTCTCAGGACAGCGGGGGTGCAGCAGCCTGTCGCTGAAGGAGCTGCAGAGTGCAGACGGGGAAGGTTTCTCAATCATCTAATTTTCCCTCCTCGACTCCTATCCTCGTGTCTTAGTCCTGCCCACAGGAGATGCGAGCGGAGGAGTCGAGGAGGGGGACCGAGGAGAGAGGAGTGGAAGCAGCAGGCGTTTAGAAAAATTAGAAATCCTCTCCTCCGAGCGGTCATTTTAAAGAGACGTCCATTAATGATGACAGGAGGCACAGCAGCATGTCTGATGGACAGATGTGTTCATGACGACTTATATATTTACTTTTAATTCATTCACAGTGTGGAATAATGAGACAATAACAGGCTACAGATGCGGACATACACACATAGCCTATATTTATATAAATATATACAATTTCATAATCAAACAAAAGTATGAGAGCTCACTCTCATAATAACGTAACACAATCAGAGCCAAAAGTTTTATTTACAAGTAGGCTATTAAAAGTAAGCATAGGACACCAAACCAACTGAGACCTGTCTGTCAGCCGCATCTACGCACTGTAGCCTACAACAACACACCCCTACACACTGTACAACACACACCTACACTGTACAACACGCACAGCTCCTAATACATGGAGTAAAGGGCACCATCACAAAGCAGTACTTAACAATAACACCAACCGTAATGCTTCAGCCTCAAAACACCATAGACTGTAAATGAGTCATTCTACAGAAACGCACACTTTTGGAATAGCAACATGTCTTAAAAAGTAGTTAATTTTCCTACATTTAAACTTAAGTTACAATATTGGTTAACCCTTTGACTTTATGAATCCACATAAATGAGAGCTTAATGATTAAAAACTAAAATGTACTTTGACTTAAAGAATGCTTGTGCCATCTTTTTGTCACTGGTGTTACTTCATACCTTTAACAATATTAAAGGCTTTTTATAAATGTTTTTTTCACAATCTATTCTGCACATATACTGTAGTCAGAGGCACAGTAGGATAATTATAATGCAGAAAATTAGGAGATTATGTATTTATTTATTTTAATCAGGTTTGTGAAAAGTGTGATTGTGTGACGTTTGCTTATTAACACCATCATATATTTTCTATAATAATAACAATATTTGAAGGACAGTCATACAAAAGTAATGATAGTATCCTTAACATCCTAACTCTTGAATGAAGCAAAGTTCAATTGATATAAAATAATTTACAAGTCAAATGTGACACTTTTGATTTCATATGACCGAAAAAAAACACAGTAACACCAGTGACACAAAGAACACTAAAGATTGTTTTATTCAATATTAATTACTTATTTGAGATAGAAAATTGTGTATTTAGTACAAACCAAAGATTATCACTGACATTAAGTCAAATAACTTTAACAACAGTTAAAAACACATTTGAACTACTCAGGAAACTACTCAGGAAATCACTCAAATGTCCATTAAAGTACATTCTCAAGCTCATGTGCCATTGGCTGCTACTACTACTATGTTGCTGGACTAAAGGGGGAAACTTAACTTGGAACTGTCCTCTTTATGTCTGTAACACCAGGGGCTTCGTTTTTATCCAGCTGCCCCATTATGAACTCCCAGAGTTCCTGTTCAATCTGAACTGATCACTTGTTTACTGCCAACGGCTCTGGGATTAGGCACATGATCTGATCATCCCCATACCAGTTCACATCTTCTCTGGGGCTTGGCCAGAAGAATCTATTGATGCCGTTCCGGTGCATGCACTTTACTTCAGGGCCGTATTCACCATATACATTGGGGGGGGGACACATCCCCCCCAATATTCAGATACACACAAAATGTCCCCCCCAATAAATAGCACCAAAAAAAAAAGTTTTAATTTTTTAATTTTTAATTAAAAATAAAATTGCTATTCTATGACTTCTTTATTTTGTTTATTTGTATACTTGAAAATCTATATTTTCTGTTATTGTGAACTTCACCAAAATGATTTTTCTTTTCATATGTAAATTGGTTCCTTATTTTGTACCCGGGGGTGTATTTCGCTGTTGCACGTCTGAGTCCACCTTCAGTTAGCTTGATGCTCCAAGCAGGTCAGTCATGTTTTAATTTGCCCTCCATCAGTTCTGGTATCTTTTCTAGTTAGCCCTAAAGTAATCTATATTATTTTATTTCGTAATAGTAATGTTAATGAACCCTCCGGTTTAGCTTCTTTGTGTAAGTAACTTGTAGTTCTGATGTTAAAACCGAACTTTTCAGGAATAGTAGCTAACTAGCTGTGGGCTAGCTGGTTTCAGTTGTTAGCCAGGGTTTGGCGGGCTAGTGTCAGCTATGTGGAAAATGACGGTGTCGTTTTGGATGTAATCCAATAGATATTTATTCATGTGGATTATTTCTATTTTATTTTGTAATTTGTAGGGTGTGGAAAGATTTAAAACGTTGATGTGTGACACCTATGGAATACCAAAGGTGCCAGAATTAATTAAATAATAAATACTCTACAATTATTATGAAATAGTATTTCATAATCGTCAGAAGCATTTAAAAGATACTCACACGCAGGAGGTATGCAGTGTGCATCATAGCTTGTGCTGGGTTTAGAATGCTCAGAATTGCTAATAAACATGTTTAATTATCTTATATCCAGCGCTGCTGACCCGTATTCATCGCATCAGCAACTGCAGATCGCAGAGGTCAAGCTGTAAGCATGAGCAAGAGGAAGGGTGGCAGTGACATTAGACAGTTTTTTGGGCAGCCTCAGAAAAGAAAAAAAGTAAGTTAAGAGCAGTGAGAAAGTGAGTATTGTTACCAGTCAGATAGCTTGTTTACTGATAATATTTCTTCCATGTTCACTCTGGTGTGTTCAGAGTAAAGAGAGAGAGGGAGAGAGAGAATGTGAGCATGGCGACCAGACAGGGAGAGTGTGCGCTGGTGACATGGAGGTAAGTCAGAAAGGAGCTATATTGATGGTTAAGACAGAATAATGACAACATAGCCGTCTAATGTTAATGTACAGACTCCTGTGTCCCCCCATGTATAATGTGTATCAACAGTCTTTCTTGTCAATAGTTTACTGATATTTCTTCCATGTTCACTCTGGTGTGTTCAGAGTAAAGAGAGAGAGGGAGAGAGAGAAGGTGAGTATGGCGACCATACAGGGAGAGTGTGCGCTGGCTACATGGAGGTAAGCCAGAAAGGAGCTATATTGATGGTTAAGACAGAATAATGTCAACATAGCAGTCTAATTGTTAAAGGGGACCTATCATGCAAAATGCACCTTTGTACGTCTTTTAAACATGAATATGTGTCCCCGGTGCGTCAGGGAACTCACCAAGAGTCAGAAAACACAACCCTCTCTATTTTTCTCCGTGCCCAAATCTCTAAAAAAGTGGCTGCAACGGATCTGAAAAAAACGGATCCAGATTGAGCACCGTCAGGACGGTGGCACTACGGCTATTGTGCCAACTCCACCAATCAGGAGGAGACAGCCACTTGCTTTGCCGTTCTAAAGCGCTGGAGAAGCTGTAGAAGCTGTAGTACATTTAAAAGGCCAAAAGATGGTGCTGTTCTCATTGAATCCAAAATGTCAGGCTCAGTGTTGATTTGAGCGAAATGAGGAATGGCTAAAATGCATGATCTGTTTTTTTTGTTTGTTTTTTTAAAGTATAAATATGCCTTATATAGGTATGGTCCTACACTATATTATTCAAATATAGCATGATAGGTCCACTTTAATGTACAGACTCCTGTGTCCCCCCATATGTATAATGTGTATCAACACCCTTTCTAGTCAATAGTTTACTGATATTTCTTCCATGTTCACCCTGGTGTGTTCAGAGTAAAGAGAGAGACGGAGAGAGAGAATGTGAGCATGTCGACCAGACAGGGAGAGTGTGCGCTGGTGACATGGAGGTAAGTCAGAAAGGAGCTATATTGATGGTTAAGACAGAATAATGACAACATAGCAGTCTAATGTTAATGTTAATTTAAGATGAGATCATCCTCATATGTATTTCAGATAATACCATCAAGCAGGGAGAGTGAGTTTGACAATGAGAGAGAGAGCAGCCAGGCAGGCAAAAATGACGGTACAGGAAAGGAAGGGGAGGAGCTTGGACTTTGCCCAAATCATCCAAATGTGAAAGTCATACCCAGTCAAACCCTATCAAATAGAATACTCTACTTTCAGGAGAAGTGGTTTGAAGATCATACATGGCTCCATTACAGCCCCTCTGTAAAAGGGGTCCTCTGTTTCTATTGTGCTAAATACTTTCCAGCACAATAGTCTAAGCTTGCGTCAAAAGCAGATTTAGCGTTTGTGAAGACTGGTTATAACAATTGGAAGAAGGCATTGGAGAAATTTAGTGTGCATAAACACAGCCAGTGTCACAAATTAGCTGTGATGACTAGGATTCAGGAGCCAGAGCCTGCTAATGTGCAACTTTCACGTGTGCTTGAAAGACGGCAGCAACAAGCAAGAAGAAATCTGATGAAGATTGTTGAGGGTGTGAGGTACTTGGCGCGGCAAGGTCTGGCTTTTCGAGGCGATCAGAAGGAGAGTGGGAATTTAAGCCAGCTTCTAAAGTACAAGGCAACGGGCGATGCAGAACAATTGACTATATCTTCGCTTCTAAAAATGGTTAAATGAATAATCTTTTTTCTCAAAGCAATGATAAACCTGTGAGTTGGATGTAGAAAAAGTCAGAATCAATATAGATGTTTTTAAAGTAAATTCAGTTTGAACATAGTAAAAAAATGTAAATGATAGTGTCCGTGCAAAAAATAAACCATTACTTATTGTGAAAACCACTCTTGAATGATGGGATAGTAGACTAAAAGCTTTAGGAATCCAAACTATAACATATAATAAGTACCCTGTATCAAGATTGATGCAAAACAAGTATTTCCAAGGCACACCTTTATATGATCATTATAGTTATACAAAATAAGAGAATAACAGAATAACAGGTATGAAATCATTCCAACTCATACTACAGTTTAAAAAGGGAGTGATTTGTAAAATATGCATAAAGAAAAAGTAAATCTGTTCAGTTCTGTTTCACATGGGTGTTGTTGAGATGTATCCATAGATTTAGTCCCTAATGTTGCTCTCAAAGTGCACCAGATTGATGCTTTTAAATTCAACATTTAAAAAACAATCTTCCCGGGGGAGCATGCCCCCGGACCCCCCTAGAGGAGGTTAGGTCCCCCGCCCGCCCACACCCACCGTCAAATTGTCCCACCCACATTGAGGATGCTTCTCAGTTTCGTGACTATTGTTGTGTTTTGCCCCCACGGGCAGGGGCATGGGGTTAAACAGGTTTTAAAGTATCCAATGTGTTAGTGATTTTTTTATGTATTTTTCTTTAGAGTGGCAGGAAATTAGTATTCAAATTTTTATTGAATTTTTGTTCCCCCCCAATGTTGACTCCATGAATACGGCCCTGCTTTACTTTAACATTGTGCTCCTCCACCTCCAGGATTATGCCTGGGTAGGGCAGGTCATCATATCGCACAACACACCACTGCCCACTGTGGTGGTGTTTGATGACATCTGGTCTGACATCCAGAGCTTTCTCTGCGTGTTCCGTTGCCACTAATTTAGCCATACCTGACAAAAGGAACAATAACAATGACAATAGGAAGTTGTGATCATGAAATGGGTACTAATGAGTTATACTTTATGCATAACAACTTCTTTAAAAGCTTTTACTAAAGCTTATTTACACAAGATAGTCACTGGTGTTACTGGTCGTCACTGGTGTTACCATGAGGAGCAGTAACACCAGTGACGGTAACACCAGTGACCATTTTCATGAAATGTGTATTTTACAAAATGGCAGCTACAGTACCTCAAACCACATGTTGCTAATCATGCTAAGCTCACTAAAATATGTAATTTAATCAATTTGTATTATATATTTTTTACATTTCTCTTCTTAAAAAATTGGTCATACCAGTGACTCTAACTAAATGTCTCGTATGAAATTATGAGATAAATGAGAACATTTCCAACATTTGAAAAAAGACAGCAGACTGACAACGTACCTTTCTTCACAGTTCTTCAGGAAGTAGGACGTAGAAAGTAGGAAGTGATGTCACAAGTCTTTGGTTTTTTTCAGAATAGGGATTTTTGTTAAGCGGTAACACCAGTGACATGACACCAGGGGACAGCTATTTCCATTATATTATTTATAATATTTAGTTGCTATTTTATTTTTTTATGTTATCCACTTCATAAATGTGATAGTGGTGTATACATTATTCCATTTAAAATTGGAGAGAAATATATTTGTAAACTCTAAATATGCCCCTAAACCTTAATACATGACATTGGGGACAAGCACTTTTCTTGTACTTGGAATTTCATATAAATGATTAAAAACAAATATTGCCCAATTCTTGGCTCAAATAGGTATAATTGTTCAAAGAACATTTTACATTATTCAAATATATAAATTAAATGTGACTACAAAGTATGTTTAAAGTGTATGCTTTCTGCAAAGGCTGGTGACAGAAAAGTGTGCGTTTCTATAGAATGACTCAAATATAAGGAAAACACAGACACTCATCTCCGAGGATGCCGCACACATTGAACACAAAAAGACTCTGAGCATGCGTGGTGTAGTTTTTACTTCACCCATTCATTTTGACACCAGAGAGAGGGGCTTGCCCCACATTGCTCAACACGGCTCAATAGGCACACTGTAGACACTAATCAGAAGAACGGAGACTAAAACAGCAATGTAGAGATGAATCAGATGACTAAGCATGATCTTAAAATGTATTTTTAAGATATATATCTTTTGTATATTTTTGGAATTATTATATTAATTACTTTCTGCTGACAATAGGTGACGAGTCGCCTCTGATTGTAACAAATAAAAAATGCAGGACTACAAACTGAGTTTATCAACATCATTCTTAATAGCCTCAAACTGAATTAATCTACAATTTGGCCTTAATTGAAAAGGTTATTGTGTTGGAGACACACCAAAAGAACACTGACATATTTCATGCTATATCGTGTGAATGTGAAGTATATAACTCTGTGTGGTTAAAGTGTGAAAGAGAGCATGATAGAACATGAAGGTGTGAAGAAAGCTGTGCGAACAACTCTGTTATGAAACTTTCCTGTGCTTACACATTATTAGAAACATAAAAATATAGTCCAGAGTCTCTTTTTTGACAAAGATAAATGTAATCTTATCATTAACCCCTTATAACCACTCTCCTTGTTAATCAAGGAATATACAGATCTAAACTTCAGAAACTACATGAATGTATTGAAAAAGTGCAAATTGTTTGTAACATATGTATAATTAAATGTTTTAATATGTTTTGATGTCAAAACATAATAAAACATTTTAAGTTATTCCCGTGTCACACAAAAAAACACAAGTTAGGCATGATTTATATACATTTAAAACTACTTTGATACTACACTACAAAACTAACAAAATAGCATTTACATCTCCAAGACAAAGAACCAAGTATATAAATGCAAAAGATACAACACATACTCTACAGTATATAGACAAAAGTATGTGGCCATTGTAGTGCTGAGAGATGGGAGTCAAAGGTGGTGTGTCAAAAGACAAAGCTAGTCTTTTATTATACATGGAACAGAAAGTAAACAACTCAAGCCCGGGAAATCACTCACCTGAAAAACCGGAAGTGCTATAAACTAAAATATCCTTGCGGAACAATACCCCCGCCCATAGTTCCGTGGGTGAATTATGTCAACCCACCACACACGCCCCCCCAGAATAGTCAAAATCCTCGCATCGGGGAGGAAGGACCACCCGACCCCGCCGGGTAAGGACCAAAGGGGCCGAGGAGGGCGGGGCCGCTGGCGAGGGCAAGGGCATTAACGAGGGCGAGGGCACGCCGACAGGGGACGGGGCATAGGAGGACGAGCACATATGAGAAGGCTTAATCCTAATTAACTAACTAATGAAAACAAAATCTGCCGACCGTAGTCCGGGGGACACCCGGAAAGCTGGGTTGCTGTGCTGTGACGTGGTGACGGGTGTGAATGTCCCGGCGGTCTCCAGAAGGGAGGAGCGCTGCCTGGCCGCAGACCAGGGCACCGTGGGGGCCGGAATGAATACCACGGGGACTCATAGCGTCTGGCCATACACGAGCTCCGTCAACGAGGATTGCAGGTCTTCTTTGCGCACCTGAGGCAGAGCATAACTCACAGAAGCTTATCTACCCAGTTGCCGTGGATCGGTGGAAACGCTCACATAAGCCTTTAGCCTGGGGGTGATAGGCGGTGGTGCGGTGCAGCTTGACCCCCAAACCCTCGGCAACAGCGTTCCAGAGCTCCCAGGTGAACTGAGAGCCGCGGTCAGAGGAGAGGTCAGTCGGGGTCCCAAAGCGCGCCACCCACGTGCCAATGAACGCGTGGGCCACGTCAGAAGATGCCGTCGAGGTGTTTTCCCTCATGTGTCTGATTGTCTGATTGTTTTCACCTGTTGCCCTGGTGTTTCTGCCTCCCCTGCCCAGCTGTGTCTTGTCCTGTGATTACCCTTCTTTGTATTTAGTCTTCCCATGTGCTCCTGGTCGGTTCATTGTCTTTCCTACCACCCTTCATGTATGTCACGGTTAGTTTTGTCTGGATTCTACCTCGTGTTACCTACTCTTTGGATTCATGGTTTTGTTAAGTATTTTTCATTGTCAACAGCTTTTTTTTGTAAATAAAGCTCGCTTTTTGTTACATTTTTAAACCCGCTTCCCTTTTTAAACTGCATTTGGTTCCTACCTTTTCCCTAATCGTAACAGTATTTCCGAGGCATACGTTTATATGATCATTATAGGTATAACAAAATAAGAGAATAAATGAAAAACAGGTATGAAACAAGAATACAGTTTAAAAGGGGAGTGATTTCTAAAATATCCATAAAGAAATAGAAAATCGGTTTACAGTTATGTTTCATATTTAGAGATGTGTCCATAGATCTCTAAATGTCGTCTCAAAGTGCACCAGATTGATGCATTTAACTTAAAAAAAAAAAATTAATCTTCCCGGGGGAGCATGCCCCCCTAGAGAAGGTTAGGACCACCCCCACTGATAAAATCGCACTTTACCTCTGCCTACACCTATATGCCGTGAGCTGATATTGAGCCTTCATTGTAACAGTCGCGGGTATACTGTGCGTGGAGAGTGTTACAGTAGAAAAGTCAACTGTAGCCCGGTACGTTAATGGGAAACCCTACATGTTTGAGCACCCTCTATGAAACGTCAAGCTACCCCACAGCACCCCCAAAAGAAAATCTCTGGCAGCGCCACTGTGTGCTGTCAAAAGCTGCTTCATAATTTCGGTTTCGCAATCTCTGCTTGAATAACATGTTTGTTTGCTGTGGTCCACCACACAAACACTCATTTACAGGCACACCAATTCTTTGACACCTCCACACAGTTTTCCGATACGCTTAAGACGTATGAATGTGGGCGTAAGTGTGAAAATGTGTGACCTGCCTGTCACGAAGGCAAGGTATAATATATAAAGTTCTATGAGTCCTGAACACATGCTGAGGGCCGGTTGTCTGAAACCTTTGACCTGAGGACTTCACCTAGTGCACAACATCTTCCCATCCTTAAGGCTGGTGAGTTGAGATTTTAAATCATAATTTGATCATAACTTTTTTTCTGAAATAGTTTTTTTGCATTTGCCATGCCACTGTCCTAACCTATATGTGTTACTGGTACAAATGATGATGCAGCTCATTGTTTGTGACTTGCTTTGAGTAGCTGCTTGGATTCAACAGATTTCCTGACTGCAGTGATGGAGGGCAACATGTGGATCTTTGCAACACTGGGTCTAATCATATGCTGGGTGATGCCTGTTGACTCCATGGCGGTGAGTTGAGCATGTGGAAGTGGGTGGACATTCCCAAGAATGGCAGGGAAAGATATTTACATATTTACCATGATTTTTGGGTGCAAAAGTACTAGAAAATATGTTCTTCATTAAGAGATTTAGTGAAATGTTAAAATAATGCTTAAGATAGCATAAATCTTTATCCTAAGGATACTTGAGGAAGCAGTGATCTGTGGTTTATGCTTTTAATATCTGTGCATCTGTTTTGATTAATCCTCTATTATGCACCTGAACAGGTTAGGGAACAAATGATCATTAACAGTGCATTTTGCATTAACTTATTAGTTAATGGACATACAATTTATTTTGCTTAATATTGTATTCTTGAGAAACTACAGCAACATGGATATTGCTCAAGTGTAAGCATGTGCTATGGCAGTGTTACAGGGTTCCCACGGTACCTGGAAAACATGGAATTAATTTTTTCATTTTCCAGGTATGGAAAAGTCATGGAAACTGAGCAAAAAGTGAACACTTACATGGAAATAGAAACAGTTGTCCTGGAAATTTTTATTGGATGAGGTGTAAAATAGTAATAAAATGAAACTACTGAGCACAGAATTAAGATGACTTTATAAAAACCCTTTACATGTGAACAGCTTTTACTGTAGATATAAATGGATGATCCCATGTTGTAGAGCTTTCATGTTGGATCGAATTCAAGGTCTCCGTCCTCACACACCAGTGTATCTATGGAACAGCCCCTCCATACCTCAAGGAACTCCTCACCCCCCTTACCTCCGTGCGGACCACCCGCTCCAGCAACTCAAACCCCCGAGGACTAAGCTCCGTACCATGGGAGACCGGGCCTTCTGCTCGGCTGCCCCCAGTCTGTGGAACGCTCTCCCCGACCACATGAGAGCATCAGAGACCGTGGAGGTTTTTAAAAAAGGCCTCAAAACCCACCTCTTCAATAGAGCCTTTCCCTAGACCTTTTATTTATTTATTATCACCCTTTTATCTTATTTTATTCTTTTTACTTATTTATTTTTATTTATTGCTTTTTATTCTTTTTACGATGTTAGCACTTCGGGATTTGAATGCAAATATGAAGTGCTTTATAAATTAAAGCCATTATTATTATTATTATTAGAGCATGCTCTTGGCATCCTATATGGTATATTGGATGTTGGAATTTGATGCAGGCAACTTGGTGATATGGACTTTAAAAGTATAGTTTCGGATTGGTGGACTTCAGGAATAATAACGTTACTCGCGATCTCAATAGAAGGGTCAAATACATGCTTTTCCCAGCCAACACGGGAGCCTTGACATCTACAGTGAAACTTCTTATGCAAGTTTATCCTCAAATGTAAGTAGCTGTGTTTTAACTGTGGTAAACTTGGGTTTATCAACGTTAGTTAGTAAGCAGTGCAATCTTGCTAACTAGCTAGAATTTGGATTTGTTAATGATGGTTAGCAAGCACATGGAGTGCAATCTAGCTCGCCAACATTCAGTTTGCTAACTAACTAGCTAGTGTTGGCTAGCTTGCATTGCGAGCTAACTACAAATACATTTTCACATTAGGCTGTGACATTAGTTCTATACTAGTTGACATGAATAGTCTAGTCTTGATACATTTTGTAACATTCATTCTTATATCTACTTTTAGCTATTTTGTGATTTTTCGTTTTTTTCTTAAAAACAATTATACTAATAAATAGGAAGATTTGGGGTGAGACATTTTTGAAAAACCATTGATCATGCCTAGACTGATTCTATACATCTATACTGTTAAGATAAGCTTACTAGTGGGGTTGCTGTACTGAGGAACCACAGGGGAACCAGCCTTATGTTTTCCCTTTTAGGTTCATTAGTTTGATTTCCAAAAGATTTTACAGAGTAAGAGTAGGCATACCTACCCCTTCTACGTTTCATTGACTTTTCCTAAAACCGTGTTATTCACCACATTTAGGGGAGTTTGTTTTGAATTTGGATTCGTTAATGATGGTTAGCAAGCACATGCAGTGCAATCTTGCTAGCCAACATTCAGCTTGCTAACTAACTAGCTAGTGTTGGCTAGCTTGCATTGCGAGCTAACTACCAATACATTTTCACATTAGGCTGTGACATTACTTCTATACTATTTGACATAAATAGTCTAGTATTGATCAATTTTTTAACATTCATTCTTATATCTACTTTTAGCTAATTTGTGATTTTTCATTTTTTTCTTTAAAAAAAATGATACTACTAAATAGGAACATTTGGGGTGAGACATTTTTGAAAAATCATTGATCATGCCTAGACTGATTCTATACATCTATACTGTTAAGCTAAGCTTACTAGTGGGGTTGTTGTACTGAGGAACCACAGGGGAACCAGCCTTATGTTTTCCCTTTTAGGTTCATTAGTTTGATTTACAAAAGCTTTTACAGAGTAAGAGTAGGCATACTACCCCTTCTACGTAAGACTCATAATCTCAAATGTGTGATGCATTACAGGAGTGAGTGACAATGACACGCGGCAGATTCAAGTCACATTGGAAAGATGACTCTCAATACAAGGACTGGATTGGAGAGGTACCAGGAGATGTCCACAAGGCTTATTGCAAGTTTTGCCCCAAGTCATTTGACATCAGCAATATGGGGGTCGCTTCCCTCAAGAGCCATTCAAAAGGACAAACCCACACCAAGTTAGCTGGACAGCTAAATAATGAAAGAAGAATGACAGATTTCTTGACTACAAAAACAGGAGAGGGAAGAAGCGGTCCAACAAGCCAGGATATCGAAAGTGACAGTCAGGTGCCCAGTACCAGCAGTGAACAGCCTACGGAAAAAGGCTCTGGAGCTCAGGGGAAAACATTTTTTTCAAGCCAAGCTGTATTTGAAGTAGAGTTTCACTGGGTCATGAAGATGGTCAGGTCACACTTCTCGTTCAATTCCAACTCTGACATTTCAAACACTTTTGCTCAGATGTTCCCAAACAGCAAAATTGCCAAACAATTTACATCTGGCGCAACAAAATCGGCTTACCTTATATGTTTTGGCTTGTATCCTCATTTTAAAGAGCAGCTGATCGAAGACGTAAGAAAAGCAAAGTGTCATGTAGTGTCTTTTGACGAATGCCTTAACAAAGTGACACAAACAGAACAGATGGATATCATTCTGCGCTACTGGAGTGAACGCGAAGGGAAAGTAGCTGTGCGTTACTTCACTTCAGAGTTCTTAGGACACACTCAGGCAGAGAAGCTCTTGGAGAGTATCAACAGATCCCTGTCACCTCTGGACCCCAAGAAGCTCCTGCAAATATCGATGGACGGCTACAGTGAATTGGAAGTTCTTAAGAATATTCCAAGAGGACAAGAGCAAAGAGGACCCAGATGCACCAAAGCTCATCAACCTGGGAAGTTGTGGTCTGCATGTTGTGCATGGAAGTTTCCAGACCGGAGAGAGGGAAACAGGTTGGAAAATCGGAGATGCGCTGAGAGCGCTTTGGCAGGTGTTCCATGACTCGCCAGCAAGGCGAGAGGATTTCAGTGAGCCGAATAAAACGGCAAGATTTCCTCTGAAGTTCTGTGCCACTCAATGGGTTGAAGACTTCCAAGTTGCTGAGCGGGCAATCGAAGTGTGGCCAGCTGTGATGGCGTACATCCACAGCCACAAGAAACTTCCGAAGAGTAAAGTGCCAACATCTGCGTCCTACTTGACAGTCAAGAAGGAAACCGAAGACCCTCTTTTCCTGGCTAAACTTGAGTTTTTCGCTTTTGTTGCAAGACAGCTGAAGCCTTTTTTGAAGGTATTTCAGACAGATGCCCCAATGGTGCCATTCTTGGCAAAGGAGCTCCAAAGCACCCTGACAGGCCTGCTGTCATGCTTTATCAAGAGAGAAGAGCTGGCAAAGATCAAGACACCTCTCCAGCTCACTAAACTGAACCCCCAAGAGAAGCAAATCCATGTCCCACTCAAACACCTGGACATAGGATTTTCAACCAAGCAGGCTTTGCAGAAGGCATCTGAGAAGCTCGAGGAAAATCCAGTGAAAATCGTGGAGTTCAAAAAAGAATGTGTCTCCTTACTCGCAATGACCTGCAAGAAAATTATGGAGAGAAGTCCTCTCATGTATCCAGATGTGCGGCATATGAGGTCCCTTGACCCTGTGATGATTGTGACGGAAACCGAAAGTACAACAGCAATGTTTGAGAAACTCCTTCAGGTTCTCCTCAATGCTGGATGGTGCCCTGCCACTGAGTGTGACAAAGTCCTTTCTCAGTATAAAGCATTCTCACCCGATGTCAACACAAACCACAAAGCAGAGTTCCAAGAATTTGTTTACAGCTACAGACTTGAAGAATTCGTTGGAAGATATCTCAGTGGCAAAGAAGAGTATGCAGAACTGTGGAACATCATGCAATGTCTCTTCACGCTGTCTCATGGACAAGCTGCAGTAGAAAGGGGGTACTCTGTTAACAAGGCTATGCTTGTTGAAAACCTACAGGAGAAGATGCTAATAGCAATGCGCTTGGTCCACGATGCAATGGCTGTTACGATATCTGAGAGGACCCAAACGCAGGACACGGCAGAGTGTTCAAAAAGGGTTTATTAGTGAACAAAAGGTGCGGGAAGGATAATCCGGCAGGAGTGGCGAGGAAGTGGAGGCTGGTGACGACAACACGGCGGTCAGAGAATGATCCTGGAGCACAGGAAGAAAACACGTTAGCGTCAGAACATCCAGAAATAAGGTAGCTGATAATGCTGAGTAGCCTGGAGGTTTACCACTGTGGTTTAACAACGATCTGGCGCCGACAGGTTGTGGAGCCTCTGCTGATATGCCGTTGTAGATGGCTGATGAGAATCAGGTGTGAGGGTGAACAGCTGATTACAGCAGGTGAGCCGGGAGCCAGAGTGACAGCCACCACGCCCACACAACAGGCAAAGGGAAAACATCCCCAAGGAGGCGGCTGGAAATGGACAGCCACCACAATGGCTGGGCACACAGATGGAGCTCTTCCAAAAGACCTCAAGCAACACTGCAGAGGAGCAAGGACAAGATATGAGATGTATCTGGAAGACCAGAAGAAGTTGAAAGAGCAAACCACTAAAGAGAAAAAAAGAAAGGAGCTCTCCCAGGAAATCCAGAAAGTGAAAACAAAGCGGCAAAAAGTAATGACTAGCGCTGAAACAATGGAGAAAGAAGCACATGAAATGGCAGTCATGGCAGAGAAGAAGCACGATTTTATACTGCTGTCAAAATCAAATGCCTATCGGAAAGGGGTTGCTGATAAAAAGGAAGAGGTGGCAGCTCTAGACAAAGCCCTGAAAGAGCTGCAAGAGTCTGTCAATAAGTTAAAGCAATGAGGTATGCGCAATAGCCTTTATGGATGTATGAAAGATTGTAATATTTATTGGTCACCCTCCTAAAGACAAATATAACACCATTTTAGCTTATGGAGATGACCAATTTTAACTCAAAAATATCATTCTGTTTCAGATTTTCAGACTGTAGAGAGGAGGAGGAAGAGGAGTGGAGAGGGGGAGGAGCCAGGAGGGCACAGAAGGAAAGAGGGAGGAGGAAGAGAAGAGGGGTGAAGATGAAAGAGGAGAAGAAGAGGGGGATAAGAGAGTAGAGGATGACAGAGGAAAAGGGAGAAGAGTGGAGAGGAGTTGAGAAGAGTAGGAAGAGAAGACAGGAGCGGACACAAGAGGGGAGGTGTGGAGAGAAGAGGACAGGATGAGATAGGAGAGGAGTGGAAGAGAGAACATATATAAATCCCAGTGCTCATGTGTTTCAAAGTTCCAGTTCAATAAATTGTTGTTCATCTACAGCTTGTTGCATTATTTCATGCATTGATATTATCAATAAGACATAATATCTAAGCATTTACAATGTAGACTTGACTGGCACATCTTTCAAATCAAGTCAGTATTCAGGTGTCCTAGGGGGTTGTGTGTGTGAGGGGAGGGGGGGCGCGGATGGGGGCGGAAAGCTTCAGGGGCCTATCGATCATCACTTAATATGGTACCTGGAAAATCAGGTGGTAGCGTGGACATTTTTTTCAAGGCAAGCGTGGGAACCCTGTGTTACTTACCATTATTCACTGATTTAGGTTCACTCAATCAAATATGTGATGGTGGGTGTGGCATCACAACGCAATAACATCCACCACAAAACTTTTTTTTAAAGATTGTAACAAAGTTCTCCTCTCTTTTCCCATTTTAGATAAGTTTTAACTTCACTCTGCGAGAAGCCAACATCCCATTGAGCATGGTTGAAGATTCGGTTGATGACATGTATTTTGGCTGCAATGAACAAATGATGACAATTGTGAAGGACAAATTCCTTCCAGAAGAAAAATCTGAGAAACATTTTGGAAAACACTGGAGTGCGGCACAATCTTGTGCAAAAAAGAAATTTAATCAGAGAGAGGATAAGGCTCTAACCATAGATCACATTAGTGCAATCTGTGTTTACACAGCTAACAATGTTTACGAGGAATTTAATACTGCAGTCCGGACAAAAGGGAGGTCCTATCTCTCCTTATTCAAATACCACTATTTACATTACCTGCTGACATCTGCCATACAGATCTTGAATAACAACGACTACTGTCACTCTACTTTCAGACGAACCAAATATATATTTACTGGCAAAGTCAACCAAATAATTCGGTTTGGCTTCTTTACCTCAACATCTTACAAACCATATTTGACGCGCTTCGGTAGTGAGACCTGCTTCAAAATTAAGACCTGTTTAGGCGCATCTCTGAAAAAGTATCCACTCCTAAATGATCATGAGGCAGAGGTTCTCATTCCTCCCTATGAGACATTCAAGATAACTGAGATAATCAAAGGTCGGGACAAAATTCAAGGTCTGGGGGATTGTGAAGTTGTCTTTGTCTTGGTGAGTGCAGGGACCAAGAGCTCTCTGAACTGCAATGTTGTGCATTTGAAATGAAGCTGTATTGGTCCAAAAATGGAAAATGCGATGTCCATCTTTAAACCTTCTAACTATCTTTTCATAAATGAATGAGTTACACAATGTTAAACATGGCTGCTTAATTGTAATGCTCAGGCTTTGTTCAATCATTGTAGATTTGTTTAATCCACTTCTCCAGCAATGTGGTATATTTTCTTTGTCCAATTACTAAGATACTTTTAAGACTTGTATTGTTGTAATTGTCAAGAAGAAACCTAAAATAACTGCTTCTGTTTAATACTACTCATTAAACTGCCAAAAATCCAATATTGTGACTTCTGTTCTAATTGTTTTGTCATGTTTTATTAAAATGTTTCCTCTAACATTTACACCCTAACCCTATCAGCTGGTAGTAAAAAGCGTTTTTTACAGTCACATTATAAAATATATATTTTAACATGTTATTTTTGTATGTAAATAAAGAAGGTGTGATCTGTTGGTATGTCAGCTTTGGCAACGCTGGGGGGTATACTACGAAGCAGGATTTTCGCTTAGCCGGCTAACTTCAGGGAAAACTCTGGGTTTCCGGTCCTACGAAGCTGCTTCTCTTTTTAGCAGGCTAGATCTCCATGGTAACTTATACCGTGCGGCTAACCTGGGGGGTATACTACGAAGCAGGATTTTCGTTTAGCAAGATAACTTCTGGGATTTCCGGTACTACGAAGCTGGTTCACTTTTTAGCGGGCTAGATCTCCATGGTGACTTATCCTGGAACCTAGTCTGTGCTTCGAAGCAGGATAGGTTCCAGGATAAGAGATCAACACGGTTAAAGCACCACGCCTGCTGACCAATCAGAACTTGGACACAGTGTTAAACATGACTGCTTAATTGTAATGCTCAGGCTTTGTTCAATCATTGTAGACTTGTTTAATCCACTTCTCCAGCAATGTGGTATATTTTCTTTGTCCAATTACTAAGATACTTTTAAGACCTGTATTTTTGTAATTTTCAAAAAGAAACCTAAAATAACTGCTTCTGTTTAATACTCATTAAACTGCCAAAAATCCAATATTGTGACTTCTGTTCTAATTGTTTTGTGTCATGTTTTATTAACATTTTTTACTCTAACATTTACACCCTAACCCTATCAGCTGGTGGCAAAAAGCGTTTTTTACAGTCACATTATAAAATATATATTTTAACATGATATTTTTGTATGTAAATAAAGAAGGTGTGATCTGTTGGTATGTCAGCTTTCGCAAAGCTGGGGGCTATACTACGAAGCAGGATTTTCGCTTAGCCGGCTAACTTCGGGGAAAACTCTTGGTTTCCGGTCCTATGAAGCTGGTTCTCTTTTTAGCAGGCTAGATCTCCATGGTGACTTATCCTGGAACCTAGTCTGTGCTCCGAAGCAGGATAGGTACCAGGATAAGAGATCAACACAGTGAAAGCACCACGCCTGCTGACCATATCACCTCCCATCTTCAGAGCAATCAGACTATTATAACTATTATTATACTATTATGTTAAGAAAGCTTAATTAAATATCTTCCACAACATAAGTAACCGGATCAAAGTAACATTACGTAGCCTACAGATGTGTCCCATTATTATTCATATCACATCATAATGTATCATATATTTCCTTATCTGAGTCAGCTGAGCCGTATCTGGCCGTGCAACACTCACAGTGTCACATACTGTATGCAGAAGTATTATTTTAAGCAACACATTAAGTTGACGAAACACTCGAGTCAAATGTAATTAAAGTCAGATCCACTCGTGTCTTAGACGGGGCAGTGATATCATAAACCTGTTAATGTACGCATTCAAACACTTTTTCTTTTACCAGCTGTATTCACCTTGCAGGTGCAACTATGTGGCTTTTATCCTGGATAAAGTATTTAAGTCATGGGTGTTTAAAGTTTAACTTCTTCATATTTGACTAATATTATAGTTGACTTTTCATTCAGGAAGTATGACGCTGCGCTGTCAGTACGCTTCTCCATGTTTGTGATTGGTCGAATGCTCCAGATACCACAGTAGTAATATTCATCCCGCTTCCAACACATTAGTATGCATAAAAAAGTGACAGGTCACACCTCCCCAAATTATGCAAATGAGCTAAGTCCCGCCTCCCCTGTGATCGAGGTGTGAGATCTCAAGGTGTGATATCCCAAGTAGGTGTGAGATCCCTCGATAGGAGGGGGGTGATGTGTATTCACAGGTGTGAAAAGCCTCCATTGTTGCACCTTATGATGTATAATAAAAAATAAATAAATGCTGTTTCAATCACATTCATTAGTATGCATTAAACTGACAGGTGGGCCTGCCCCAAGTGTGTGTGTGTGTGTGTGTGTGTGTGTGTGTGTGTGTGTGTGTGTGTGTGTGTGTGTGTGTGTGTGTGTGTGTGTGTGTGTGTGTGTGTGTGTGTGTGTGTGTGTGTGTGTGTGTGTGTGTGTGTGTGTGTGTGTGTGTGTGTGTGTGTGTGTGTGTGTGTGTGTGTGTGTGTGTGTGTGTGTGTGTGTGACGGTCTCCCCTAACCCCCGCTGTGGACCGGGGATACATCAAATCTTGTTTTAGCCCCTAAAGAAAAGCCCACCATAATCATAATAATTAAAAATAGTATTACTGTATGTTACCACTTTCCTTCTTCATCAGACAGCGGGGTGACTGTGTGAGCCTGTGTGAACAAGACTGAACTGCTTTTCCTTCCGGGAAAAGATTGTCCCACTCTTGACCTAACAATCAACATCGGCACCTCTGTTGTTTCCCCGACTCAGACTGCAAGGAATCTGGGTGTGATCCTAGATAACAAACTGTCCTTCACTGCAAACATTGCTGCTACAACCCGCTGCTGCAGATACACGTTTTACAACATCAGGAGGATACGTGCCCACCTGACCCAGAAATCAGCGCAGGTTCTGGTCCAGGCTCTCGTCATCTCATGCCTAGACTACTGCAACTCCCTCCTGGCTGGTCCACCTGCATGTGCCATCCGACCTCTGCAGCTCATCCAGAATGCAGTGGCTCGTCTGGTCTTCAACCTTCCAAAATTCTCCCACACCACGCCGATCCTCCGCTCCCTTCACTTGCTTCCAGTAACTGTTAGAATCCACTTCAAGACACTGGTACTTGCGTACCATGCTGCGAATGGATCTGGCCCTTCCTACATCCAGGACATGGTTAAACCGTACACCCCAGCACGTGCACTCCGCTCTGCATCGGCCAAACAGCTCGCTGCACCCGCACTGCGAGGGGGACCCAAGTTCCAATCAGCAAAAACACGTGTGTTTGCTATCCTGGCTCCAAAATGGTGGAATGAGCTCCCCATTGAAATCAGGACAGCAGATAGCTTGCTCATCTTCCGACGCAGACTGAGAACTCATCTCTTTCGACTCCAATTCGAGCGATATAATTACTAACAAAGCACTTATATACTAATAAAGGACTGGCTTATCTATAGCCAGTTGAGTAGCACTTGAAATGTTTGGCTCTATGAAACCTGATGTACTTATATGATTCTGTTATCTTCAAGGTTGTATTTTCCTGGTCGAATGTACTTATTGTAAGTCGCTTTGGATAAAAGCGTCAGCTAAATGCAATGTAATGTAATGTAATAACAATGACAGCTTGTAAAGGATGGTGCTCGTCTTTTGTATTTCCAAGTGGGTGGGGACATCTCTGAGTCTAGTAAACTGACATCGCACTGGTTTTCTTCCTCTCCCATACCCACTTTGTTGGTATGTGCTGCAGGACCATCCTGATAAGCTCCCCAGTGTGTATCAAAGTCGTCTAAAGATTGTATTTAGAGAGCCTGTGTATATAGTTATAAGGTCAAAGGTGTTGGCGAATAGGATCATTTAGTTTGATGGCTATGATAAGCCTGTTGCATTATCCTTCTGCACCTATTGGAAACTGATGGCACTGGATCAAAGAAGGCCCCTGTTTAGTTAAGTTAACACCAGTGTTTCCAATCATGTGTGTATGGTACATCTTTCTGTCAATCATGGCAGGACTGGGAAGAAGCTGTTTGGGATTGAAAGCAAAATATGCCCTTTGGGTCATACAGTAGGAGATAAACACAACTCCATATGCTTAATATTTGTAATTAAAATATGCTGGATGTGCAACAAGTAATTTTACCATATCAACTTTATAAGGTGATAATTTATGTTTACATGAAAAAACACAAGTGATTGCTCCACAAATGTTCTACTATATTCCATTCTTTATTTGATTATTTCTTCATTATGTATTAAGATCACAGTGATTATATGCAGTGATAGTGCATGAGTTGAGCATGGAAATGAAGAGAATACAGTTTATTATGGTGTTCAATGGCACAAAACCCAGGTGATACTTATCAGCTCAGGCCTATTGTGTGAGACATGGAGGAGGTAAGCCATTTTTTTAAAACATGTGCATCATACAAGAGCATTAAAAAGGTTTCTCAGGATCCTTCATAAATGCCATCAGTATGATATGACAAGGTGGGCCCAGAAGAAAAGTGAATATTGAGTGTTTGTTGTTCTACAAGGGCCCATTGTGTTGTGAAATGGTATCCCAGTTATCTTTTGAAATCAGCCGGCAAGCTTTAAGTCAGGGTTAGTCACTGGTAATATTTACAAAAAAAAAATGTTAATCCACTCCTGTTGTTTTCCGTTTGCTTAAGTGTATTGTGTAGTATATAAGCTCACAAAGATTGTTAAAAAAAACAAAAATATTTCACTTTGATACGTCTACAGTATATGAATGTCATGTATGGCAGAGGTATGTAAAATATGTATAATAGCACACAGTTTAAATTGTACACTTGCTTAGAAACCAGTGTACACTTTAAAAGCTCCAGGATCTTAAATGTGGTTTGAGAGGATTCATAAAATGTATACTCTTACAATGTATGACTCTTAAGATTCTCACATTCACTTCTATTATAACACATCTTTCAACCTTACATGACCTTGGAGGAAAATAAAATTGCATGAAAAGATACGTTATATGAGCATCAACAATCACAGCATAATGTTGTCACTAAGAAAAACATAAATGGATTAAACATGATGTATCCTGTACCGTAGCTTCATCAGCTCAGTATGATTACATGTTTCTCTTGTTAATGTAGTTGTCATTTAAATATATGTATATATCATGAATATTTGGGAGTGTTTTGTTCCTGTAGCTACGTGATAAGCTTAGCAAGTGTGGTTTCTTGAAACCAGCAAAGGTTACGTCCATTACATCAAGCTAAGTGGGAATAGCAGCACATTGCTGTATAGCAAAGCATTCATGCTAGCGGCTACATCAATACTAAGGCACGAAGTTTCTATAAAGCATGCTTGATTAGAAGTACAGTTTTATCTTTTGATCCCTGTAGTATCATCGTGTACAGAACACTATCACATATTCATGCTTCATCTCATTAAACATGTGTGTACTTACGGCATAGTATTTTGAATATCTTCAAATTATTTTCAGGAAATCATGTCTTTAAGTTATTCATCCTGGTTGTCACTTGTGAAAACCTTGAAACTCCAATTATATATAGTTTTGTTTTTACGGACCCAATAAGTATTATAATTGCAAAAGGCCCAAAAAACTACAGTATATTTGTTCCCTTCTTAAAAAATATAATGTTTCTTTAACATCTCCTGATTTTCAGTTATTGAACAATGTTTCCATAATGTGTCAGCATAATTATGCGTCCTTCACTTTTTCATCATAACTGCCGCTGCCCTTGTAGGCCCCCACGTAGCCACTGTCGTCTGGGACGTCCGCACGCCCGACCTTTCCTTTTCCTTTGCCTGACTCGTCAAACCGTTCCTTGTGTGCTCCAGTGTACTTTGTGGTGTCGGTCAGTCTGTCCACTGCTGCTGCCTTTGCCACTTTCTAAAAACAATATAAGAGTTAACAAAGTGGTAATTTCAATCAAACACAACACATGCGCTTTTCTATTCATTTATTTTATTTATTCATTTGTTTAACAAGGACAGTGCACATGAATCAACATTTCTGTAAATGTGCCAGAGTTAGCCAAGAGGCTATCTTTCATCTGTAGTCCCTGGACAGATTTTGTAAGTCACCCTAAAGACACATTTCAAATTGCAATATTTATAAAGTGTCAAAATAACCAAATTATATTGTTATATTGCTTTGGCACCGTTCAGTGGTTTAACCAATAATGGCTCCAGCAGAAAACAATGTACATTACTGTTTTTGCCATGGCACAGATCTGGTAAGATATGTAAACTTCATAAACAAAGATTGAAGTCCTTCTAGTTTATTACCTTAAACTTACTTAATTTGTTGGTTGTTTATTTTAGTGGGGGTTGTGTCAAGAAAGCAACGTAGGCAGTTGCATTGTTGAAAGGTGAGGTGTGTGGAGGTTAGATTTGATTAAATACTCACAGTGACTCCGATGTTGGCAGGCTCCTTGCCAACAATGAGACTATAGAGCTGCTGAAGAGACTCCTCTTTCCCTTTAAAACGTTTGGGAGCCAACTCTGTCAGGGCCTGGTTGAACTGCTCAAATGTGATTACACGAGCTGACTTGGCCCTGAGGAAACAAAAAACAGGTTTCCAAAAGTTTTCTAAATTAAAGTAACAAAATGATATAAATCATGTGTTGTGCCTATTATTAAAACGCCATTAGGCTATAAAGGAACGGGGCTACAGTAGCTATAGATACTCATATTGCCAAGAGGATCAATCGATGACCCCCTGACTGTTTCCTCTGCACCACCAATGAGGTTAACATGCAGGGGTTTTGTGAAATGCTTTTATTTAACATTTAATGGATTCCCATGAAATGTAGTATAAACATGGTGTCGAGAGGATGAATTGACTTTGATGATATCCCACCTCCCATCCAGCATCCTGGGGTCATCAGGTACATATTTGTATTTGCTCCATAGTTTGGTTTATGACCAAAACTACCATCTTTCTTAGCATGCTAAGATTAGTATAGATGCATTTGTTTTAGTAACAAAACAAATTAGTGACTGCATATTTTTTTGAAGTTCATGCTGGCATATGCACATCTTGGCTGTTTTAGCTATGCATAGTTGGGCTTGACTGAAATCGTACTTGTTTTTGCTGAAAACGATGTCAACATCTGTTGTGGTGACGTTCTTGCCATCGATGATTTTGCAGTCCTTGCAGAGCTTAACAAAGTTTTTGCCGTTCATCTCTTTCCCTGTGGCCTTACTGTCTCCATGGACCGCAAACTTCTGGAAGGCGGTCTCCACCTCTGCTACTGACACTGTGCCCTCAGCCATACTGACAAATACACATACAAAATACATAATGTTCACATATCAGTATAAAAAGCTCATAAAAAAGATGAGAAAACGCCCTAACGTAGCTGATTTTCACTTCCTATCCTTGTGAGGACATTTTGTAAAATTAAAGAACATAAATTCATGATGACTGAATTAGCTGATTGGTAGTCAGCTTGCCAAGAAATGGCTTCCATTAAGGTCAGTTTAAGCGAACGTTTCACTCTCTCTCTCTCTCACACACACACACACACACACACACACACACACACACACACACACACACACACACACACACACACACATACACAATAAACGCAGACACACTTTCACATCCATCATTCATGATCGTGTTACTCAAGCGGCTCTCAGGCCAATTTCATTAAATCAACTCAATTTCCAAATGGCTCCTCTGCTGTTCATTCTGAACATGTTCCTTCTCTTTCTGTTCTCCTCTTCTCTCACATACAGTCAATCGCACACCGACACATACTTGTCCATAACTTGTATCTGCTTTTTGCTAATATTTACGATTTACATTTGGTTAGGTTGAGCAATAAACAGAGATAAAAAACAGATGTATGCAGAAATAAAAAAACATTTGACCTTTAGTTCAATAAATATAAAACATGTTCGTAAATGTCACTGAGGTTCAGTTTGGCATTTTGGCATCGTTTTATGTACTTTGTAAATTACATTGACTCTTTTTGAAAATCTAATATTATGTTATTATTAGATTTACTGCATCTAAAAAAAATTCCTCAGAAATATAACAAATTGATTGTCATTCCTGAGGCATGAAATAAGACATCTAGTGCATCTGTTAAATATTTAGTCATGCTCATTTGTTTTTGCTGCCATTAAAATTGCCGTGTTGTTTTATTAGCTGCTCTGAACGGTGATGCTGAAAAGAGAGAGTAAAGCGTACCTGCTGCCGTGAATGGAAGGATGCTCTCAAAATATTCAGGGAAATCCTGATTCGCGTACAGCTGCTCGACCTCTTCGTCTTCCTCCTCCTTCTTCTTCTTCTTCTTTCTTCTCTTCCGCTACTTCCTCCTGCCACTCCCAGGCTTTCTCACAATGACGTCACAGATGGAGAGATACAGAGAGGGAATAGGAGAGAGGGAAGGGGGAGGGGGGAGGGAGAGAGTACCGACCAGCACAATGACATCATGGGCACTCAGCTCTTATTAGCTCCTCGCACTGAGCACAGACTCCGTGGATAGATTTATCATCTTCCTTTCAATTAACTCGTTTATTCATTTTGTCTCATATATTTCAAATGTCCTCTTGTAAAGTTCTGGGGCAGGTGCTTCATCATTTAAGATTAGTACACTATCCATTCATCCCTCTATACACAACTCATCACTATCTGTCATGCCCGCTCTCCATTGTTCTCCCACCCTCTTTCTTTCTCTCTTACTGTCATTGCCACAAGAGCACTCTTGTCTGGATAAAGATGAGAGCGGCCTTTCAAAGGACAAAGAGTACTGACAGCATGAAGCTGACACACTACAGGAAAGATTATCCCTTCTCTTTGCTTGACACCAATCAAACTGAATACAAATACAAATGTTCCACCCTGATGACATACTGTAGTGTGATCTAGATCTTGATCCTATTCCTGCATAATCATGTATATGCCACAACTGTAAAACACTTAAACAATACTCTTCCTTTAGTACTTACTAACTATCGACAACTATTTTACTAAACATCATCCTGGCATTATTTACATCTACAGTAATTGATAGAGCATACTATTCTTACTAAGTAAATATGGTAGTCATTGAAGGTGACTGACATTTGGAAACATCAATCACTCCACAAGTACTCATTTGCATTAGTTATTCATTAAATCATCATTGCTTTAAATAAAAACATATATATATATTTGTATAATATTCTTTCAGTAATGTCAGTATGGCACTGCCTTGTTTTGATTGTTTTTCAGGTTTTCAATGTGCACCTGTGGTTACCCACATGGGATGTTCAGATGCACGGATGTTCGGATATTTGTTTACAGGATAAACAGCACATGTTTTGACATCATGCACCACCATGAAACTCGCTGTGCAGTCAAATGGAAAACACAAATCACTTACTGGTTTCTGAGTGCTGTGTTTTTATCCAATTGGCAAGCACCTTGTGCTGACATTAGATGGTATGATGAACCTTGTTTTGTAAATGTATAAAATGTTGATGCTAAAACGGGATAAAGTGCTAAAGGTCATTCACATTTGAGTACAACATAAATATAAATGGTGGAACATGTTGACACCTCTTAAATAGGATTTCTCCACCAAGGAAGTTACGTTTTTGGTTCAGTTTGGTTTTGGTTGTTTGTTTTTTCAGCAGGATCACGGATAAAAGCCACTGGCATGATATGTCATAATTTCCTTGGTGGATAAGTCTAAACAGGCAAAGGGAGAAACCATTCAATGTTGGAGTTGATCATAATTCTTTCGTTATGGAAAGCTCCTTAGCACCGGTCTGCACTTTAGGGTTGTCTGGGTTTTAGTTTTTCTTTGCTGACAACTTGACCTTACTTTGTGAGTCAACCTGACATTCTTGTTTGTTTAGCAGATTCCATCATGGTTGCAGACCTCGGTACTTTCACTGAGATACTTGGAAAAGTGTTCTGTGGGAAGACATCACCTTGTATTTACACAATAAACAAAGCCTTCCCTTCAATAAATATCACCAGAGAACAGCATTGTCTCTGGTTTGCAATGAAATTGTCGAGTCACAGTAACCTGTGCATGGACTCTCTCTGGACCTAAGAAACAACTTTATTTACCATCGCTTTGCACACTAAGTTATATTATTTTTGGGGGTTTGACCTCGGAAACAAATCAAGTTCATCTAATATTTGTCTGGATCAACATCATCATGGCTGAGTCTGGTTTCCCTTTACCACCAGAGGACTTCTGTGCGCTGTGTGCGGACACACTAAGAGACCCGGTCACCATCCCCTGTGGAGACACCTACTGCCTGGAGTGCATCACGGTCTACTGGGACCAGTTTGACCACATGGGTGTGTACAGGTGCCCACAGTGTCGCGCCACCTATACACCACGGCCTGCACTTAAACGAAATCTCCCCGACGTGAACAAAGAGACACGACGCCAGCTCCCGGAGCTCACTCCTTTCCCCTACATGCAACGAGAATCTTTCTGCGATTTCTGTGTCGGCCATCGCAAAAAGGCTGTTAAGTCTTGCCTCATGTGCTTGGCCTATTACTGCGAAACTCATGTCAAGCCACATTACGAGTCATCCACCTTCAAGAGACACAAGCTGGTCGATGAGATGGGCCACCTGGACAGGAAAATATGCCCCCAGCATGAGAAAGGCCTCGAGCTGTTCTGTCGCACGGACCAAATGTGCATCTGTGTTCTGTGTACGGTCAGAGAGCACCGGAGCCACAACATTACCTCAGCAGAAGAAGAGCGCAACGAAAAACAAGTGAGTCTTAATTCTAAGTTAGTCAAGCTTTGTGACTCTGCCTTTTATGCACTGAATAAGATGAATGACATACTATGGTTGACAGAAGCCATCTAATTGCTGTTCTTCCAACAGAAAGTCCTGGTGGTCACGCAGTCTGAGGTCCAGTACATCATTCAGGAGAGGATGAAGGAATTGCAGGAACTCAGACATAATGTGGAAGTTCTCAAAGTAAGATTAGACATTTCCTGATTAAACATTACTGTTTTTGTACATTTAAAGATAGACATGTGATTTTAGATGATATACAATATGCACATATGAGATATTTTACAATAGTGTCCATGATAAGAGCATTTTGTGTAGAATTGTCATTCATCATGTGGTCTTACATTTGAAAAATATGTTTTTCCCTTTCAGAGTGGTGCCCAGCGAGCACAGGCAGAAAGTGATAAGACCTTTCATGAAATGCTGCAGGCGGTGGAGCGCTGGAAGGCTGAAATCCATCAGATGATAACAGCCAACATGCAGTCTGCGATGTCGCAGGCTGAGGGCTACGTGGACCGTCTGGAGCAGGAGATACAGGAGCTACAGCGCAGAGACGCAGAGCTCCGGCAGATCCTCGAAACAGAGGACAACATTCACTTTCTGCAGGTGCCAAAAGATCTTTCTGGTTGTAAAAAATAAAAGTATTCTTGTCTTTGCACTTCTGGCCTGTTTGCACATAATTCAATCAAATATGCACTTAATCTTGATGCTTTCTTTCCTAATAATGCTAACAGGACTATTATATTGCAAGGTATTTTACTTATATTGCTAAGGTTACGGTTCTTCAAGTAAAAGTGTAATGCATTTTACTTATTATATCTATTAAAAAGTCACTCTTTAGTCCGTCTTTTGGACTGTTTACTGGAGCCCCTATCTCCCGTTCAATAGAATTTTCCGACTCTGTGCATTCCTCCTGAGGCCATGGTGCCCAAAGTGCTCATCAACCCTCAGTTCTCCTTTGGAGAGATGAGCAAGACGGCCACGGAGATGAAGGAACATCTGGATGACATCTGTAAGAAGGAATTGAGCAAAATCTCCAAAACAGGTTTGTTTTTATTAGATCATTTTTGACAAATATCTTTACGCTATGTCAACTTTAAAGCAGACCATTAACAGGCTAACATAATGCTGTATTTCCTTCACAGTTAGTGAAACCCCAGTGTACATACTTTTGCCAAGAAATGGAGACAAACGACTCAAAGGTACACATCTGTTTATTGAAAGATGCACAACTTTACCTATAAATACATGTGAGATTACATAGATGTTATAAACAGAGCACAAGGACGATGCAGGTGTTTTACAGTTTTCAAACTTATATGATAATGTTATTCCTGTATCTCAAAATAATGTGGGTGTCCATGTTTTCATATCCATAGTTCCTTCCAGAGTTGATTTTCAGGAGCCAAAAACCAGGATGGACTTCTTAAGATGTGAGTAGCGTTCGTAGTTGAGTTCCTTGAAAACAACAATATGCTTTTATGTTTAGTAATGTAGTTTTATCAGGGTGTGACTTGTAATTTTAGACTAATTCTAAAGTTAGTCTTTAACTTGATCTGGTCTTGGTCAATACAAATAATAAATGTGCATTGTGTATGTATGTCTTTGCTCAGACACGTGCAAGATGTCCTTTGATCCAAACACGGTCTATAAAGAGCTGGTCCTGTCCGAGGGCAACCAGAAGGTCATGCGGAAGAAAGCAGTCCAGTTTCACCCAGATCATCCAGAACGCTTTGATGGTTACTCGCAGGTGTTGTGCAAGGAGCCTTTTACTGGTTTCAGATTTTACTGGGAGGCAGAGTGGAGTGGCGAGTTTTCCATCGGGGTGGCCTACAAGAGCATCAGTCGCAAAGGGAAGAACTCGCACAGCCTGCTGGGCTACAACGACAAGTCCTGGAGTCTCCTCTGCTCCGATTCAGGCTACTCTGCCTGGCACAACAAAGTAGACAGAGACCTTCCTGAAGCTCCCAGAGCCACACGGATTGGTGTGTACCTGGATTATGCCGGAAACACTGTGGCCTTTTACTCGGTATCAGAGACCATGGCACTGATCCACAGATTCAAAGCTCAGTTCAGTGAGCCTTTGTATGCTGGTTTTGGTGTGGGCTCGTCTGTAACCCTCTGCCAGCTAAAGAAAAATGCAAAGCCTTACTAAATTAAATAAATAAATGAGGGAAGTTCAATTCGATCGTGAAGGGTCAGAAGAACTAAAGCTGTCAACTGGATAAGAGAGAGAGAAAGCAGCAGAAAGTCATCAACAGCAAGACGAACAGATACAAAGCTGCTACCATCAAGAAAACCCTTTTATGTGAATTGGTATCCATACACTGGACAACGTAATCACTATCAGCCGAGAAACACAGCAACATGCCAGCTTGTACCCCAGAGCTTTACACCTGAGAAATATCAGAGTGGACGGGTGCAAGGTATTATTTCAGACAGATGGAGCTCTGCACAAGAGGACGTGTATTCAGGGATATTACATTCAAGAACGTAAATAGGTCTGAAATGAGACTGAGTGATAGTTGGTGGATGACAAAATGCAATAAGCCCGAGACACTAAAGAAAATCTCAACCAAAATTTAATTTGAACTTAATCACAGGGTTTAAAAGCTGAAAATAAGTCGTCCATATTCTCTAAGCTAACATGATTTGCAAGAGAAATTATCTGAAGAAACAACGCTGCTTTACATGTTCGTAACAGACGTGAAAGCACGTCCATGGCCCTATTATGCAAACTTGCAGGTGTTGGAGGCAGTCAATAGTAAAACTAGTAAATAAATGTTGGTGACCGCTATAATAAAAACATTAAGTGCAATAATAACAGTGTATATCATGACAGTTGACCTAAAACTTTAGTTAACATTTATTTCTATGGCAGCAATGCAAATTAAATACAAATATATAATGAGATTAAAGTCACATTTTCATTATGCATGGATATTATAGTATACTTTTTTATTCTGTTTTATTTTATTGTCTCTCTTCTGTACAGTATGTGCTCAATTATAAAATGGTATACAAACATACCGAATGTCAAATGTTAAAGGTAGGCTTCTGTTTTTTGGAAACGCAAACAGAAAAAAAAAAAAATGCATTGTTTATTTGCTTGAGCTTCATTTTTTTTTCATGACATACATTTTATTTTACTCTTTTGAGATGTTGCATTTTTATAGCATATTAAACTATACTCACTGCTCACTATATTATGATTATTTTATGTGACATATTTTTGCTATAATGTGTCTATGATTGTAATGGCATACTATATTATCGTTTCAAAAATCAGCTTGGAAACATGTTGAGCCCTATTATGATAAATAGGTTGGTTGATGCATAACATTTCCATGTATTCATCCTGTTTACTGATTGTTGTTTTGGATTGGATTTCATTGTTCAAACACCAACCAACGTCTGGAGCTGTGCCTCATTGCAGATCTGCTCTTCACTGCTGCTCGACCAGACTACTGCTCTCTGCTCAATACCAGGTTTGAATCAAGGATTGTATAACTCTATATTTAAGGGGTTTGTTTCTTAAGTTATGTACAGTATGCTGTTTTTTGTGCCAATTGTTGAGAAAGGTTAGTTGTTGACAAAGAGCCCATAGGCAAACATTTCCTTTCTGTTTAAAAATGTATTTTCCTTTTCTTCTTACAGACACAAAATGAACACGACAACCAGCTCATTCTTTGGGATACTAGACATAGGTGCAGCTGCCTTTAACAACATTGTGGGTCTACCTTTGAATGTTTATGTCCTGTGGCTGATAATGGCGGGGACCAGAGAGACTTTGGCCTCAGACTTATTTTCTCTCAACGTGGCCATGTCTCAGATCTTTTTTGCTTTATCAACTATCTGGTTTTTTGTTTTTGTAAAGTTAAATGTATTCTGGTCTTTAAAAGCCTATTTGTTTTCACGAGGCCTTTTCTATACAGCCCAACCTCTCTTCTTATGTTGCATCTGTGTTGAGTTCTATGCAGGGGTCGTCCACCCCGTGTTGTTTCTCCGGTTTAAACCCCTGAGGTACAGAGTGGGCTGTTGTTGTGTTATCTGGCTTATTACCTTGGTTTTCTGCTTCTACTTGTTGTACTTTGTAGATCCTATATATCTTTTTGCATTTTTCATCCAATTTATTCTTATCTACTCGATAATTATTTTCTGCTGCTGCTCAGTTCTCAGGGCCCTGAAGCGGCCCGGGCCAGGAGAAAAAATCACAGAGAAGAAGAAGAGCAATAGAATGAAGAGAAGGGCCTTTAAAATTATTTTGTTTATCATGATTTCCTTAGGCATCAACTTCTTTTTTTACATGGCTGTAATTCCAATGCAACTTAGCTTGAATTTTGGGGACTTTGCAGATGCTCTAACAATAAGCACCTTGTTGGGTTTAATGACCGGGTTTATACAACCTCTCCTCTACCTCCACAGGGCTGGAAAACTTCTTTGTTGCAGGGGACTCTAATGATCACTTTTAATGTCTACTGTGTAAAAACATGTAAGATCAATATTGTAAACGGAAGTCTCCGTGTACCTTAATTGTTCTTGAGTCTTGTGGTGGCATCTTTTTTTCAGTCATGTGATTTTTCATTGTGAAAATAGTATAGATTACTTATTTAAAAATGTTTAAATAATGTGTATTTTTCACCTATATTAGGAATGAATGAAAAGTGATTTATAATAAGGTCACCAAAGTCCCAACTGTGTGTGAAACAAAATGTATTGTAATCCTAAAATGAGATATGTCAGTTGATTAGAAAGACTTTATACAAATCTTTTTTTAAATGTATTTTCTTTTATGCAATGAACTTCATGTACACTCAATTTTTACAAGCTTTCTTGTTTTCACATGTAGTGGTTAATTATACATATATAATGGTTGTACTGTATAATGGTTTCCAAATAAAATAACTGCCATTACACATTGTTTGAACAACTGATTTCCTGCAAAGTGTAGTGTTTTCTAGTTCAAAAGGTTCAAATTGCATTCAGTTTACTTTATAAAAGGAAAAAAAGGTGAAAAATGTGGGATGTTGTTGATTTAGCGTTCATAAATAAAGGTTACCAACTGTCTTGGACACTTGTTTCAGTTCAGATTCATTTGCGTTATTCCCCACTGGATGGCACTGTTTCCCTCTTTGTTAGTTTAAGCCAGGGGGGTCCAAACGTTTTTCACTTAGGGCCACACACAGAAACATATACGAAGGGCTGGGCCCCTAGAGGTATTTTGCCTCATAAGTTCGGTTATAAGTTGGAAAAGTCAATCCAATGTACGTAAATTATTCTTGACACTTGAAAATGTTGTTAGAAGAAAACTGCCTACATCAGAGCTCTCCAGAGGGTTTCAGTTATGTTGTTAGTGTTACGGTGTGTGTAGGAAGCAGGACCCAAATGCAGATTAAAGTGACAAAAATAACTCCTTTATTTCAAGGCTATGCGATACAAACAAAGACAAAACAGAACACTCACCGAATAACTAGTCATTGCACAAGACGAACCGACAAAGACAGACAGAAAAACCAGAACTTAAATTCACACAAGACTAATCATACAAACAAGACACAGCTGAGGAGGGAGGAGAAAAACCAGGGACACCAGGTGAACAATCGGGTAAATTAGAAACACCAGGGAAACTAACGACATGGAACCACAGACAGATTTAAACAAGACAAAACACAACGCAGACAGAAAACCAAAGACAGATCTAGACAAGACACAACGCAGACATAAAACCAAAGACAGATCTGGACAAGACACAATGCAGCCAGAAACAGGCAAGACAGGAGGTGAAGACCTTTCAAAATAAAACATGAAACAAAAGACAGAAAAAGACAAGACAAAATACAATACAGACAGATCGTGACATTACCCCCCCGCCTCAAGGGACGGATCCCAGGCTTCCCAAAACAGTCCAATAAACATAAAAAAGAACAACAACAACGTCCAGCAGGGTGGGTGGAGGGGGACTGGAGGAGGGACACAAATATAGGGCCACCAGGGTGGGCGGAGGGGGTCAGGAGGACAGGTTTGGGCTGACAACCCAGGAGCACGGCAGAGGACCAGGAAGGGATCTCGGTCGGACGGCCCGGGGGCAAGGCAGAAGCCGAGAAGGGGCACTCGGGCGGACGGCCCGGGGGCAAGACAGAGTCCAAGGATGGGGTCTCGGGCGGACGGCCCGGGGGCAAGACAGAGTTCAAGGTGGGGGACTTGGGCGGACGACCCGGGGGCAAGGCAGAGTCCATGGAGGGGCTAAGGCCACCGCGGGCGAACTCAGGGGGCCGAGCATGAGGGCGAGGACCGCGGTCGGGAAAGTCAGGGGGCCGAGCATGAGAGCGAGGACCGCGGCCGGGAAAGTCATGAGGCCGAGCATGAGGGCGATGACCGCGGCCAGGAAAGTCAGGAGGCCGGGCTTGAGGGCGAAGACCGCGGCTCTCAGGGGGCCGGGCTTTAGGGTGAAGACCGCGACTCTCAGGAGGCCGGGCTCGAGGGCGAAGAACAGACAGCTCCAGAGGCCGAGCAGAGCCTGGTGTGGGCCGAACAGGAACAGGAGCCGGTGGGATAGGCCTCGGCAGGATCCCCCACAGAAGAGGACCAGGTGTTGGTAGGACCCCCGGCGAGACAGATGATGGCTGGGCCTCCAACGGAACAGGACAAGGGGTTGGCAGTACCCCCGGCAGGACAGGTGATGGCGGGGCCTCCAATGGCACGGGACATAGAGTTGGCAGGACCCCCGGCAGGAGAGTAGTCGGCTGGACCTCCAACGGGACAGGACACGGAGCCGGCAGGACCCCCAGCGGAACCTCCATCGGCACAGGTCATAGGGTTGGGAGGACCCCCGGCAGAAGAGTAGTCGGCGGGACCCCCAACGGGACAGGACATAGGGTTGGCAGGACCCCCGGCAGGAGAGTAGTCGGCGGGACCACCAACGGGACAGGACACGGAGCCGGCAGGACCCCCAGCGGAACCTCCAACGGGACGGGACATAGGGTGAGCGTCGGCCGGTACGCCGACAAGAGACGAGGTGCTGGAGTCGGGTCCATGGCTGGAACTGGGGCCGGCACCATGGTTGTATGGGCCGGTTCTGGAGCCGGAACCATGGCTGTGGATACCAGAACTGAAGCCTGGATCATGGCTGTAAGGTCCTGTTCTGAAGCCGGAAACATGGCTGTAAGGTCCAGTTCCGGAGCCGGAAACATGGGTGTAAGGTCCAGTTCTGGAGCCGGAAACATGGCTGTATGGGCCGGCTCTGGAGCCGGAACCATGGCTGCAGGGCAAGGTACCTGAACACAAATCCATGGCTGTGTGGGATGGTACTGGAGCACGGTACCATGGCTGTGTGGACCGGCACTGGAGCACGAAACCATGGCTGCAGGGACCGGTTCTGGAGCAAGAACCATGGCTGCTGGGGCCAGAACTGGGTCTGTAACCATGGCTGCTGGGGGCTGAACTGGTTCTGGAACCATGGCTCTTTGGGCTTGTGCTGCTAACCTGGCCTTGCGACTCCTTCCTTTAGGAGCCGTTTGAAGGCTCCGTGGACCTCCAAAAGCCAGACGAGTACCATCGAATGGCTCCTGCACTAGAGCAAAAACTGGGGAAGAAGCAGGGGCTGACTCCAGACGGACCACACCGATGCGTGTGGTGTCATAACTGGAGTTGGGAGGCCTGGGGCTGTCAGGCAGGGGAAAACACACCGTGAGGAAATCCAAAAGCCAGGCAGGTAAGAATTTAACTAAGGCTGGTTTCTCCATGGTTATCCGGCGCGCCTCTGCCTGAGCAACTTCTCGCTGCTGAACCCTGGACGCTCCCCTCCATAGATCAGAGCAGTGAGCCAACGAAAAGGAAAAATCCGATATTTCCTGCTCCAAAGGATCTGCTGGGCCCATATTTGGTCGGTTCGTAATGTTACGGTGTGTGTAGGAAGCAGGACCCAAATGCAGATTAAAGTGACAAAAATAACTCCTTTATTTCAAGGCTATGCGATACAAACAAAGACAAAACAGAACACTCACCAAAGAACTAGTCATTGCATAAGACGAACCGACAAAGACAGACAGAAAAACCAGAACTTAAATTCACACAAGACTAATCATACAAACAAGACACAGCTGAGGAGGGAGGAGAAAACACAGGGACACCAGGTGAACACAATCGGGTAAATTAGAAACACCAGGGAAACTAACGACAGGGAACCACAGACAGATTTAAACAAGACAAAACACAACGCAGACATAAAACCAAAGACAGATCTGGACAAGACACAACACAGCCAGAAACAGGCAAGACAGGAGGTGAAGACCTTTCCAAATAAAACATGAAACAAAAGACAGAAAAAGACAAGACAAAATACAATACAGACAGATTGTGACAGTTAGCAGCTCACCCCAAAACAGAAGCTTCAGATTGCTTATAAAAAGAGGAAATATGAAGGGTATATTTCAAGGTTGTTATGTACATTTGATATTGGGCTATTTTCTTATCAACTTAGATTTGTTAGAACATGTTTTCAACTGTAATTGACTGAATTTATTTGAAAATTGGGCTTATTAACACATGAATATACTGTTTAATATATTTGAACATATATATTTAAGAAGTAAGACAAGCAGAAGTTTATTATACTTAAGTTACTATACTTTTTTAATTTGCTGAGTGAGGGCCGATTCAAAATGGTCCGCGGGCTGCATTTGGACCCAAGAGTTCTTATTAACATCTTTCCATTACAAAAATGACATGTTTGTTCCAATATTGTCAGTATCCTGAGATAAACAGAAATGTCCTGTATTACATTTCATGTAGTGAATCCGTTGTTTTAGTAATATTATAATTGGTTGTCACATAACAGATACAGAGCCTACTAAATAAAAATCCATCCTTTTCATGTTTCCTTCCCCATAGTGTGTATGTGTCAATCACCTTTGCTGTCGTATCATACATTTCAAGAGCATGTTTAATTTGCACAGATTTAATTATACATGCAAAGTTGATGCAGTTTTAAAGCATTTCAATACAAACAGTCATGTGATTTACTTTAAACACAAGTTAAGTGGAGAAAAAAAGACCACTGCACTGTATTTCAAAACTAAGTACAAGGCATATACTTTAGCTAATCTGATACCAAATAATTACTAACAAAACAAATGGCTACTATGTCTTTTTCATGAGATACAAGTATTAGCATAGCTAGTTTTTCTGCTATTCAGAATTGTTGGGCTCTTGTTTGCCCACTATTTTCAAAACAATTCTCAAAACTTTGAATGGAAGGCCTCTCAGTAAAGACTAAAGCAGATCTGGAAGCTTACTTGTGTTACATTATTCGTTACAGAATAGCACAGAAAAAATAAAACAAAGGTATGCTGAATGACAGTAACAGCACATTCAGTGTAGTTACCATCAAAAACTATTTACACATAAATCCTTTTTTACAAGGTGTTTCCCAGCTCTTTGCAGGTAGAGAAGAGGATAGATAGCCCCGAGCCAAACCATTACAGCATATGCCAAGGGCTGCCAGATAAAACGTGTGTGCCACTCCATTTCCCTCACCATGAAGAACATAGTGACCAGGGGCACAAGGCACAAGTTGGATCTCCGCCTCTCTCCTTCCCCTGGAGATGGCTGTTTCAGAGCCCTGAGAACTGACAAGCAGCAGAAAGAGTTGACCGTAAAAGCCGCAAAATAAGAGCTTGCATACATGCCCAGTGATTCCGGACGTTCACTGCAAAAGAACATTTCGACTACACCAAGCAGGATGTTTTCCAGCCAGATTGCACAACAAAGGCTCATCGTGTACCTCATGAGTTTATCCCTGAGGTACAGCACAGGGTGTACGACTGCAAGGTAGCGTTCAATACAGACCGCACTCTGGAGTTGAACCCTGACCGTGAATATTAAATTGATGAGTATGAGCACTTTCTCTGCAACCATATAGTAGGAGAAATGCCTTATGGCCATTAAAGGTGGCCCCAGGAATCCTAAAAGTAGCTCTGTAAAAACCAAGTGGAACTCAGACACTTCCATCCTGTCTGTCCAGAAGACAGGAGATGATACCATCAGCCACAGAACCCGGCCATTAGCAGGCAAAGAGATTAGGATATAAGGCAGAATTGCAGAAGATTTGAAAAAAAATGTATTTAAATAAGTAGGATATGTCAGAAGCGTCCTTTAAATATAGTTATCAGGGTCAAAGTGTGAGATATGTTGCCAACTTTCACATATCCTTCTTTGTATGAGAAGGAAATGCTATCTTTATTTATTGGCAATACCAAAAATGTGTTGTTTGCAATCATTCACAAACCAGTAACCTCTCTTTGCCTGAGACACACAATTGTACTCACCAAATAAGTCTGCACTCAAGTTCTACATTTGTCAAGAATGGTCATTATTCAAATCAATTGTAACATTTTCTATGACGCTCATGTCTATAATGCATTAGAACCTGATAATATTGATGTGTAATTATAGTTATGCATCGTATTTCACAAATATGTATTACTTTACTTTACCTGATGACCATTAAAAGTAACTTACGATCAGAGTGTAATGTTTGATAATTTCCTTAGAAATAGTAAAACATTAAATTGTACAATGTAATTTGAATATCAGTGTGATACCTGTTCTTACTCACATAGGAAGTGTTACAAAATGATCCACAAAATGAAGCCAGCAACTCCGGTAATCTATTTCAACCAATTAACAAAATATGTTAATTTAATTCATACATTGTTTTAGATATTAACTTGAAATGTAAAGTGTACACATTTGAAAGCACTAACCTTCTCGTGGTCTGAGTGTCTTGCAGTTGATTCTGTACACTGCAGGAACTCCAGCTCACAAAACACCTGTACAGTATCACCTGGGCCCAGGAGTTCAAAATGTTTAATCCCGATCTGATCCGATCAGATTTTGGGTAGTTCAAAACCAAAAAACAGGATTAGGATCACTTTGATATGCAATCAGATTAGGAAATCCAATCCAAGTTTTAATCTGGATACAATCTTCAAAATGGGTTGTTCAAACCGACAACACAGGATTGGGATCAGTTTGATCCCAAAAACCTGGATTATCCTGATCCCACCCGAGGGGTGGATTTCCAGTGGATTACCAGAGCAAAATGTACTGTACAATTTATTTTAAAATATGTTTCAATTTAAATAAGATGGCAAAGTTTGTTAACTGAAATAATACACAATTTTAGCCTTCATGGGAAATACATGTTATTTTTCCATTCTTGTTCACGTTTGTGGTGGCCTATTTTGTTTTCAACCAAATGTTGATGAAATAAATGTTTATGCTCATAAAAGTATCACAACAAAGATTGTCGATCACAAATGTAATTTAGATTAAAGTAAAAATATCTTCAACAATAAAAAGTCGATCATCTGTCATCACCTTTCAAATAAAAATATATAATTAGACATTATAGATGTCTCTGCAATGTGGTCTCTTGTCTTCCTTGTATTATTTTTCATGTCCACTAGATGGCGATCGGTAGGATTAAAGCACTGATATTCAGGATCTAGTCATCTTGAAAAGTACTAATCTGGATCAGGCTGATCCTATCCTCAATTGCTTTGAACTACAGGGACAGAATCTGGCCGATTTGTCTGATCCTGGATCACAAAAAAATGGGATTTCAAAATCTGATCGGATCTGATTGAGATTAAGAGGTTTGAACTCCTGGGCCCTGGATCACTAACCAAATAATGTCCATGAGTATTTTGCTGGTAAATTCATATGTGTACATGATTTGACTAAAGAGGGTAAAGTATTGATGAGCTGTTGTTGAGATTACAATTTACCAAGATAGAATAAGAAATCATGGAAATATGGAGTTGTATATGCAGGAAATGCGTACAATGCAATACAATTTATTTGAATATATAAACAAGGTTAAATGTTTTCAGATTGCTATGCCAAAGCTACTGCAAGCACAATATACAGTACAGATAACGTGTTATTTTTCAGTGTAATTGTTGGATCCCATGCTCATTAAGATTTTCTAACTCGCAATGACTTAAACATCTCTGTCTTTTTTAACAGACCCAGAAGGGCCATAATGGTTGTTGTGCAGGTGTTTGCACTTGTATCGGAAATTAGACCTTTTAATCCACCACAGTAAAGACTTTCTAAACAAGTATTAAAGGCAGTTGTTAACAGAGATGATTTCAGGGATTATCGGTTGGTGTGTTCATGGAAGCACAAATTCAAATTGATTTCAAGTGTAACAATAAACAATATGGTGGCTGGTGATGACATTTGAGTGTGAGAATTGTGTAATTTCTCCAGCTGTCCAGTCTGTGTCATTTGCCGTTAAAACAAAGCCTGCACTTACTGTTTCAGAAGCAACAAGATGTGCAGGCAGAAACATGAAAATGCACAACAACAAAAAAAGATAGATCTAGTGTCATAGTTTTTCACATTGTGAAATTAAAACAAAAAGAAACAGTTCTGCATCGAGCAGTTTATTCAACACACTCTCACTCCATAATCGTCCAGGAGCGACGTTTGGTCAGGGTCCCGTGGCGTGCAGTTGTGACGCTCCTCGGCTCCTTCGGCTTCATAAAGGGACGCAAATAGCTTTCAACTGATTGCAATGTATTCACATCTGCTGCGGGATTTGACGCTCATGGAAGCACGGCATTCGTTTGTGTCGGCTGCTCTTAAAAGGCAATGTGAGCGTCCATTCCCATTGGATAACGGAGAATTTTACACCCGGAAGTAAGTATTCCCCTTACTGTCGATTGATTTTACAGTGATATCTGCACTACTCATCGACTAAAAAACACCAGATTATCCTTGTTAATTACACAACATTGATTGGTTTAAATTGTGTGCAATGCTTTTGTATTTTTCCCCTTCGATTCGGAGAAACAAATATTTTTTCGGAGTAAAGGATGGCAGAAGACACTACACTACCCAGAATCCCCAGCTATCGTTTAGGACTACACCATCTGCTCTGTTGGACAAACCCCCTTCATTCCAATAGAGAGGCGAAGTCCCTCCCCTTCCGGGAGCCTCCATGGGACCCCGGAAGCGGAAAATTATACATTGAATTCAATGGAGAGAGAAAACGTATCTTTTGATCCCGTTTGAATTATGCCACGAATGACACATATGATGTTTGTCAATTTAAAAGAACATTTTGCAAGTCAAAACAATTAAAATGTGTCGTAAAACTGTGAAGTAACACATTTTTTTGTGTTAAGCCGCTCAGTGAACTACATGTCTCTGGTCCCGCACAATACGCGTCACCAACACAAAGATGACCGTCACATTGGCACATTTCACCTCATTCTTTCAGAATGAGAATAAAAGTATAAAACGAGGTGAAAATTACTACAAGTCTGGGCACGTTGAGAGCTGTACATACACGAAAGGGGAGTTAGTCGGTTCTGTAAGAGCCAGCATGCAGGACCGGCTTTACAAGGTTTCGGTGAGTAATATGAGTGCAATGTTTAACGTTAATGTCAGTCAATAAGGAGGAGAATGAAAAAGAAGATGATGAACCACAGACCCGGCATATAATGACTGCAGTGTGCAGGGCTGTGTTAATTTATGTTACTGTTATCAATAGCATTAGTTGACTGAGAAAACCGTCAAGAAAAAAAGTTTAGCAATGTTACGAGTCGACTAGCATAATATGAACCACGGCTGTGATTGACAACCTGGACAGCCAGTCAGAAGCTAGAATGCCAACCTAGAGAGCCAATCAGAACCTAGAACGGGTGTACTGTATACGGGTGTGTATGCTGTGGATAACATTAGTGTTCACAAGAACAAGGTACACTCCCGTGTTTTGTTTTAGTTGCTCTTCAGATTGAAGCGGCCAGTTTTATATCGACTATATGTGTGATCTCCTTTTTACATCTCGTTGTGTCATTTGAGTTTATTTGCTGTGTGTAGATTCAAGGATTTTGGTTATCTTGTCAATTTGTTTGGTTATCTAGGCACAGCTGTGTGTGACTCCCTCTGGTACACTGGTATGTGTTTTCCTAATGTAGAGAGCATTGATTAATTCATAAACTACACACTGAGTCTAGATCCTGACCAAATCCTTTTTTGTTGATCAAATGTTTTTCAAAAATGTAATACACATTTAAAAAAATACAATGTACAATCACAACCAATACAACACAAATTACAAAAAATTCAGAAAAAACAAACAACAACAATCAGACAAGAGGACAAAACTATGGAAAAATAAACCCTCCCACCCCCAGATCTGGACCATCCTTGTATTGCTCATTCAATCTATTATAGCATGTTAACAAACATGGTACTTACTTTATTTGTACAGATCTACATGGGAGAGGATGGCGCGATGCAGAGCGCTGTCTGTGGTTGTGCATGGGGGATGTACAAATGCAGCCACGCTGCAGCGTTGGCAATATTTACCATGTGGCAGATCAGCTCCACAGAAGTTGAGTGCCAGTGGAGGAAGCCCGGCACTTCAAAAGTAGTCCAGCCGGTGTCTCAACTCTACCAACAGCAAGAGGAGACATACAACCCACTGGCCAGAGACATCGCCACTGAGGAAGTAGACTGGTTCAGGTCTGCACTGAGGGGCGCAGCGTGGCATGGCATGGCTTTTGTCACCTGAGCCAGAGCTGCAGCCTCAACATCAGGCCATTTTCAACGTGCCGGAGCTGGTGAAGGAGCATGGGGGTCGGGGGCTTGAGGCAATTCTTGCCTCAATGCGACTGAGCAGAGACCAGCAAGCTGCCATCCAGACAGCCACCGTAGGACAGCAGACAAATCCTCAGTGGCAGTTACAAAGGCGGGGCAGGTTGACAGCCAGCAATTTTGGTGCTGTGCTGAGGTCGGGACTTTCATCCACTCCATGCGCGTCCCTCATGAAGAGGGTGCTTGGGGGGTACAATTTAGACGGAGTCATGGCTGTCAACTGGGGAGTTGTAAACGAGGTGTGTTTGGCCAGTGTTTGGCCTTTTAAGTGTGACACATATGTAGTGATAAATGCTGCACCTGACCACTGTTCCTAAATAAAAAAAGTTTTCTGCATCGTCAGTCATTTTTTCCAAATAATTACCAATATTTCACAAATTCTTCATGTCAACTTAAGAGCACAGCTTTGTGTCAGCTTTGCTTGGTTCATCTTACTTATCATTTTGCAGTTGAAGGCAGAATTTATTTATTATTGACTCAGAATGAAGCACAACTTCATGTCATACAATACATTGACTTTATTTGTAATTTTGTAAAAACATATGAGCATTGATTAGCAAGCAGGACCTGCAGGAACAGAGAACGGTGATGGATGGAGCTGGGAAGAGAGAAGAATAAAGAAAATAGATCAACTTTATTATCGGATATTAAAAATTCAATTTCAAAACAAGTTGCCGCTCCTACAGTTTTCTAGTATGTAAAGATGATTTCACATGACCAATGCAAAATATCACACTCAATACATGTGTCTCTCTGGGGGGTGCATTGTGCCTTTGATGTATATAAATAATATACCATAACCAAATACTATTACGTACAGTGGAAATCAGGTTGCCAGAGCAGGTCAGTGTGCATGTTCCTCAGGGTCTCAGCAGTTATAGGTGAGGTAAAGACAATAAAAGAGAAAAAGGTCAGTAACAACACTTTAAAGTAACAACACTGAATAATTATCTCTTTGAATAATTTTCTCTCAGTAATCACTCAACTACTGTCTTTCCAACAAACAGATTGACTCACTCTCACTATCATCACAATGAAACACGTCCAGAAGAATGTCATGCAAAGCTCCCTGCCTGCCTGCGTTCCTTCGACTCTCCCTGAACTGCTTCCTTAGCACCCGGTGGAGGGCGCAGTTGGCTACTCTTCAAATGTTTCACGAAATACTTACCATGATGACTACTCTTACTGTTTAACATTTTGGTTTACTTCATGTAATAAAATAATAACTTCATGGTAAGGCTACTAAAAATGACAAGGCTAAGTAATGTAATGCTAACTAACGTGCTCGCTACTCGTCGCTACTAGCTAGGTAGCTAACTTGACTATGTTCCATGCATAACATGTATATTACCTATGATATTACCTGATATGTCTGATCCAGCGACTCCTGGTCCTTTCTTAAGACGGGAAGCGATAGAACGAGCAAGTGGTATGATCACTTTTGTGATTACAACATGGTACAAAGCACACAGGCATCTTGTAAAAGTGAATGTATTGGAGCAATCTCTTATATTTATTGGAGGGAATAAATCAGTTATGAAATCTTCTTCTTCGCTTTAATTACGAGTCGCAACCACTTGGAGCATTATCGCCTGTGACATCACATGCGCGACCCAGAATGGGATTTGGGATTTGTAGTCTTTGTAGTCGCGTATTTTTCATAGTCTTATATTTCAACAGTTTTACGACAAAATTTGACTTTTTTGACATGGAAATGATTGTTTAAGATTGACAAACATCATATGTGTAGTTCGTGGCACAATTCAAACGGGATCAAAAGATACGTTTTCTCTCTCCATTAAATTCAATGTATAATTTTTCGCTTCCGGGGTCCCATGGACCGGAAGTAGATGGGCGTGACTTCGCCGCTCTATGGCTTGCGTCTATGTCACGTGATCTTCAAATTTCTCCCTGCAGAAAAAAAAACATGGCCGAACTTCGTTTTATTCTCGGTGGAAAATGCCTATTTTAAAGTTAGTTTGGCCATTAAAATGCGTTTTGATGTCATTTGATGCGAGAAATATGAGTTGTTATTTCAGATTATGTGTGCAGTGGATGTACATGATCTTTAGTTTGCTAGTTATTACGAAGATTACTTCAGGAAATTGCGTCCATAGAACGTTTTCATTGTTACCAAGGTGGTTGCTAGGGACGCTGCTATCGATATTATTTCTGTTATGTTGTGTAACTGTTTAATGGTGTTATCTTTATTGCTACCCCCTTCCCCGTCACTGTATAGTGTTGGTCCTCAGCGCAAACGTATTAGTTTAACAAAATCCGCATCTAAAGATACGTTATTTTCCCCTGTGCAATTCCAGTCTCACATCTCACATCACATCGTCATTAACAAATACCGGAAACAGACCGAAAACATTTTTAAAAAATAAAATAATACTTTATTCCGAGTGTGCTTGCTTTTCTCTTTGAAAGTCATCACATAGCGGCATTGTAATACACGGTTCGGCTGCATTAAATATTACATATCTGCCGTAGTTCTCTATTTATAGAGCCCTGATGAGAAGACTTCTAGACAAACATGAGGAACTGCCGCCAACACTGAAAACGTGACGTGGATCATAAATATATCAGCAATTACACAACATCTTACATTTATTTTCACACAATACGTCTCTTCGCAGGATCAACACTAATTCGGCTGACTTTTATATTTGATCCAATTGGTAGATAGGCTGTATTTACACCATAAAGGTGCACTGCTGATATAAACACCTTGTGGTTAAAGCATGTTATTGAATTTCATTATTTTTATTATTAGATATTAATAGGATCCCTATAGTATATTCATTACTCGTTATTCTCTACTAATAGTTAATTAAAGACTGTATATAATGACTATTTTACACATCCCTTTCAAGATTTCAAGATTTTCTAAGGTTTATTGACATATATACACAAACGGTATAGTTATGCAATGAATGAAAAACTTTGGTTGCAGGTTCCTCAATAGTGCATTACAAGACATTTATCAATATTTGTGCATACCTCCAGCAATGTTAACTATGTTGAAGCACTTATTTTAACTGATATTATACATATGTATTATACTCTTATAGGATGTATATAGATATTTCATCTCCGGCCTTGTCAGGTATTGAACAATCAATAAATAAAGAACACAGAATTATTCAATATAAAACACAGAATTTGTGTGATTATACTAAATCATTTACAAATAAACACCACTGCATATTTACTGTACAACTGTTACACATGCTGATGTAACGCAAATATTTCCAACTTGGGATCAATAAAGTATATCTTATCTTAAGATGATCGATGGCTACTGCCATATTTGCAAAATTTGCCTCTGAACCTTGACAAGTACATGTTTCAGGCTTATCAATTAATGTAATGTTATCAATTAACAACAGGAGGGGTCACAGATATAAGACCAGCTGTTAAATAAAGCTCTTCTGACATAGCTGGCATGTGGTTATATACATTAATGCTGCCCATTATGGGCACAAGCAATTTTCACCCATTTATTAATTATATGTTTTAAATTTGAGTGTTTCCTATCCCCTAAACCTCCAGGGATGTACACAGTTTAATACTGGCAACTTCTTATTATGGGAAATAGGAAAATGTATTTTAAAACTACAACTCCCAGTAGAAACGTGCCATAGATAGAGAACATGTTGCGAAACATAATAGCCAGCATGTGTAGTTCTGGGGACGGGGTGGGGGAGGGGGGGACGCGGTGGACCCGTTCAAATCCAGTTTTGGACAGTCTGCCGTGGTTCCATCCCATTTCAAGCAGGTAGCACAATCTACCTGCATTGCATTACTCTAAACGTGTAATAACGTGCTTTAACCAGTAGGTGGTTTTGGTTAAAAAGCTGTCAAGTTTACAGTGTTAACAAAATAAAATATACTGCTGTTTCTGGTTTAGTTTATGACGGATATATTTAGTTATTGTTTTGATATTTTTAACACAAAAGCGATGGAAAAACCCCACAGCAGCACAGAAAATATGGTCTTAACATGACCCAGCGGTCTAGTAGTTAATTAAAAACAATAATACCAAAACAAAATATTACTACTAACTTTATTGTGAAATTCAAACTGAACGGTAAAAGAATAGTTTCCGGTCTATTCTAAGCCCGATCTCTGTAGATAAATAAAAATAAAGAACTACGACAGATGTGTATAATATATTTAATGCAGCCAAAACCATTTATTACAATGCATTCATGTGATGACTTTCAAAGAGTAAAGCAAGCACTGCTGAATAAAGTATGATTTTATCTTTTACGAAATGTTTTTTTTTCATATGGAATGCAGTTGGAGGTCAACCAATCACAGAGCTTGAGAACTAATCACGGGGTTGGTCAAACAGAGCAGATGGTGTATTCCTAAACGATAGCTGGGGATTACTCCGAAAAAATATTTGTTTCTCCGAATCGAAGGGGAAAAATACAAAAGCATTGCACACAATTTAAACCAATCAATGTTGTGTAATTAACAAAGATAATCTGGTGTTTTTTGTCGATGAGTAGTGCAGATATCACTGTAAAATCAATCGACAGTAAGGGGAATACCTTCTTCCGGGTGTACAATTCTCCGTTATCCAATGGGAATGGACGCTCACATTGCCTTTAAGGGCAGCCGACACAAACGAATGCCGTGCCTCCATGAGCGTCAAATCCCGGAGCAGATGGGAATACATTGCAATCAGTTGAAAGCTATTTGCGTGCCTTTATGAAGCTGAAGGAGCCTAGGAGCGTCACAACTGCACGCCACGGGACCCTGACCAAACGTCGCTCCTGGACGATTATGGAGTGAGAGTGTGTTGGTTTATTGACTGGTAGTCATTTAGCATTCATAAACCCACAATGACCAAACAACCCTAAGCATGAAGTTTGTCGATCATGCAGTTAAGATCGCTCTTTGCTCCTCGACCCTCCAAGACTCAACATAACAATCTTCCAGACCTTTCATTTGTACCTGTTACTCATTAATTATATTAGAAATGGTTAACATCTCATATGGAGGGATGAGAACCTCGGCCTCGTGTTCATTAAAAATTGAATATTTTTTCAAAAAAAGAGCCTAAACAGGTTCAGTGCAGTAAGTCATTCTGCAGGATATATGAGGTGTTTTGCACTTTGTGGTTTAGTTAATTTTGTTACGTGTTTTGAGAAAATTAGCCATGTTTTCAAAAAGACATGTAAGCAATTGAAAAAAACTGTAATGTGTTATCGTCAGCAGCCAAACATATTACTAAAACATTACTTATTTTACTGAGCCCAGCTTTGTCAAAGCTGACATACCAACACATCACACCTTCTTTATTTAACATTTAGAAATATATATGTTATAGTGTGACTGTAACAGATGCCTTTTACCACCAGCTGATAGGGTAAGGGTGTGAGAAGATGACCTTTATTAGTCCCCCAAGGGGGATATTCAATTTTTTTGTAAATGTTAGAGTAAGCATTTGAATTAAGCATGACACTGAAAAATAAGAACAGACAAGCCACATTATAGCATTTAGCAGCTTAATGACTAGTATTAAGCAGAAGCGGTTGTTTTCTTTTTAACAATTACAACAATACAGGTCTAAAACGTCTCTTAGTAATTGGACAAAGAAAATATACCACATTGCCTGTTCTACTCTTCGTTTTCCGAATGCCAGGAAGTATTCTTGCCTCGCTTCTGAAGCAAGTGACTCGGAAGGCATGTGCTACCAAGCAAGCGTACTCGACATTGAGAAACACCCAGTAAACTCACTTCCTGTTAAAATGTAATGGATAAGATGGTTCTGTACATCTGGCAATCACACATAAGCCCAAGAAAAGAAAAGCTAAACACCCAAGGAGTATTTTAGTTCAACATAAGCAAAGATTGTTAAAAAAAAACCTTTTGGTATGGTCTCTGCTGTATTTACTCTTTCTATAAATAGTTTTCAGCGGAATTATTAGTGTTTATATCAACAATTAACAGAAATGATTTGAGAGTTTCTTAGTATTTTTTATTTCTTGTATTTGTTTAGTTTCAGTGACATAACATTTGTATTTCCTTATTACTTTCAAACATAGATTGTGAATTCTCTCAGTGACCAACAACACATGAAAAAGTACCCCAGATACACACCATCTACCGTCTTTTATCAAATAGCAACTCTCCATATCACCAGAATAACTATCATTACCAGAAGAGCCCCCAGCACTACAGCCACAAAACGCTTCTGCCTGCGTTGTACAAGGACTACAGAGATTATTATTAACAGCAATATGTATGCTAACATCATCCAAGCACTCCATGTATACAAGTATCTTAAATAAACTTCAACATATCTTTTTAATTGCTTTTGATTCAATATACAATTCAAATCCCTTCTTGGCGCTTTGGTGCTCTGTAGCTTGTAGACCACACTGCACCATGGGTCGTTTGTCAGGACATCAGTGACTTTGAAGACCTCATAAGGAGGAATGAGCACCTGTCCCTTTTGTTTTGTAGCAGAGTAATGTGTTATATCAGCACCAAAGCATGAGTAGATCTCAAAACAAGAAACATTGCCATTAAAGTCAAAAGACTGCTTGCTTGAAGCTGCCCAGGTAAAAGCACCAAAACGCATGTTAGTGTTGATGACATTGTGGTCAAACAGTTCCCATGTCCTGTGATATGTGGTTCTGCACAATGTCTGGTTTTCACGCAGAACTTGAATTGCATCAGTGAGGAAGAAGTAGAAATAGTGGAACCTAAATGTATATGTGCTGTACTTGTGTTTCCCTGTTTTCACTGCTTGGTTAAAGACGTGTTGTATATATTTCAGCTTTGTGTACATGTAAAGTACTATGGCATGGTCTTCTTTCAGCTGTGTGTGGACAGGTTTCTTTGCACTGCTTTCAACTAAAGCCCAGGCAATGCTGAAGTTTCTGTTGTAGTGCCACTCAAACACGCCAAACAGGTCGATCACTGAGGCTGTTTGAGACCGGCAACCCTCATACATGTCGTCAATGGAATCCGTAGCCATATCCAGAGGCAAAGCAACACTTTTCTACAGGGACAGATAAGAAAAGCCACAGTGAGCAACACTTACAGAAGGCTTTAGAATATATAGTGTATATCTTCTGACACAAGAGACAGGTCAAATGTGAATGTATTGCTGCATGTAAAATGAAGAACTGTCCTCCCACCTCAGCAGGATTCTGAGGCCACCAGATGAGTAGAAATGGGTCATAGATTAATAAAAGTGCCACCGCCAAAAGCAAACAAAGGGTTGCCAAGCTTTTGTGTGACCTCAGCTTGCACATTGGTCCACAGTTGCCAAGCGTCATATCTAAATGAAAAACACAACCTCTCACTTCCTGAAAAATTGCTCTTAATACCAAAGAAAAAAAGTGTTTTCTAATTCTTCCACATTGTTTGCATTCACATTGATCCAGTTCGTTTGCTTAAATCTGTAAGTTAAAGTACAAACTTAGCTGACATGAAAGAGATAAACAATAAACCATAACCAGGACCAATATGATGAGTCCCAGACCATCATAATACCATTATATTCCCCATCAACAATATAACACCTGATTGTTTTTGACTTACTTTTCTCCTGCCGAGGGCTTTCCACAGCAGCATGATATTCTTTAGAAAAAGGGTGGAGCCATTGCTGTTTGTCGGCAATCCTGTTAGTTCCACCTAACAGGATGTATATGGGATTAGTTTTGTATCATAAAGATAAAGCAACACTTTCTCAGAATAAAGCAAAACTATGAGTTTAAAAGAAAAAAAAACTGAGTCAAGCAAAATTAAAAATAAAATAAAAAATTAAACTATAAGTTGCAAACAAATCATTTGTGTAATCATGTAAACTATAAGTATTTTTTCTTTGTTTTAACATAGGTTTTTGTTTACAGTTCTTGTTTCTTCTTTCTCAATGATCAGACTTTTGCTCTCGCTGCAGCTTTCTCTTTTGCGCTCCCTCATTTTTAGTTTGAGATTCTGACACAAACCTCCCAGGTGGGCGGGACTTTCAGGGGTGCGTCCCCATTGGCTACTCAGTTTTTGAGTGACAGCCCAGTCCTCCAGCGATTGTGCAGGCAGCTGCGCTGCGGTGGCTGCCTGAGCGTGGATAGAACACCCCCCGAAGAACCAGCATTTCAATTATTATAATACTACAAGTGAAAATATATGTAAGTATTGATCATTTGTGCTGCTTGTGCTGTACTATACGGTCTGTTTCTTTCTTGTGGTAAGTGAGAAGTAAAGCTGTGCTATGAAAGTTAGCTTTTGCTACCTTTAGATCCATAAAGGCCCAGATACACCGGCCAGTCACCTGAGAAGTCGCCGACGCCGACACCGACACCGACTGTTGCGTCGCCGGACTCTCCTGCGTATTTGCCGACTTCGCGCACTGGAACACACCGCAAATCCGAGCCGAGCACGTATGAACTGCGTATGCGTGAGTGGCAATAACTCTCCTTACCAGCAGGCGGCGGTAGTGTGTATTCATCATTCAAAAGAGGCAACAACCGGAACAACCGGAAGACAGAGAAGAAGAATAGACTCCGTGATATAAACAAACAGCAAATAGCGTTTTTCTTTCCATTTTCACTCTCGTCCATTGAAAACATGAACGAACAGGAGCTCTATAAACCAATGAGGTGAAATAGCCATCCATGTGTGTTCCATCTTCCATTTTAAATCATTTGTTTACCTCCCTCACTTCCGTTAACTTTTCTCATGCACTGATTCGCTAGCTGAACAGCCAATCAGTGTTATCCCTTTATCCGACTTCCGGTGGTGTTACCGACGCCGATTCAACATGTTGAATCGGCAAGAAAAGGCGTCAGGTCGGCAGAAAAGACCCGACGGTGCGGCGCAAATAACTCCGAATAGGGCGTGCCCACGCTCATGTTCGGCCCGACTCCCATTTACTGCCGATTTCGGGCCGGTGTATCTGGGCCTTAACAATGCAAGCTAATTAGCCTAACAGTTAGCTACATAGCTAGCAGTGAGTGAGCATTCAGACACCGGCGCACACACTCCAACTGACTCGTGTGCCTGACTCTACCAACAGGCTTTCATGATTCTGTTTAGATATGCAAGTATAAGCCATGATAGCTTATTTTATTAACACGCTAATTTGATATGCAAATCAATGGAGGCTGAGTTAAATTTGTAGGAAAACCTACCGTCCATGACTGTCCCTGAGCTGTGTTTTATTTGTTAACTTCATATTTTTCATTTCCTAAAACATTTATTTTCCTCTCATATTAACAGTGTGGATCATTGAGACAGCGTGGTGTCCAGAGGTCTTATCCCATTTTCCCACTTCCTCTGAGGGGACAGCACGGAGGGGGGGCATAAAGAAAGACCTGCACCAGCTTCATCCACGCTGGGCGTGTCATTTCATTTGACCAAATGTCTTTACATATACATTTAATAGATTTTATTATTATCCACCATTTAGTTTTATGTCCTTTTATTTAAAACATTCTTTGAGACTCCATCTTCTGGTTCAAATTTCAATACATGTAATTTGTATAATCACTCTTTTGTCTTTATTCTACATGAAAATGTTCGAGATTCCATTCAAATCTGTTGATTATTCATATCTTCCTCAGGCTAGGAATAGTATGTGGAATTTTTTATGCTAAATGTATATCATTTTCTCACAGGATATAGAATGAGACAACACCATTTGTATCCATTGTGTGTGAATGCTTCAGCTCTTCAGACCAACATAGTAAGATGTGAGCATGTTCCTAATTGTGTTGGTATGCAGCCTAGGTCTGGTCTGTTTAATAAAGCAAATCTGCCACTTTTATATTGTAGAATTTGTTAAATTAAAGCAGTCTTTACTTGTTTGTCCTAAACATAGGAATATATGCTTTTGAAATGTAACATGTCTTTGAAAAATAATAGTATACAGTTTATATTGTGTATCACCTTTAGCTTGAAAATACATGGGTTTGTTTTTTTAATCTATAAAATAAATAGACAGACAGTTTATCAATCCCAAATTGGGAAATTATTTAACAGCAGCAGTGTGTTCAGGTATTAAAATATTTAAAGTTGGAATAAGGTGTAAACTACACAACACAATGCACAGCAATCCACAAGAGAAGTCCGATATGTTCATGAAACTCCCCAGGAGACACCAAGGTTGCGTTCCAATAGTCCATTTAGCTTAGGAACCTTCCTAACCAAGTGAAATGACCCGGAAGTACGTCAGTGGCAGCCATGTTAAGTGCCGTTCCAATTCTCCAACTGAAAAGAAAGGAGGTTTCAAACTTCCTTTATAATCTCCTTTAGCTGAGGAACCACTGGACCTCCCTAACCGAAAGGAGAGGAGAAAATGCTGCCCCACAATGCCTTGCAGCCGCAGCATTTGCCGTCACACAACAGTCGGACGTTCACGGAAACAAACGATTATGACGGAGAAATTATATCATGAAAGTTACGGTGCTTATTAAGCATTTTAAAACGTATGTGGTAAGTTGCCAAAGTGCTTTGTTTTGAACGTTCATCAGTATTATAATCAAAAAGAGAAATAAGAACGTTAGTTTTTACTGAAATGATCAAATAAAGTAAACATTTCACTGAGCTGTGTGGGGTTTGTTCAACTTTTAAAATATGTTTGAATGGTGATATACAGTGATAGGTGTTAAGGACTAACGTTTATAATAAATACATTTGTATTGATTTTCAGATATTTTCATACAATCATACGTATTGGGATCATTTGTATTAATGTGGACCGGAGGGGGAGGGTGACGAGCATAAATTTCACTTTCCTTTTTTATTTCAGTAACAACTTTGGTCATGAAGAATATGTTTCTCTGTTGTCCACGTTCATAAAGCATAAAACAACAGCATCAGAGCACGGTGCAGAGTCTTGAGATGAGTCCCTCGTTCTTATTAAACATCCATGTTGTAGTCCGTTGTATAGAACACTGTAGTTTCCATAGTTTCACCACAGCAGCAGACGCACACAATGACGTCCGCTGGCGCATCATAAACACGTCAGATAGTGAAAGTGCATTCGGATTCTCTAAAGTACCGCAGTCTCTTCTCCTAAGTCCTTTTGAATTCTCCTATCCACTATCCCTTAACCCCGTGACGTTTCAAGGAATAGGAGATAGGGTGAGAATTTAGGAGCTGATTTTTGGATTATCGGAACGCAACCCAACACTAACGTGGCCGAGTGGACTCCGGAGTTTGCTGAATGAGTTTTACTGTATGATCTGTGGTGTAATGGGCTGTCACTCAAAAACTGAGTAGCCAATGGGGACACACTCCTGAAAGTCCCGCCCACCTGGGATGTTTGTGTGAAAATCTCAAACAAAAAAGGAGGGAGCGCAAACGAGAAAGCTGCAGCGAGAGCAAAAGTCTGATCATTGAGAAAGAAGAAACAAGAAGTGCAAACAAAAACCTATGTTAAAACAAAGAAAAAATACTTATAGTTTACATGATTACACAAATGATTTCTTTGCAACTTATAGTTTAATTTTTGAAATGTATTTTATTTTGCTTGACTTAGTTTTTTTTTCTTTTAAACTCAGTTTTGCTTTATTCTGAGAAAGTGTTGCTTTATCTTTATGATACAAAACTAATCCCATAGCTGTACATGTATCACTATACAGCGAAATGTAGTTTTACAAGCATTTAGTAGAAAATAAATGATTTACCCCTTTACTAGTTTGCATCATATTCTTAAGTTATGTGTAAATGTGTATTTGTCAAATGAAAACATTAAAACCTTGCCCCACACTGGCTCCGTCAGTTCACTGCTATTATTGCAAGAGGGAGGTTCCATATGTGACAACACTCGTAAAACCTGTTCGGTAGCTTGTTCAAACAAACAAAGGTCTTGTATGACTTTTTATTCTGAAAAAGACTGATGACAGCCCCATTTTTCATAAAAGACTAAAGTGTTGCTCAGGATGTGGTGAATTATTTCAAAGCATCTCACATTATTAAAACTTGGATTAAAAAGAGAAAGATTGCAGTGAAAAGTAAATTGCAAATAACTTCAATATGCAGTCAAACATCTCAATTACTATGTAGATGTAATATTTTTGCAGCCGAGATGTATATAATTTGATGAATTAAAATGGGAGTAGATTGACCCTTTATAATAAGGTATGATACATCTGGATGAATGATATACGTTACAGTACAGTGCTTCGTTCCACTGTAGGATTTTGCTCAGTCACTCAGTTTGAGTTATTCTGGTTTACATGAGATGTTCCCTCTGTTTCAGATGCACTATGCCTTCCTCGGATAACCAAGAATGTCAGAGACAAACTGTATCTGCTTCTGCCATTTGTTCCCTTGTTCTTTTGGTGGGACTGCTCATGTTTGTCACCATATATCTGACTCTCAGCTCGCAGGTTATTGTAAAGGAGGTATTTAAAAAGTATTATTTACACAACTACATATTTGACATTGACAGGACTTAATACAAATGTTGATACTCTGATAACAAATACACATTTTCTTAATGTTTTCAATGTTGCACTAGTACAGGTATCCAACATACATGGTCTGTAATTGTTTTGTTAAGGATTGGCAAAAGAGGTTCAAGGTTCCACTTAGTGTATATCTCCATCTACTGGATGACTATTGAACAACATGTTTTTCCTCATTTTTAGCATATCATCCAGGATGTGACCTATGATCTGAATGAAGACATGTATGACGACTGCCAGACCAAAGCTACGGTTGTGACGGATAAAGCTATAATGCAGAAATGGAACACCAGCAGAAACGTCATTACAACCTGGAGCAACGCAGAGCAAAGAGCTAGAGAGCCAGCCAACAAGTATATGGAGAAACATCTTTCAACAGCCATTTACATTTACAAAAAAGTTATGATGCAACCTTTCAAGTCAAACCCTGATAATAAAGTAATTACTGGAAAACTAAACAAGACATTAGAGCCACACTCCCTTTATTCTTCCTTAAGCAAAGCCATTCAGATTCTGAAGCACAGCCAGGTGACATGTCTCTGGATGAATTACCGAACAGAGACACTTTTGAATCTGAGCATCTCTAACAAACTGATTCGGTTCAGCACCTTCATATTAGGCACTGACGGGTGGAATTTTACCAGGAACGCTTCATGTTTTGAAGTATACAAGTGTTTCGGTGCTGACATAACACATTACTCAGCATTACAGCTAAACAGCCAGGTGCTCATTCCTCCCTATGAGGTTTTCAGAGTCACAGACACAGACATGGACACACAGAGGTATAAAGTCTTATACAGACTGAAGAGCAACCTAAACTGTGTTTATGATATAGAGAGCAATACGTTGCATCCTATATCTGCGTTACCTGCACATGGGTTTTGGCTAATCTTTATTATTGCCTGTGTAATTATTGTATCTCTTTTGCTACCCTTTGTCATTGTGAAGGTGTTAGAAAATCATAAGAAAAAAGCAGTATACAGTGCCTCATCTCTACATAACAACTATTACTACACAGCTGGAGTTGTCATCTGAAAGACAAGGTTTCATTTCAGCTGATTCTAATAGCTTTACAGTTGGAAACAATGACATTCATACACCAAAGTGTTCGTGTTTAAAACTTAATGTATAAGTCAATATTGTTAGCTTATTCTGGGAATGCATACATTTTTTTAACTTTTCTTTTCATGACATAATATTCACAAATTTGACTTGCCAAATTGTAATAAAGTTCTCTGTTACTCAATCAATGACTTCCAAGTTTCAAGCCTTTGCAACTCACTAGGAAATGTAAGTAAGTAAGCCTGGGAAATACAATCAGGTCATAACAAATAATTGGACAAATCAAAACACATAAATAATGCTGTTTCATTTGTAGCAAAATAGTCAACAGAGCAGTGTAAATTGAATTGTTCTATTTTTGAGTATAGCTTATTGTCTTTAGTTTAGGATTTTTGTGCTAAGAAATAAGAAATCACTTGGAGTGCCAACCTTTTGTCAATATTGTCTATCCATAAATCTTATTTTATCAATCTTTTGACATAAGAATCAGAACATAAATCCCCATATGAATACCCAGATTATTTGACAGAACATCTAGCAATGAACAATATCAGGACCCTGAGACTAAAAGCAGGAATGATATATTTTATTAAACCTGCGCTTTTTTGCAAAAAAACACACACTTAATATGTTCTGTGTAGGCACATTATACAGAGGGTCATCACAATTTGAATTCTACCATACAATAATGCCTTGTGTAGCTCACATAGTAAAGAGGGAATCACAGCGTCTCTCTGTGACAGCGGGTTTGTCCATGCTTTAGATAAGTGTGAACAAATTGTGGGACTTGACAGAAAACATGTTCAAATTAAGTAAAAAATCCTTCCATTTCTAACACTGGGTTTTCATTCATTTCTTTATTACAATACCATGTGTATTTGTTCATTTGTTCCTCAGTTCAAAGTTTAAATAGATTAAGAGCACCAATTACCCAACCCGATTCCCGTAAAACACCATGAGTATTGATTTTTCTTCATAAAGATTACCCAACGTTGGTCACCTTTACTTTGTATTCATAATTGAGGAAATGTTTTTTGACAACCATTCTTTGTTACACTCATTAATAAACAGATTTTCTCTGATATTTCACAATCTCTTGTTGTTACAGTATAGGCTCCTTTAACATTTCATCAACCCTCAAAGGTGTTGCTTTATCTTTATGATACAAAACTAATCCCATAGCTGTACATGTATCACTATACAGCGAAATGTAGTTTTACAAGCATTTAGTCGGAAAAAAATGATTTACCCCTTTACTAGTTTGCATTATATTCTTAAGTTATGTGTAAATGTGTATTTGTCAAATGAAAAAATAAAAACCTCTCCCCCACACTGGCTCCGTCAGTTCACTGCTATTATTGCAAGAGGGAGGTTCCATATGTGCCAACACTCGTAAAACCTGTTCGGTAGCTTGTTCAAACAAACAAAGGTCTTGTATGTCGTCGACAAAAATAAAGTACACTTTTTATTCTGAAAAAGACTGATGACAGCCCCGTTTTTCATAAAAGACTAAAGTGTTGCTCAGGATGTGGTGAGTTATTTCAAAGCATCTCACATTATTAAAACTTGGATTAAAAAGAGAAAGATTGCAGTGAAAAGTAAATTGCAAATAACTTTAATATGCAGTCACACATCTCAATTACTATGTAGATGTAATATTTTTGCAGCCGAGATGTATATCATTTGATGAATTAAAATGGGAGTAGATTGACCCTTTATAATAAGGTATGATACATCTGGATGAATGATATACGTTACAGTACAGTGCTTCGTTCCACTGTAGGATTTTGCTCAGTCACTCAGATCTGAGTTATTCTGGTTTACATGAGATGTTCCCTCTGTTTCAGATGCACTATGCCTTCCTCGGATAACCAAGAATGTCAGAGACAAACTGTATCTGCTTCTGCCATTTGTTCCCTTGTTCTTTTGGTGGGACTGCTCATGTTTGTCACCATATATCTGACTCTCAGCTGGCAGGATATTGTAAAGGAGGTATTTAAAATGTATTATTTACACACAACTACATATTTGACATTGGCAGGACTTGGTACAAATGTTGATACTCTGATAACAAATACACATGTTTTTAATGTTTTTAATGTTGCACTAGTAAAGGTATCCAACATACATGGTCTGTAATTGTTTTGTTAAGGATTGGCAAAAGAGGTTCAAGGTTCCACTTAGTGCAGGGGTCTGCAACCTTTTTGAACAAAAGAGCTATTTTGCTGCTTTTTCCCAAACATTTTTTTGTCTGGAGCCGCAAAACATATTTCATAGCTTGATAGCTAATAAAGTTGTATTTATTGTTATATCAGACAAAAACTACAGTTTTTTTGCATTTATTAGGCTATTTATTACATTATATGAAACTGTTAACCTCTAATAAGAAACAAAGAACCCCTATAAGGAGAATTAAAAATAATACACAGGCCTACTTTAAAATAAATTAAACACAGCACTTGGGGAGTCCTCTGCACATTTGAAGGAAAAAAAATATTATTAAAATGGGCCCACTTTCAAATAAATAAAACATATAGCTGCACCCTAAAAATAGTTAAAGGTAGGGTAGGTAAGAATGGAGAAACCAGCTCGAGTGCGCTAGAATTTGAAAATACACAACCGGAAAAAATATGCCTCTTCCTTCAGACTTCCTCACAAAGCCCCTCCTCCAACACACACGAACGCGCACATGGACAATGAGGCCACGAGATAAATTTGTGCACAGATGGAAGGCTGAAAGGCTGACAGGCAGGTAGGCCATCCAGTTATTTTAACCGGGCCGGCTCAGATGATTGGTCGTGCTTTTTACAGCGCTACGGCTTCCAGAGATTCATTTTTGTATGTATTTATTGTCAAAGCATTTAATATATTCATTGCTATCGGGATGTTAAGAGCATTCCATGGAATATAACAAAAAGTGTTTTCTGAAATAAATTACATACCCCATTGAATTATGACTTATGATTATGACTGAAGATCGTCAGCTGTCTTCCTCTCCGTGTTGTTCCCGTTGTTCCTCGATACGTAAAGGCTGCAGTGCAGCACCTTTGACAACTTCTCTCTACATATCAAACATACCGGTAAACCAGCATCGTTTGCTGTGAAAGCATATAACTGTCCACACAGAATTAAATCCTGTGTTTCTCCTGTACTGTTCTTTGATTTATCCATTCGCTCATCGAGCCGGGGGTAAGGTTATTCAACCGCAGGAAAAGGCGCTCGCGCGGGACCGTAGCAGGATGTGACGCATATTTTAGTTGACCTAATTAAAACCGTTTTGTTTTTTATTTATGTGTCACAGTATCACCTCAAAATACAAGATGCGAAACATTTTCAACCATGCAACAAAATATAAATAGTCCTACAAATACTTTTATTTTATTTCCTTCTTATTTTTGTCTAAGCTCAAGGGAGCCAGAGCAGAGGGCTTAAAGGGCCGCATGCGGCCCGTGGGCCGCGGGTTGCCGACCCCTGTGTATATCTCCATCTACTGGATGACTATTGAACAACATGTTTTTCCTCATTTTTAGCATATCATGCAGGATGTGACCTATGATCTGAATGAAGACATGTATGACGACTGCCAGACCAAAGCTACGGTTGTGGCGGATAAAGCTATAATGCAGAAATGGAACACCAGCAGAAACGTCATTACAACCTGGAGCAACGCAGAGCAAAGAGCTAGAGAGCCAGCCAACAAGTATATGGAGAAACATCTTTCAACAGCCATTTACATTTACACAAAAGTTATGATGCAACCTTTCAAGTCAAACCCTGATAATAAAGTAATTACTGGAAAACTAAACAAGACATTAGAGCCACACTCCCTTTATTCTTCCTTAAGCAAAGCCATTCAGATTCTGAAGCACAGCCAGGTGACATGTCTCTGGACGAATTACCGAACAGAGACACTTTTTAATCTGAGCATCTCTAACAAACTGATTCGGTTCAGCACCTTCGTATTAGGCACTGACGGGTGGAATTTGACCAGGAACGCTTCATGTTTTGAAGTATACACGTGTTTCGGTGCTGACATAACACATTACTCAGCATTACAGCTAAACAGCCAGGTGCTCATTCCTCCCTATGAGGTTTTCAGAGTCACAGACACAGACATGGACACACAGAGGTATAAAGTCTTATACAGACTGAAGAGCAACCTAAACTGTGTTTATGATATAGAGAGCAATACGTTGCATCCTATATCTGCGTTACCTGCACATGGGTTTTGGCTAATCTTTGTCATTGCCTGTGTAATTATTGTATCTCTTTTGCTACCCTTTGTCATTGTGAAGGTGTTAGAAAATCATAAGAAAAAAGCAGTATACAGTGCCTCATCTCTACATAACAACTATTACTACACAGCTGGAGTTGTCATCTGAAAGACAAGGTTTCATTTCAGCTGATGCTAATAGCTTTACAGTTGGAAACAATGACATTCATACACCAAAGTGTTCGTGTTTAAAACTTAATGTATAAGTCAATATTGTTAGCTTATTCTGGGAATGCATACATTTTTTTTACTTTTCTTTTCATGACATAATATTCACAAATTTGACTTGCCAAATTGTAATAAAGTGCTCTGTTACTCAATCAATGACTTCCAAGTTTCAAGCCTTTGCAACTCACTAGGAAATGTAAGTAAGTAAGCCTGGGAAATACAATCAGGTCATAACAAATAATTGGACAAATCCAAACACATAAATAATGCTGTTTCATTTGTAGCAAAATAGTCAACAGAGCAGTGTAAATTGAATTGTTCTATTTTTGAGAATAGCTTATTGTCTTTAGTTTAGGATTTTTGTGCTAAGAAATAAGAAATCACTTGGAGTGCCAACCTTTTGTCAATATTGTCTATCCATAAATCTTATTTTATCAATCTTTTGACATAAGAATCAGAACATAAATCCCCATATGAATACCCAGATTATTTGACAGAACATCTAGCAATGAACAATATCAGGATCCTGAGACTAAAAGCAGGAATTATATATTTTATTAAACCTGCGCTTTTTTGCAAAAAAACACACACTTAATATGTTCTGTGTAGGCACATTATACAGAGGGTAATCCCAATTTGAATTCTACCATACAATAATGCCTTGTGTAGCTCACATAGTAAAGAGGGAATCACAGCGTCTCTCTGTGACAGTGAGTTTGTCCATGCTTTAGATAAGTGTGTACAAATTGTGGGACTTGACAGAAAACATGTTCAAATTAAGTAAAAAATCCTCCTATTTCTAACACTGGGTTTTCATTCATTTCTTTATTACAATACCATGTGTATTTGTTCATTTGTTCCTCAGTTCAAAGTTTAAATAGATTAAGAGCACCAATTACCCAACCCGATTCCCGTAAAACACCATGAGTATTGATTTTTCTTCAGAAAGATTACCCAATGTTGGTCACCTTTACTTTGTATTCATAATTGAGGAAATGTTTTTTGACAACCATTCTTTGTTACACTCATGAATAAACACATTTTCTCTGATATTTCACAATCTCTTGTTGTTATAGGCTCCTTTAACATTTCATCAACCCTCACAGGTGTTGCTTTATCTTTATGATACAAAACTAATCCCATAGCTGTACATGTATCACTATACAGCGAAATGTAGTTTTACAAGCATTTAGTAGAAAAAAAATGATTTACCCCTTTACTAGTTTGCATTATATTCTTAAGTTATGTGTAAATGTGTATTTGTCAAATGAAAAAATAAAAACCTTGCCCCACACTGGCTCCGTCAGTTCACTGCTATTATTGCAAGAGAGAGGTTCCATATGTGCCAACACTCATAAAACCTGTTCGGTAGCTTGTTCAAACAAACAAAGGTCTTGTATGTCGTCGACAAAAATAAAGTACACTTTTTATTCTGAAAAAGACTGATGACAGCCCCATTTTTCATAAAAGACTAAAGTGTTGCTCAGGAGGTGTTGAGTTATTTCAAAGCATCTCACATTATTAAAACTTGGATTAAAAAGAGAAATATTGCAGTGAAAAGTAAATTGCAAATAACTTCAATATGCAGTCACACATCTCAATTACTATGTAGATGTAATATTTTTGCAGCAGAGATGTATATAATTTGATGAATTAAAATGGGAGTAGATTGACCCTTTATAATAAGGTATGATACATCTGGATGAATGATATACGTTACAGTACAGTGCTTCGTTCCACTGTAGGATTTTGCTCAGTCACTCAGATCTGAGTTATTCTGGTTTACATGAGATGTTCCCTCTGTTTCAGATGCACTATGCCTTCCTCGGATAACCAAGAATGTCAGAGACAAACTGTATCTGCTTCTGCCATTTGTTCCCTTGTTCTTTTGGTGGGACTGCTCATGTTTGTCACCATATATCTGACTCTCAGCTGGCAGGATATTGTAAAGGAGGTATTTAAAACGTATTATTTACACAACTACATATTTGACATTGGCAGGACTTAATACAAATGTTGATACTCTGATAACAAATACACATGTTTTTAATGTTTTTAATGTTGCACTAGTACAGGTATCCAACATACATGGTCTGTAATTGTTTTGTTAAGGATTGGCAAAAGAGGTTCAAGGTTCCACTTAGTGTATATCTCCATCTACTCGATGACTATTGAACCACATGTTTTTCCTCATTTTTAGCATATCATGCAGGATGTGACCTATGATCTGAATGAAGACATGTATGACGACTGCCAGACCAAAGCTACGGTTGTGACGGATAAAGCTATAATGCAGAAATGGAACACCAGCAGAAACGTCATTACAACCTAGAGCAACGCAGAGCAAAGAGCTAGAGAGCCAGCCAACAAGTATATGGAGAAACATCTTTCAACAGCCGTTTACATTTACAAAAAAGTTATGATGCAACCTTTCAAGTCAAACCCTGATAATAAAGTAATTACTGGAAAACTAAACAAGACATTAGAGCCACACTCCCTTTATTCTTCCTTAAGCAAAGCCATTCAGATTCTGAAGCACAGCCAGGTGACATGTCTCTGGACGAATTACAGAACAGAGACACTTTTGAATCTGAGCATCTCTAACAAACTGATTCGGTTCAGCACCTTCATATTAGGCACTGACGGGTGGAATTTTACCAGGAACGCTTCATGTTTTGAAGTATACAAGTGTTTCGGTGCTGACATAACACATTACTCAGCATTACAGCTAAACAGCCAGGTGCTCATTCCTCCCTATGAGGTTTTCAGAGTCACAGACACAGACATGGACACACAGAGGTGTAAAGTCTTATACAGACTGAAGAGCAACCTAAACTGTGTTTATGATATAGAGAGCAATACGTTGCGTCCTATATCTGCGTTACCTGCACATGGGTTTTGGCTAATCTTTGTCATTGCCTGTGTAATTATTGTATCTCTTTTGCTACCCTTTGTCATTGTGAAGGTGTTAGAAAATCATAAGAAAAAAGCAGTATACAGTGCCTCATCTCTACATAACAACTATTACTACACAGCTGGAGTTGTCATCTGAAAGACCAGGTTTCATTTCAGCTGATTCTAATAGCTTTACAGTTGGAAACAATGACATTCATACACCAAAGTGTTCGTGTTTAAAACTTAATGTATAAGTCAATATTGTTAGCTTATTCTGGGAATGCATACATTTTTTAAACTTTTCTTTTTATGACATAATATTCACAAATTTGACTTGCCAAATTGTAATAAAGTGCTCTGTTACTCAATCAATGACTTCCAAGTTTCAAGCCTTTGCAACTCACTAGGAAATGTAAGTAAGTAAGCCTGGGAAATACAATCAGGTCATAACAAATAAGTGGACAAATCAAAACACATAAATAATGCTGTTTCATTTGTAGCAAAATAGTCAACAGAGCAGTGTAAATTGAATTGTTCTATTTTTGAGTATAGCTTATTGTCTTTAGTTTAGGATTTTTGTGCTAAGAAATAAGAAATCACTTGGAGTGCCAACCTTTTGTCAATATTGTCTATCCATAAATCTTATTTTATCAATCTTTTGACATAAGAATCAGAACATAAATCCCCATATGAATACCCAGATTATTTGACAGAACATCTAGCAATGAACAATATCAGGACCCTGAGACTAAAAGCAGGAATGATATATTTTATTAAACCTGCGCTTTTTTGCAAAAAAACACACACTTAATATGTTCTGTGTAGGCACATTATACAGAGGGTAATCCCAATTTGAATTCTACCATACAATAATGCCTTCTGTAGCTCACATAGTAAAGAGGGAATCACAGCGTCTCTCTGTGACAGTGAGTTTGTCCATGCTTTAGATAAGTGTGTACAAATTGTGGGACTTGACAGAAAACATGTTCAAATTAAGTAAAAAATCCTCCTATTTCTAACACTGGGTTTTCATTCATTTCTTTATTACAATACCATGTGTGTTTGTTCATTTGTTCCTCAGTTCAAAGTTTAAATAGATTAAGAGCACCAATTACCCAACCCGATTCCCGTAAAACACCATGAGTATTGGTTTTTCTTCAGAAAGATTATCCAACGTTGGTCACCTTTACTTTGTATTCATAATTGAGGAAATGTTTTTTGACAACCATTCTTTGTTACACTCATGAATAAACACATTTTCTCTGATATTTCACAATCTCTTGTTGTTATAGGCTCCTTTAACATTTCATCAACCCTCACAGGTGTTGCTTTATCTTTATGATACAAAACTAATCCCATAGATGTACATGTATCACTATACAGCGAAATGTAGTTTTACAAGCATTTAGTAGAAAAAAAATGATTTACCCCTTTACTAGTTTGCATTATATTCTTAAGTTATGTGTAAATGTGTATTTGTCAAATGAAAAAATAAAAACCTTGCCCCACACTGGCTCCGTCAGTTCACTGCTATTATTGCAAGAGAGAGGTTCCATATGTGCCAACACTCGTAAAACCTGTTCGGTAGCTTGTTCAAACAAACAAAGGTCTTGTATGTCGTCGACAAAAATAAAGTACACTTTTTATTCTGAAAAAGACTGATGACAGCCTCATTTTTCATAAAAGACTAAAGTGTTGCTCAGGAGGTGTTGAGTTATTTCAAAGCATCTCACATTATTAAAACTTGGATTAAAAAGAGAAAGATTGCAGTGAAAAGTAAATTGCAAATAACTTCAATATGCAGTCACACATCTCAATTACTATGTAGATGTAATATTTTTGCAGCCGAGATGTATATAATTTGATGAATTAAAATGGGAGTAGATTGACCCTTTATAATAAGGTATGATACATCTGGATGAATGATATACGTTACAGTACAGTGCTTCGTTCCACTGTAGGATTTTGCTCAGTCACTCAGATCTGAGTTATTCTGGTTTACATGAGATGTTCCCTCTGTTTCAGATGCACTATGCCTTCCTCGGATAACCAAGAATGTCAGACACAAACTGTATCTGCTTCTGCCATTTGTTCCCTTGTTCTTTTGGTGGGACTGCTCATGTTTGTCACCATATATCTGACTCAGCTGGCAGGATATTGTAAAGGAGGTATTTAAAACGTATTATTTACACAACTACATATTTGACATTGGCAGGACTTAATACAAATGTTGATACTCTGATAACAAATACACATGTTTTTAATGTTTTTAATGTTGCACTAGTACAGGTATCCAACATACATGGTCTGTAATTGTGTTGTTAAGGATTGGCAAAAGAGGTTCAAGGTTCCACTTTGTGTATATCTCCATCTACTCGATGACTATTGAACCACATGTTTTTCCTCATTTTTAGCATATCATGCAGGATGTGACCTATGATCTGAATGAAGACATGTATGACGACTGCCAGACCAAAGCTACGGTTGTGACGGATAAAGCTATAATGCAGAAATGGAACACCAGCAGAAACGTCATTACAACCTGGAGCAACGCAGAGCAAAGAGCTAGAGAGCCAGCCAACAAGCATATGGAGAAACATCTTTCAACAGCCATTTACATTTACAAAAAAGTTATGATGCAACCTTTCAAGTCAAAGCCTGATAATAAAGTAATTACTGGAAAACTAAACAAGACATTAGAGCCACACTCCCTTTATTCTTCCTTAAGCAAAGCCATTCAGATTCTGAAGCACAGCCAGGTGACATGTCTCTGGACGAATTACCGAACAGAGACACTTTTTAATCTGAGCATCTCTAACAAACTGATTCGGTTCAGCACCTTCGTATTAGGCACTGACGGGTGGAATTTTACCAGGAACGCTTCATGTTTTGAAGTATACAAGTGTTTCGGTGCTGACATAACACATTACTCAGCATTACAGCTAAACAGCCAGGTGCTCATTCCTCCCTATGAGGTTTTCAGAGTCACAGACACAGACATGGACACACAGAGGTGTAAAGTCTTATACAGACTGAAGAGCAACCTAAACTGTGTTTATGATATAGAGAGCAATACGTTGCGTCCTATATCTGCGTTACCTGCACATGGGTTTTGGCTAATCTTTGTCATTGCCTGTGTATTTATTGTATCTCTTTTGCTACCCTTTGTCATTGTGAAGGTGTTAGAAAATCATAAGAAAAAAGCAGTATACAGTGCCTCATCTCTACATAACAACTATTACTACACAGCTGGAGTTGTCATCTGAAAGACCAGGTTTCATTTCAGCTGATTCTAATAGCTTTACAGTTGGAAACAATGACATTCATACACCAAAGTGTTCGTGTTTAAAACTTAATGTATAAGTCAATATTGTTAGCTTATTCTGGGAATGCATACATTTTTTTTACTTTTCTTTTCATGACATAATATTCACAAATTTGACTTGCCAAATTGTAATAAAGTGCTCTGTTACTCAATCAATGACTTCCAAGTTTCAAGCCTTTGCAACTCACTAGGAAATGTAAGTAAGTAAGCCTGGGAAATACAATCAGGTCATAACAAATAAGTGGACAAATCAAAACACATAAATAATGCTGTTTCATTTGTAGCAAAATAGTCAACAGAGCAGTGTAAATTGAATTGTTCTATTTTTGAGTATAGCTTATTGTCTTTAGTTTAGGATTTTTGTGCTAAGAAATAAGAAATCACTTGGAGTGCCAACCTTTTGTCAATATTGTCTATCCATAAATCTTATTTTATCAATCTTTTGACATAAGAATCAGAACATAAATCCCCATATGAATACCCAGATTATTTGACAGAACATCTAGCAATGAACAATATCAGGATCCTGAGACTAAAAGCAGGAATTATATATTTTATTAAACCTGCGCTTTTTTGCAAAAAAACACACACTTAATATGTTCTGTGTAGGCACATTATACAGAGGGTAATCCCAATTTGAATTCTACCATACAATAATGCCTTGTGTAGCTCACATAGTAAAGAGGGAATCACAGCGTCTCTCTGTGACAGTGAGTTTGTCCATGCTTTAGATAAGTGTGTACAAATTGTGGGACTTGACAGAAAACATGTTCAAATTAAGTAAAAAATCCTCCTATTTCTAACACTGGGTTTTCATTCATTTCTTTATTACAATACCATGTGTGTTTGTTCATTTGTTCCTCAGTTCAAAGTTTAAATAGATTAAGAGCACCAATTACCCAACCCGATTCCCGTAAAACACCATGAGTATTGATTTTTCTTCAGAAAGATTACCCAATGTTGGTCACCTTTACTTTGTATTCATAATTGAGGAAATGTTTTTTGACAACCATTCTTTGTTTCACTCATGAATAAACACATTTTCTCTGATATTTCACAATCTCTTGTTGTTATAGGCTCCTTTAACATTTCATCAACCCTCACAGGTGTTGCTTTATCTTTATGATACAAAACTAATCCCATAGCTGTACATGTATCACTATACAGCGAAATGTAGTTTTACAAGCATTTAGTAGAAAAAAAATGATTTACCCCTTTACTAGTTTGCATTATATTCTTAAGTTATGTGTAAATGTGTATTTGTCAAATGAAAAAATAAAAACCTTGCCCCACACTGGCTCCGTCAGTTCACTGCTATTATTGCAAGAGAGAGGTTCCATATGTGCCAACACTCGTAAAACCTGTTCGGTAGCTTGTTCAAACAAACAAAGGTCTTGTATGTCGTCGACAAAAATAAAGTACACTTTTTATTCTGAAAAAGACTGATGACAGCCCCATTTTTCATAAAAGACTAAAGTGTTGCTCAGGAGGTGTTGAGTTATTTCAAAGCATCTCACATTATTAAAACTTGGATTAAAAAGAGAAAGATTGCAGTGAAAAGTAAATTGCAAATAACTTCAATATGCAGTCACACATCTCAATTACTATGTAGATGTAATATTTTTGCAGCAGAGATGTATATAATTTGATGAATTAAAATGGGAGTAGATTGACCCTTTATAATAAGGTATGATACATCTGGATGAATGATATACGTTACAGTACAGTGCTTCGTTCCACTGTAGGATTTTGCTCAGTCACTCAGTTTGAGTTATTCTGGTTTACATGAGATGTTCCCTCTGTTTCAGATGCACTATGCCTTCCTCGGATAACCAAGAATGTCAGAGACAAACTGTATCTGCTTCTGCCATTTGTTCCCTTGTTCTTTTGGTGGGACTGCTCATGTTTGTCACCATATATCTGACTCTCAGCTGGCAGGATATTGTAAAGGAGGTATTTAAAACGTATTATTTACACAACTACATATTTGACATTGACAGGACTTAATACAAATGTTGATACTCTGATAACAAATACACATGTTTTTAATGTTTTTAATGTTGCACTAGTACAGGTATCCAACATAAATGGTCTGTAATTGTTTTGTTAAGGATTGGCAAAAGAGGTTCAAGGTTCCACTTAGTGTATATCTCCATCTACTGGATGACTATTGAACAACATGTTTTTCCTCATTTTTAGCATATCATGCAGGATGTGACCTATGATCTGAATGAAGACATGTATGACGACTGCCAGACCAAAGCTACGGTTGTGACGGATAAAGCTATAATGCAGAAATGGAACACCAGCAGAAACGTCATTACAACCTGGAGCAACGCAGAGCAAAGAGCTCAAGAGCCAGCCAACAAGTATATGGAGAAACATCTTTCAACAGCCATTTACATTTACACAAAATTTATGATGCAACCTTTCAAGTCAAACCCTGATAATGAAGTAATTACTGGAAAACTAAACAAGACATTAGAGCCACACTCCCTTTATTCTTCCTTAAGCAAAGCCATTCAGATTCTGAAGCACAGCCAGGTGACATGTCTCTGGACGAATTACCGAACAGAGACACTTTTGAATCTGAGCATCTCTAACAAACTGATTCGGTTCAGAACCTTCATATTAGGCACTGACGGGTGGAATTTTACCAGGAACGCTTCATGTTTTGAAGTATACACGTGTTTCGGTGCTGACATAACACATTACAGCTAAAGTTACAGCTCCTTTAACATTTCAACAACCCTATTGAGCCAGTGAAGAGGTGAATATGTGTCAGCTACATCCGAGCCCTGCCTATGATGAGAGATAGGGTGTTGACTTGTTTTTTCAGTTTCTGTACAGTGAGATAAAAGAGCATCTTGTTAAGCAGGGTTACTGAATGTGCGACAGGATTCTTACCTGCAATCAACTCAATGGGCCATTGTGCATGTACATGTCTAAATTGTCTCTCGTTTATCTGATCTGAAATACATACCATCCCAATTAGATAAACACAGAACTGAAGATAAAAACATTAGAAACTGGATCAACAAAATATCACATCAATACAATTATCATGCCTGTTGCAACGATCCACAATGCAACACAGACGTAGGTTTTGTAGGTGTGTGTGAAATTATGCCTTTGATAAATTTGCATCAAGGTAGAGGAAACACAAGACAATATGTTTGTCTTGACTTGCTGTAACTATACCTTCCATACTGGCCAACTTTGGGGTGATTAATCATTAAGGGTAGGGAATGAAGACACATACTCATCATTATCGCACGCCTCTCAGCACACACCCACATCGACATACTTACAGTTTCAAGATAACATAGGAAACACATACATCTTCTCACAATATAATCTGTCCAGTGTTCACATGAGATGCTGACATAGAGGGACTGAATACAACGAGTGCTAAAAAGCACACAGGTAAGACCGTAAATTGTATATTAATCTTTTGTATTATTTACACTGTGTTAATTAATATTGATCCATATATATTGAATTGTTTTCATTTGTTTGAATGTATAATTGCTGTTTTTGTTTTCTTATTAGATTTCTCTATTCAAACTAAGAGGTTACATATTTTTCAGATTATGTGAATTACTGATTTCAAATGTAAAGGGAGGCATATGAGATTATGCTATCCTTTTATTGGTGGGGATTATTTTGAAATGTAGGAGAAACAAGTTATCCTATTTTACTAAATAGCATTCTCGATGCCACCCTAAAACTTAACAAGCATTGTACAAGGATTTAGAAATCATATCATAACAATTCAAAATAAAGGTTTGCTTCAATAAAAGTAAACATGAATTATACAAAAAACACTGAAGATTGGTATATTCTTAACATTTTATCCTTTTCTTTTTGTACCGATTTCACTTCCTCTTCCTTCCTCAGGTGTTTTCACTTGCCACTTATTGCCTAGATACACCAGATTCACCTCTCTGTGGTTGGCCACATTATTTTTAATTGTTGTGGCGACCCATAGATCAAAACTAAACACAGTGGGAGAGACATCACCTTATTGTTTTCAGTTGTCTTTTGGTGTGGGGAAAGAAGTGGGAAAAAAATAAAACAGGAAAATAGGAAAGTTTGGAGAGGTGAAAAGGTGAAGAGGACGTAACCATTCAGATTTCTTCGTCATCAGACTTCATCATCCTTGTCCTCCAACATGGCCAGCAGACAAACAGTCGTGTTCCTCGTGGCAGTGGTGATCTCCCTGTCAGACTTCATTCATAGCTTCCAACCCCTCCTCTCACCTGATGGTAATTCAACCACTCACCGTGAAATCACACTGAGGGCTGTCCTCAAAAAGACAGCTGAAGTCTGCCGAGATATGGCTGCTTCGGAGGGACGGAACTTCCGCCTGACTGTGAGTTGAAAAGCCGCGCTAAAAGAGAAAATGTGACAACTGTGGTTTAAAAATCAGTATGAAGTATTATATGATTATTTTTATTATTATTATAGTGTGACATTAAGACAATTTGTCCTCTTATACTTGTGTGGTTAGGGTCAGCCCTTTGGACATTACAATGGCAAATTGTAAATAAGTAGATTCATTCATAACTAAGTGTGACATTGCATCAGTTTTAGCACTTGGAGAAACTGACAATAGCATGACAGACATTCCTGGAGGTATTTGGTATTCTAATGTAATTATTGTTTTAGGAATGCTTTTCAAATATGTACTGCTGCTAAAGGAAGATGAAGGTACACATTTCTACCACTAATGAACTTAAGAGTTATTCAGTGCGAAACTGCATGAGGAAGGCACGTATGAGCCGTAGATTTTAAAACATGCAGTCAGTCTTTTGTTATGTCTTTGTCTCCAGATTGATGACAGCCTGTCAACTGATAAGGTGCAAAGGGCCTGTTCTACGACAGGTACCTCCACCTCTCTTTTCTCAACTGTCCTTTTCCAAACGTCCATCGCCAATATGTACTTCAGCAACGCAAAAGTGGACGTGGTTTTTGCGCTGAGTGAGAAGCATCATTTTGATGATGAGACCTTTCAAGGCGGACGGGATGTCATCACAGCAGGTACACATCAACAATGCTTTCCTACTCAGAACATTCATGAAACAAAAAAACATTCAATATTATTTGTTAGGAACATTGTTTTCCAAAGATGCTATACTGTATTGATGGAGCTTTAAATGCAGTGGTCTCATTGCTGTAGATATGGTACAAGATTGTTAGTTAAAGAAATTATTTTTGAAAGAAAACCATTTTTACAGTCACATTAAGGCACACTAATCTTAAATCAATTAACTTTTACTGTTGGTTAACACAAGTAGGCAGCCATGCCCTTCACAGTTCCATGACTTCTGAGTACTTTTCTACAAATGAAAAATGAAGTTCAGTGCAGGGGAATAGGAAAGTCTACACCATTCAAACGGCGAAAACTGCACCAAACTGTTTGGTCGGAGAGGTGATGAAAGGTTTGAACAATGAGGTTTCAACACTTTTGAATCATCAATCGGAATTTACATCCTCGACTGAGTACCATGAAAAGCGAATGTTGAGTGAAGGGAGATGTGTTTTTTTGACTGAGTAACTATCTTTCTATTATGTTTCCAAGGTGTGGCTGCTGTGAAGGCCAGTGTGAAGCAGGAGAGCTTCGTCGCAGGGAGGTGGAATCTTGGACAAGTCTGTCACACCCTACAGGTTACAATGATGATCATTGTTCAGATTGTTGTGGGGGTAGTTGTTATCTTTTGGTGAAAGATATGACCTTAAAGCAATAGTGGTGTTTAATATGATTAATGTCATATTGCAGGACTTTTACAGCCACAGTAACTGGGTGGAGCTGGGGAACAAAAGTCCTTACAGCACTCTGATCAGCCCAGACCAACCTCTTGAAAACCTGGCAGGTAAAATACTTTCATATATTTGGTTTTATACTTCACTGAGAAATCACACTAGACACCTTGTCAGTTAACATACACCCACCCTGCCATGGCATGCATGTCCATACGAAACCACTCATGGAAATAAGTACAGTGCATTGTTACTCAATGAGATATTGAGTAACAATGTACTCAGCACACAAGCATACAGTTTAGTTCCCGTACTTGATTTGTGTTTCCTTTTAACTTCTCAAACCAAGAACATTAATAATCATTTAAGGGGAACTTCTACGTTATCAACACACATATATACATTTCTCTCCAATGTAAGGTAGTGCAATGTGTCAAATAATTGATGTGTAAAACAAATAAATTAGAAAAAGAACCTGACCAGTTTTGTATTATTTATTTTTGTTACATTTTCTGTAGGCCTAAGTGTTCCCACCTGTAGAAACTGTACTGGAGGAACATGTGAGAACAACCTTCTTCCTGACCTGCTGCAGCAAGGGCTTCTCACCTCAGGCTACTTCAACATCTTCTCTCCAGCAAAACCTACAGGTGAATTTAAGAAACAATTTAACTTTTGTAGTCAAGTATTTTAGGAACATAAGTATCATCACAAACATAATTTATCTGATCAAGGCAAATGCAGCCACGGTGGATCATTTGACCGGACAAGCAGAAAAGACCCAGTGGGGGGCATCAGTAAGGACGACCTTGGGTCCAGTCATGGCTCACTTCACCCAAAAGCAGCTGATTTGGCTGTGAATGCCACTATGGAGCTACTAGAGGACGTCAGATTAGCAGTGGGAGACAAGAACTTCCTGCGGTATGGGCCACCAACACCTTAACCACTTGGAAGTTATATTATAATAATGTTTTCAATGAAATAAAGTCACTGATAAAGTGTTGAAACAGCAGATTTATGTATCTTATTCACCTGGAAAGCTTGTATATTTAGAACAAATATAACTCAGCTTTTACCAGAACTGCTAGATGTCTTTTGTCATCACTTACTGGGCTGTCCCTAAATACTTATATTCTCAAATGGTAATCATTAATGACTAACAGATACATTACCGGTGATCAACTGTACATTTTTTCTTTCCCTTCTGTTCCTGCAGATTAATGGGCCTCTCCCAGTCCTCAGTGCTGTGTTTTGTCATTGACACCACAGGCAGTATGAGCGATGACATAGCCGAAGCTAAGAGGGTTTCCTTCGCCATCATTGACAGTAAGAGGGGAACCCAGCAGGAGCCCTCCGCTTACATACTGGTGCCTTTCAATGACCCAGGTGCAAACATGTTTTTATTTTTATGAGAGAAGATAAAAAAAATATATAGAGGCAGAATAACCTGCCTCTTAGTGTCTTACTAAAAGCATCAACAAGATTTCCTGTAAAACTGCAAACTGTGTTGAATGTATGATTAAGTTTGTAATGTTCATTTCCCATACCTAGGGTTTGGACCTGTGACAATGACAACCAATGCAGATTTCTTCAAAGACAGCATCAACAAACTGTCTGCAAGTGGAGGAGGAGACATCCCAGAGTTATGCTTGTCTGGACTGCAGGTGAAGTGTTTCCCACTGTTATGCAATAATTCCATATTTCTTCATTTAGAAAACACAATTTTGTAAAGCAACAAAGCGATATAATGTCAGTCGCTAAATGATCAAATAAAATCATTTTCCAGTCATTCTTAGTGTTAAATAAACAGATGCAAAATTAACTTCTAATTTAAATCAAAGTATTTTTCCTGTTCCGTGCACAATTGGCAGCTTGCCCTGACTGCTGCTCCACCCTCATCTGAGATCTTTGTCTTCACTGACGCTCCAGCTAAGGATGCTCATCTGAAAAGCACCATCACTGCTATTATAGAGAGCACCAAGTCAGTGGTAAGTATTGACTTTTTCCTTTCCATTCATTTTTAATGCCTATTCATTACATACAGATTTACACAAAAACGTTAACATTCGAGGACATGTTTCCAGTTCTAAGATAAGCATTTTTATTTTATTCTTATAGGTAACTTTTATGTTAACCGATGTCCTGACGAGTCGACGGCGCCGCAGAAACACTCAGCGGGTGTCTCCTCGTAAAATGACCCAATTAGATGCCCAGCTGTACCGTGACCTTGCCCGTGCCTCTGGAGGTCAGGCCATTGAGGTGACCAAGTCAGACCTCACTCTGGCTACAAGTATAATAGAGGATTCATTAGCCAATGCTGTGGTAAGACATTGAACAAGAAAAATCCTACCTAACTCAAAGAAGACGGTACTGTACAGTGTGTATTTAATGTCATGTTGTGTTCCCTCTTCTTTCAGGTGACAGTTTTTCAGGTAGTGAGGAATCCTGGAAGGCCTGATAACTATACGTTTATTGTTGATGGGTCACTTAGGAACCTGACTGCCTACATCACAGGAGCCTCATCTCTCACTTTCGATCTCACGAGCCCCACAGGTTTTGTTAAATTCCCTTCCAATAAAGCCTTCTTTTGATTGCCTTCTAGAAAGCATTTTTTTAACATTTTTCTTTCTCCCCTAGGTGTATCTCAGAGTTCCAGTCAGTCCAGCGGTCCTTTGGGAACCATAACCACAGCCGGAAACCTACGTCGTTTAAGCCTTAACACTGACAATCAAACAGGATCATGGGAAATCAGTGTTAACTCTAAAAATCCTTACTCTGTTAAGGTCATAAGTCAGTATCACCAAAGACAGTGGGAATTCAATGAAAGGACATTTGAAAATGTGTTTTAATCATCCAACTCGCACATCTCTTTTGTCAATCTGATCTATTTTGTGCGTTTGTTCATCAGGTCAAAGCTCAGTGAACTTCATTTATAACCTTGTGGAAGCTCATGAGAGAGCCCATGGGGATTTCAGCCTAAAGGAGGGGCGTCCTCTTTCAGGTCAGACCGCTTTCACAATAATTGTACATTTTATTTTTTTACAGTTTGAAAAATTCCTTCTCCTTTTCCGTAATTATCCTTGACAATCATCTGACTTGAAAATATTTGATTACACTCCCCAAATATGTAAAGAGTTCATCCCTCACAACTATTCTGCCTCTTCCAGCACCTTAACACATTCTGTTGTAATGTACATACAGTACAGTGCATACCTAAAGAGCTGTCACATAATTACTCACCCATTTTCCCTTTCTCTCTTGTCATGACTTTCAGGTGGTAATGCTAGCCTCATGATATCTGTGACAGGAAGTGACAAAGTAAAGGTCACAGAGGTCAATCTGTTTGACAGCTCCGGGCCAACAGAGGTCGACGGATCATTGCAGGCAGGTCATGCATTACACGTGATGACCATACCCAGTAGCTATATACTTAACTTTTCGACTTACCATTTTTCTACCAAAAAATAAATAAAAAATTACTTTGCCTTTTAAGGTTGTAGTAGAGGTCACAATGCTCTCCAAAAGCTGACATCTTGAATACCATAATATCATTAATTGAGAACAAAAAAATTCTAGAAAAAACATGTTAGATCGTTTTGTAACAATATTTGATACAAAGAAACCATATCACAAGTAAACAGATCCAGAATTTGCAGCTGGAAGTAAACCGTAGCGTCTCATATTCTTACTTTGCCGTTCTGTCCTCCACAGTCTGTAGGGAGTGGTAACTTTCTGGTGACATTCATTGGAGTCCCAGCAGGCGAGTTTTTGGTTCGCATGAAGGGAGAGGATGGCAGCTCCACCTCCAGGTCCACAGCAGCCAGCTTCCAGAGGCAGGCCTCCACTCAGATTAAGACCTCCAGCATCTCTGTTACTGTAAGCTCAATAACCTTCAGTTTTTAGGGGTCATAAGGGGAGATTATGTTAAATGTTATTGTTTCTGTCATGTTTTCTGTTCTTCTATGCATGTATGACTACCAAACATACAGACAAACACCCCTCAAAAGATAATGCTATAGTAGCAATACAAATAATGTGTGACTGCATTCCCCTCTTCCCTCCTTTCTACTGCCTCCTCCACATTTTCAGGCCCAAGCCAGCAACACCAACATAGAACCAGGCTCTACCATCTCCGTTCCTTTCACAGTCTCCTCAACCACCAACGGAGTTGTCAACGACTCTGCAACAGGGATGTTCACAGTGCGAGCCAACAATGACCGCAGCTATACTTCAACCTCACCAAGCTCCATCACCATAGCGTCAGGTGATGGAGGCACAGCCAACGGCACCGTGACCTTAACGGCACCGGCCAGTGCTGCATCTGGAACAGATGTGACCCTTACCATTGAGGCCGAAAATGCAGCTGCCACTGACATCAACTATGCTGTCCTCAGGTTTTCTGTGGTGGCCAAGGTAGGAGGAAAAATAAAGCAGGATAAGGTGGTGGTTTGGTGGTAAGCAGTACTTACCAGACTATGTTACATTTTCCATCCTGAATATACTGTATATATATGCTCAATAATTGTTAATGGTCAACTACATTAAGTTTGCTGTGTGCCAAAATATTATAACAGGCATGATGCCTGGTAGCCATTGTGCATTGTGTATGTGTTGACTTTACTCCATTGTTCATTCATTTTCTTTGATTCATAGATTTAATGGTGTTAGTTTTGGTTAAAAAAGAAAAGTGAATTTGTTAGGATTGCCATAACAATTTCTGATGTTAAAATGATGTTTTGATTTTCTTAATGGTTTATAAAATGCCAGTTTTGTTGCATTATTTTTACATCTCTCCCACTATTTGTTTCCCAGGTGACAGATATTACCCGTCCAGTGTGCCAGAGAGTCAGTTCTTCCTCCAATTGTCCATCCTCTTCATCACTGTGTGCTTCCTCACAGTGGACATTCATTGCGAATCTCACAGATGGCATCAATGGAACCGGTATTGAGAGCATTACCATCCGCAAAGGGAACGGTACCCTCAATACCAGCACAGTGGCTGAGGCTGGAGGGGCCGACGTTACAGTTGCTACATACAGTGCCTCCTGCTGTTCACAGAATGTAGAGCTGGCTGCCGTGGACAACGTTGGAAATGTGGGGAAATGTGCAGGACAGGCTACACAAACGACAGTTGCCACTACACTTACAGCTATTACAGCTATCACAGCTGCAGTGAACACAACATCCACTGGAGGGCACACCTTGAGCATATCACACTGTCTCTGGATCAGTGTTGTGGTTTCTCTCCTATGGAAGTAAAAGGGATGAATTAAAAAAATACACTGTAATTATAGATCAATGATGTCCAATGGATTATGAAGGGAATCACATGATTTAAGCGTCCCTTCAAAGTATTGCTTTGATTTATTTCAATCAGGTGTGTTTGAATTACTATTGCTTGAAGTTTTCTTCCATTTAGAAAGAAATCATATTGCCTTTGTCTTTAATGAAGTTGTATTTATTTCTTGATTAAAAAAAATATAACAAATGTAATTTAGCTGCCCTGTGTCCAAGTCTACGCATTCATTTTGATGTCATTATACTTTACTTGGGAATTTCTATGTTAACATATATGAAACAAAAAACACTTTGTACTTTACTACATTATCTATCAACTATAGTTACATTGCAGATTTAGATTTTATAAACAATCCACAACATGATTTAAAACACTTAAAAATAAACACTAATTTGGCTAGCATTTAATTAAAATCACAAATCCACAGAAATAATAAAAAATACACCTGGAAACAAATATAGGTCAAAAAAAGACATCACTGGTAGATTTCTTGTTTAAATAGTGTGAGTGTAAAAAGTGTTCCTTTAAATGGTTTGATCATGTTGATTAAATATCACTGTTGGTAAAGAAAGCAAATGTAAGGCATCACCAGCCTCCATGCGGTTTTAAGATACTGTTAACTTGCAAGGTGCAAAGAAATGTACACAAGGGGTTGTGTGAAACATGCATGCTGAATATAAAGAAATAATAACAATTTGCAATAGCTAGTAAAGTTTATTGGTCTATTCCAGAAAAAGTTAAACCATAATTACAACAAAGAACCAACTGAACCTCAAAAGGAGAAACAATATATCAAATCAGAAAATAGTTAAAATGGAAGAATTAAGAGCAACTTCCAGCAGCTGAACATGAATGGCACACCTGGGGCATATTTAACAAAGCAGGATTAATGAAGAAAGCTGCATTAACCACAATCACAGCTCATCTCAAACACCACGAAAAGTACACTGAGCTGTTCCTGGTTTCCCGCGAAGCAGTACAGCTAACTCAGTGGTCCTGGTTGATGAGACAGGTCCCAGTTATCAGGTAACAGCAAAACAGCCTGGTCAAATGCAATGGGCGTCAAAGGGAGGGGACAAGTAGCAAAAAGCTTGGTCCTTTTATCCAAAGGCAAAATTAGAAACTATTTTAGATTTTCCTTCAAACAATACAGCAACCACAAATTCAAATTACAGCATGTTTATACAAAAAAGAGAAACAACAGAAAAGCCAATCACCTCGCAATTACCATGGCAAGTAAACGTCAAAGCAGCCACGCAACAAAAATAAAAAAAATAAAAGCTTCATTTTGATTTAAACTTGTACAAAACATTTTTGCACTGCATCTGGAGAGTCAAAAGTGCACCACTACAATGAGGAATTGTGATACTCTGTTGAGAAAACGAAACTTGACAGAGGTCAGTATTCTCAATAGATTACAATACTTCATAGTTAAAGAAACATATTACTCCTAGATTAAAACACAGCCTTAAAACACAAACATTAAAGAATATCCTTCTCTGTCTAATCTATGAGCACATTCATGTCACATCAGTAATGCAACTTGGAACAGATTCAATGTAAGAAACCTACTATATCAGTCATCAACAACAGTATTTACAATACCTAATATGTAGCTCTTTTAAACAGAGCACAGTTTAACAGTTGGATATTAGCGTGCATTAATTTTAATAGCCCATGGTAGATCAAACATATCCCTGGATCTCTGTGTTCCTGACAAGAGTGATGGTCATACCAGAGTTGCAAGTATAATCTATACATTATAGAACAATAGGGCCAAAAATGTGTATGACATTTGTTTCCTCAAAAGGCAAAGACAAAAGCTACAGAGACAGATAAATAGCTACGGTTGTTTAGTTTTTAACAAAAGCAAGTGAGAAACTGTACATAATATTAACAATATTGTATGGCAAAACCACTGAGGACTCTCTCCTTGTACTGCTCTCTTCGAAGTCACTATGCTGTATTAAAGGAGTTTGGTCCAACAAACTCAACTAGACTAATATGCAACACATTTCTTCATTGTCAAATAAGGTGTGAAAAGACTGGAAAGTGCAAAATGCATTTGCGCTGTAGAGCTTAAAGAAATGTGTAAGAATATTGGGGGAAAAGGTATTTCTTAAAATATACTAAGAAGTTAGCCCTGATATTTGTGAGTCTGGTGATGTAGTCTGATATGAGTGGTTGGATCTGATTTTAGGTCAGCTACTGTATTATAGGGCTGCAGCTGAATTATTTTCTTGCTCAAATCTATCTAATTTGCGATAGAAAACAGGCAAAGAAATGCATTAAAATGTTGTGTTTCTATAGATGAAATATATGAGGTTTTGGTTTATTCACATGTTGGTGATGATTCAATAGTTGCATGCAGAGGCACTAAATTGAAAGAGTTTGTCTGCCTATATTCTCTGGTCATGCTTACATCTCACTCATATCAGCTTTTTCTATTATACAAAATTAGTACAGAGCTTCCAGAGTTGGCATTCACTTTTCCCCATACAGTTGCATGACCAAAATATACACTGTACCAATCCATTATTTTACAGCATATACATATACTTCACATAATATGTATGTTGTGAGCATTCCATGCAGCATGTAAAGACCCTTCCTTTGAGTGATTTCATTGTGCGGAAAAAAAATAGGGTTTATAAGATAACTTGTTGTCCTTTTTTCCTTTTTCCGATAGTAACGGCCCGTCCACACAGCAGCGTTAAAAAAATCTTGAAAATCTTGGAGGTGGGCGTGTCTGAAAGCTTGGGTTTTTTTTGCGAGCAACGCGACCAACAACCAATCACATGAATCTCCCACCCCCGACATACAAAGCAAAAATCCCCAGGGATTTTATGCGAGCAATATATCTAAACTCCCCAAACAGGCGGAAACCTACCAGTTTCACCCAATGTCTCTGCCACCTCCCTCCTTGCCTGGTTCCTCCGGTTTGTATCCCGGTAAATAGTTACTGGTCGTAAAGAACCGGGTGATTTGCTACCGTAATTTCTTGTTTGGAATATGAGGAAATGAACTGCGGTATGTCTCTCCCAGTTTACACGTGGTTTGATTGGCTAGCGCTTGTACTGTCAGATTTGCATAAACGGGATTTGATTGGCTGACGCTTCCACCTCAGCTTCAAAAGTTGAACATTGCTCAACTTTTGAATCCTGAAAATCCTGAAAATCCTGGAAATCTTCGCTTTGCTTCTCCACAATGCAGTTTGGCGAAAAGCGAGGCAAAGTGACGTCACCCCATTCAAAATGAATGGGCAGAAGCGTTGGAAGATTTTTTTAACGCTGCTGTGTAGACGGGTATACTATATATATATATATATATATATATATATATATATATAACTAGCAGTATAAGCCCAGCAGAAATACAAGGGCTCTGCATAGGGTGTTCCCATTTCAAAGCGCCCACTAAATCACCAGCTGATTATCACAAACCAGCACTGGCAAAGTTAAAAGGATCAGAACTTCCACAAATGCTATGCAGCTTGTTGCATATGCCATTCTCCTCAAATCCAGTTTTGAGTTGTCCTTACTGACTTACTTACTGTGACTGTGCACAAAAATCGTCGATGCTTAAAAACTCCCCAAAATGGCCTTGTTCCTTCACATGACGATAAAGTGACTTGATCAAATTGGATCACGTTTATGTCACATGAGATATCCAGCATTCATTTCAGTCAGCATTAAACTGTTTTTTTTTACTTAACTTGTTTTCTTTTAATATATACTGACCTCTCAGTCAACTTGACTAACATATATGCAGTAATAAACGTCAAAAACTTAAATCTTAGGATCATTGTACTTTCATGCTAGAACCGCAAGTGCAGATATAACAACAGCTTAAGGAACAACGTTACCGCTAATATTCAAATGCTCCAAGGTTTCTGATGTGTAAACATTCCAAGGGTTAAGTAGACTGGTAGAGTACATACAATAGTTGTATTTTAATATCTGTGGAGGTATAAAACGTTTGGCAATAAGCAGGGAGAGAAAGGTAAAGTAATATCCCTGCTTTTTGAGTTTGAGCCAGGTAGTAAGGGATACCTGAGGTGTAAGCTCTCCATGATTGTACTGATCTTGCATCTGTTGTATAATTGGAGTTTGGGATGGGATGGATGGGTGCAATCTTATCCGCAGGCCAGTTTGGACAGCTCAGGAAACAGTTGCTTTCTGTTATGAGGGTACTTGCATGTGTTACTCTAACATATTAGGTCTACTCTCCTTCTCTGGTTTGTGATTTTATTTCGAACTTAATACATATGGTAATTTTATAGAATGAAAAAGGACAGTTTGTCAGGCATCACCAAAAATAATAAATGCCACTGGCTCTGTGGTGCTAAGGCAACTACTTCTTAGTTTAACAGCTTAAAATCAGACCGTGACTGATTGAAGAAAGCTATATTCAGGAAACACTAAGAATTATGTATTAATTATCTTAACAAAACAAATTAGTGATGTATTTTGTTTGATTAGATTGGTTATAATGGATGAGACATGTTGCTGGCTTGACTCACAGGAAGAGGAAATCAGTCACATCAGGACGGCTACAGCTGCCAGTGACACTGTTGTGGACAATTGTGATAATGACTTTTGTGTGTCCAAGATCAAATAATTGGATAAGGCTAGAGAACTTGAATATCTGGCCACTGGTGTTTGTAGGTTAGGAGAGTCCCATTGGTTTACTAACACAATGGGGTTGGGGGTATATGAAGCTGGGTGTAGGGGAAGACATCCCAAGGTCCCTCTACTGCTCGTCTGTCTCAGCAACATCAGAGTTGGAGGAGGGTGGCGTGGATGGTTCCAGGTGGTTTGAATCAGCTAGTGGGCTCAGGTTAGAGCCCTGGGGTGCGCCACTTGGGGCAGGGTCGGTAAGGGTCAGGGTTTCCGGAGCAGACTTTTTGCGGGGTCTGTCCTTGGTGACAGAGAGGGACTCAGGCGCATTGGTGCACATGGGGGTGGTTGGGGCACTGGCGGGGCCGGTAAGGGAACAGGAGGACAGGGGTGTTTCGCTGATGGAGATGGATGGAGGAAAAATCCCGATCTTCTGGTTGGTAGCCTCCTGGATAGTGCGCTCAAACTCTCTCACCTCATCCATTGTCATGTCTGGAATGTAAAATAAAATCAACAAGAGGCCAATAAGAGGAAGGATTTGTTTCATAACTCTTTCATTATTAGAGCCAGAGGCACACCCAGAAAAATACACATCACAGTCTGAACAATGATGAAAAAAAAACATAATAAAAAAAGCAGTATTTTTAAAAAGCTTGCATATAGTTATTTTAACTACCAAAATGTTGGTAGTGTCTATTGGTGTTGAATTTATTTTTCTTTGATACCTTTTAAAACCTTTAGAGAACCACGCAGACTTAATATTGTATTCTTTACATATTCAACAGTCAATTAATGAATAGGTCGCTCAATGTAAGAAAGGATTAAACGTTTTTGCAATTGTGACATCTTCATTCACCGGGTAAAGTATCAGATAAAGTAGGGGCAATGGAGTGAAAAATTATGAAAAAAGACACATACGCTTGCTTTGTCATGGATCTCTATGTCATCTGGTGAAGATGGGTTTGTTGTGGAAAGCTCTTGCTGCTCAAGCCAAACTTTAATGTTGGTTTTCTCATGCATTTTTCTCTCATAATTCCGCACGTCATCCAAAGACATATCTGGAAAAAGGGAGGAGGGATGGAACAAGAATCGAAATGTTGCTTACTCCTCAATAATGGCAATCCAGTTTACGTACACGTGGGTAAGGAGGGTGTAGGTGGCAAAGGTGCATTCCGTGCGCATGCATCAGTAAAGGAGTTAAGCAGGTGATTAAAGCTTTTTGAAGTTTAAGCTTTAGAGGTCAAAGCGTTAGTTTCCCATGAACCAGAGAGTGTAGATGAGAGAGCTACATCCAAGCCAGGAAGGAGGGAGAAAGGAAGGTCAAGGATGTTTCAAGGTTAAGGAAAGTATAAAATGCCCAAAAAACATAAAAGTAAGACTTTTGTTGTATCTGGGCAAGAAGAGAAGGGAGTATTTCAAGCATCCTGGTTGTTGGGAGTTGTGGTAAAGGTTAGTGATTGAAGGCAGGAGAGGCGAGGAGCAGTGGCAGCGCTAGGGGGTGGCTACTTGGGCTCAAGACCCGGATGTTTTCTGAAAAGCCCCGAATGTTTCACTTGAAGCAATTTTTCACGTCTCATGAGTAATGTGCAGTACCGGAGTCAGAGAGGCAGCAGCTGCGGGACAGCCTGCGTACTGCTTAGCCTTCCCTGCCCTGAAGAAGAAGTAATCCTTCGTTAGCCGTGAAGAGTCTGCTTTATGCTCCCCCCCCCCGCTCAACAACTTCAAAATTCTGGGCTAAGCCCCGGATCTCCTACGATCCTAAATCCGCCACTGGCGAGGAGTATGTTTCATTGAAAAGATAAAGGGCTTGTTATCCTTTTGCCCTAGAGCTATGGAAAAAGCTCAACAGCTAAGTGGGTTAATGTGTTGCAGCCACTTATGGCTACCTCTTGTGTAACCAGACTCTCAGGGAACCATACACAGTAAGCTTTCATGTTTTCAAAAAGTGCATCATTCTTCAAATCATTTCAGAAGAAATTGCCGCAATTTTGTTTAAAGTTTTTTTTAGAATTTATATTCAGCTTTAAAATTAAATATAGATAAAATGATTAAAAAAAACAATATAAAACATATATCACTGAGACTCTCTTGACTCGTACTAAACTGTACATCAAATTATATATACTAATTTCTCAAACATGAAATAATGTGATTAAGAGTGATACTTTAGGATGCATGTTTCATGTAAAACAGTTTTTCATTCTGGGATTAGTCACGGTACCAAGATGCTGTAGAAGAATGAGCACGGCCAGCAAGGAGAAAATAGATGCAGGTGGAGTGATTTTTCATGCATACTTGTAAATAAACATTTATTAACAGTGATTCATCAAATCTAATTAGCTATAACAGTGCTTACATTTCAAAGAAAAGTAATAACAACAATAAAGAAATGTTTTAAATTATAAATATATGTTGTTTATATGGGAAACGTTAATGACATTGTGTTTGGAATGTCTCTTGGTAACTTGTTATAAAAAATAGTTAATGACTGAAATGTGTGATGTTGCAGTAAATTAACTGGATGAAGTCTGATAGACCTACCGATCCACTCATCCACCCAGGCAAAAGCCTGCCTGTGTCCAAGCAGCAGCACATCCCGAACCACCTGCAACACAACACAGTGACGCTCAGCAAATAGTGACAAATGCTTCATATTGTTCTTAAAAACCATCTAGTATTGGGGTTTTAAGATTAGAAAGACCTGGGTTGGGGGATCGGACCAAATTAAATCAATTTAGCCAAGCAAAGAAGTACAGATGTAAAGATTTATTTCTGCAACTTACAGCCAAGGTTAAAACAATGCAAGATCTAGCATTTAACTTGTAGGTGAACTCTCACCTTGTGCACGTACTGCTCGACACGAGTCTGCAGTCCCCACACCTCGAACTTGACGGTGACCAGCTTGTAAGAGCACATGACAGGTTCCTGGGTGTCCCTCCAGCCCTCCTGCAGAATCCCCCGGGACGTCTTATCGGACTTGAAATATCGCAAGTCCTGTGATTTTTAGGAAAATTAACAGATTGGTTATTACAATAATTAACCTAAACCTTAAGGTATTTTGTTTCTGCATCCCAGTTAAGAGGCGTAAGGGAGAACCTGATATTACATGGACGACTGAATGCCAGTATTAAATACAATTTGCATTTACCCCCCTGGTCCTTTGAGAATCTCTACTCATTAGAGCTGAGGCAGTCTGTTATCAACAGCTCCGAAGACAATTACCAGCTCTCACACTTCACAGAATCTGAAGTATGAAAGGCTTCGATTTCAGATAAATGCTTTGTGAAATGGGATAGGCACAGGGGTCGGCAACCTTTTTCATATGAAGTGCCACTTAAAAAAAAAAAAGTTTATCAGCGTGCCAACGATCGAGAATTATCAAAAGGGGGGGGGGGGGGGGGGGGGTTGAGGAGCTTGACGCTCGTCAACTATCAGCCTCGCTGCGGTGAAGCAGTGTGTGGACATCATGTCAGTGCAACTTACATGATGCCAACTTTAACAAAAACATTTAAACAATTGGTTTAAACGGCATAATAATAAGGGCGATCGTCCGTTCTGTGATTTTCCACAGCACACATGTTATGATATTAGGTTAATGCAGAGTGAGATGAGATCGCTGTCCCTTTAAGAGAGAGAGAGAGAGAGAGAGAGAGAGGGGTGTGGCTTGTGCATGTGTGTTTGTGGATGGTAGAGCGACAGTGAGGGAACGTGTATGTTTCTGGAAGTGAAACGAAGCAGCAGAAAAACAGAGGTATGGGATGTATTTTGTGAAACAGAAGAACAGCTAAATAAATGCAACGGCCTCCCAAGAAGAGCTCGCCTCTCTCCAGTCATTTAAGCTAAAGTGGGTTATTGAACCTGAAGCTTGTTGCTTCTGCCCTCCTCGACTACGGTCTGGGAGCCGACAGGAAAGTTCAACACACAGATGGCCAGTCCGCCCCTTTGTAGCATATTATTTAGATGAGAGATGAGCAGATCGCCACTGGGCTTTCAACTAAATACACAGCCACGCAAAAACTGCGGCATTTGTACAGCTCCTTATGGGTACTGCAATTAGTGAAGTGCTTTCCTCCGTGGTGAAACGATCAGCACTGCACCACGGAGGAAAGCGGCAGAAAGTCACCTGGAGATAAAGAGAGCGGGGCTGCGTTACGTGCATGGCTTCCTTCTGCAGGTAATGGGGAGACGCGCTCTGGCGGCGGTCTCGTTCAGGATCCGAAAATACAATTTAAATATTTTTGCACACTTATTCCACTTATTCCTAGTGTGCCACTGGTTACGGTGCCGCGTGCCAATGCTGGCACGCCTGCCAGGGGTTGCCGACCCCTGGTATAAAGCATCAAATGCAGCCTTCAGATGGATTGAGTTCTCCAAAGTTTGGGACTGAATAATTATCAAATTTAACATTAAATAATAATATCAAGTTTACTATAATCTTTTCTGTGAAAATCTTCCTTAATAGGAGCTTTCTCACTCCACATGATTGGATATACAAATATTTAGATCAGGGTAAGATCACAATATGACAGAGTTTATACTGTTGTGTTAAGATTACATTTTCTTAGAGCATTAACAGAATCAACACTACACTTACACCTCTCCAGTAGTGTTATCTCTCAACTACAATGAGATGTACCCACTCACAACTCCACACTCTCACCTCAGACTCTTTATAGTAGCGCTCGGGAATTTCATCGTAGGCAATGTCGACAAAACACACCTCCCTCTCCTGGTCCTTCAGCTCGGTGTCAAAGATCTGAAATCAGAAAACAGATCGTTCAGCTTATTGAAGTCTCTGCCTGAGAGTAGACTTCTTACGAATAAATATACATTGCAGAAATGTGTCTTTTCCAAGGTTACGTCCAACATTATGTGGCTGGAAAAACTGCCTCTCTGCTTGACCCAAAAGATGGAAATGATTTGAAATGTTACTAACCACTGATCCTGCATCTTATCACTCGTTCACGTCAGCCAAACTGCCGAAACGTGTGTTGCACTTGCTTAAAGAACCATTAGGTGGTGCTTTGTGCCCATATCATTTTTGTTATTGTGCCAGATGACACAGTACTGGTTCCAATTAGTGTGTCATATGTTGATAAAACAAGTGTGCCACACTCTTATTTGCTTTTTGCTTTTAAGATTCTTTATTATTCTTTATTCGTTATCATTCTGTTGATTATATGGACCTTTTACTACTGTGAATCAAGAATGAACGTACATACTTTAACGTCAATGCATTTATTTAAATGTGTTCATTCATCAATGCAGCCCTTGTCACACAGACCATGTATAGACTAATACACCCACTCATAATGACATAATATGAAAAACAGATAAAGGTACCCAAAAATCATCCTCATTACTGTATATCTTATGTACAAGAAGTCAAGGGATCTATGTATTTAACTTTGTATCAAAGCTAATGCAGCTCATGTTACTTTGTCTTTACATAACTTTCCATTCTGTTTGAGTTTTGCCTTTGTCTGAATGTACACTCTCTCTCCGTAGATACACCTCAGACCTTTACCTTCCCGGTTTCCCCCTGTGTTTCTCTATCTCTCTATCTCTCTATCACTCCTTTCTTTATTTCCTCCCCACCAAGGGTGCATTCTGTCATTTACAGTGTAGAGGCGCACTGCTGGCACAATAAGGTTGATATGTCAGCATGCATGAGTGCAGCCAAGTGACATGCATGGAGCCCGGGAGGAAGAGAGGGAGAGGGAGAAAGGGAGACGTGGAAGAGAGGAGAGAGAGAGAAGGTAAACAATGAAAGGAAGGCATGAGCAAAGATGGTGTGTAATAAGAGGAAAGGAAGTGATGAGAAAATGGAGAAGATGAAAATAGGGGAACACAGTGAATAAAATGAAATGAATACTGGCAAAAAAAAGGAAGGAGGAAAGGTTATAAAATGAAATAAGAAACATGGGGAATTGAAAATAAAGTTAAAAAGATAGAATTATGATGTTCGCATCACTTTAGTTTTTATGTAAATCTTTAGAGGTATATATAAAAGGCTTTACCTGCACATTTTTAGCCTACATTCTCTTTTTAGAAATGGTTTCTATTTTCTTAACCACCCATATGTGAGGCCATATTGAGAGAAAGTTGTTGGCAGAGTGAGATGGTGAAAAAAAGATAAGGAATAAAAAGACAACACACGAACGATAACAGTTCCCCAGTGCCGATCAGTAACACATAACCTTGGTTTGACCTGTGGATGTAGATCCCCTTAAGGCCATACAGGATCATTTTGAATATGCCAGAACAAAATAAACTAAACTAAACACTCCTACATGTGCCTGTCACCAACTACATTTCTGCTCCTACTTCAAAAAACAAATCTTACAAATATCACTCGTAAAGATCAATCCAAGTATAGTTGTTCTGAGCTGCAACTCAATGCTAAAACCATGCAGTAAGGCCAGCATTTCTTAACAAACTTAACTTCATCAGTTTTCCAGTGAAAATATACAGCAAAGACAAAAAACAGGCAGTAGATGGTCCTTTAATTCCAAAGCAGGGAATCTACTGAAGTCTGATAGTAATCACTGTCTCATAAACACATGGATCTAACTGCATCCCATTATCCTCTAAAGGGAAAATACACACAAAACAGGCCAATCTTGTCAGAATCAGAATCAGAATACCTTTATTCGTCACACAGAGGGGACATTTACATTTGTCTCTTATCTGTAAGAGAATGAAATAAGAAAGATTTATATAATAATATTTTTCCAGAATCATAAGTTTACTGCCAAATGGATGTTCTGTCCAACAGGAGGAAAGCCGCGAATGACGTGTTTTGTCGAGTAAGCTATTTTCATTTTGGAGGTTGTGATTTTTTTGATTGGCCTCATGAAAATTCCAAACACATGACTCCTCTAGAGGCGATCTGAGGAATATATTGGATCTCAGTGTGTTTCACTGCAGAGGCACACATGAATGTTTAAGGCTTTTTACATGAGTCCCTTTAGTAATAACATCTCATTACTGTCTCTATTGTGGGCGTGGCGTTGAGTCTGCATGACTTATGTGGTGAAAACATAAAGTGTGTCGAAGGTTGAACAAGTAGAAAAGGCGAAAGAAAAGAGAGAAAAAATACATGTTTTTTATTCTGCCTGCTGTGTAGGTCAGGAGTCCTCGGAGAGAGGCCTGAGGACACATGTTGAAGCTTAATGTGTGAGTGTGACTGGGGTATGAGGGTGGGCACATACACATGTGTGTCTGACACTGGATAGTACAGTGGAATTTTGCATGTCATGTACTTTCAGGTCCGGCCCCCTTCAAACGGTGCATGATGTCCACTCTCACACGCCCACTCATTTCCTGTTCACAAATCCCCAATCTTCCTCCCTGACTTGCACCATTCCTTCCTTTTCATTCCTCCATCTCTGAATCCTTTGCACTTAGTGAGTGCTTGTTTTTCAGTTTTTTTTACTTGAGGCTTGTCAGAGTCAAGCCACCCGGAGTGGACAGATGTATGGTATACCATCAAAATCCACAGAAACAGTGCTATGTAAAACACAGCTGCACACATATTATTTCACAGCATCATTTATAGGAAATGTTCTCACACGCTCATGGTTATACAATGTCATAAAACATGCAAGGCGCCTTGTTCTGAAGATGCTACAAAAAGTCATGCAGCTGTATGATTAAATCAATGAATTTAGTGAGTGCGTGTTTACAATAACATCAATGTGACCCTGTTATACATCAGCTTGGATGACGCACATGTCTTTAAATTGTCTGGTATCTAAACATTTACACACAGAAACAGATGTTTATGAAACAGAGCTGTGATTTTGGTCTCAGTTTTCAGTTATTCAGTGTATTTACTGCAAGCAAAGTCTTTTAGATTTAATCAAATTGTTTTGATGTGCCACTCTGTCGTGTCAATCCAAGCATCGCAACATGGACACCCTGACATTCGTCCATTTCTGTCCCTACATGCATCAAACTACTCAAGGACATTTGAGTGAAGTTGGAAGAAATGTTTCCCCTATACAGTCACTAAAATCCCTGACATTTGGAAGCCAAATATAAAGACTTGGTCCCATTAACCTGCTGGCAGCCCACCATGATATATTTAAAGCAATTTGTCTGTTGCACACTCCCCTTCCATTTCTCTTCATCACTGTCCAGGCAATGGCAGCCTTTCATTTGATGACTAATGCTCCTATAAACTGGAGAGTGGAGTAAAATACCGAGGGAAAGAAAGTGAGGAGGCTAACAGCTTAAATTGAATTAGCTGTCCAACAAGTGGAGCAGTTTCTGGCAGACTCTCAAGGCACATGGTATAGTTGGCATTAGGATGCGAAGGGATTGCAAATGAGGGTCTGCTATTCGCCAAATCTGCTGAAACGGTTTTACTCATCTAGCCTCCGCAGAGGTCTTGTTTTCAACCATATGTCTGCTATGAGACATTTAATGTTTCAAATTGGCCTATTTTGATGTACATATTTCTGTATAAGTGGGACAGCAGACATGCTGCAGATGCATATTAAGCTGAGAGATTGATATGGGAGTTAGAGCCAGACTGGTTTATTGACTGGGCATGTTAAGGCTGATAAAAGTGTATTGCAGAAATAGTAGTATCCATGTATCCATTGTCTGGACGCACACAACATGCACTTGTATGTACAAATGACTCCTATCACACTCCTTTTCAGAGTGAACCATTATGAAACAGACCCGAATCCCCCCCAAACAACTACTCAAAGCTTCTTTCAGAAAATACACACATGTACTCACATTGTCATTGCATCCTTTGTTGTCCTCATATTTTGTCTCTATGTGGATGGAGAACTTGGGCAGGAATGAGCACTGTGGGTCAAGAGAGACAAAGATGTTTAACCACAAAAACATATATCCTATGACATGGCAGTGGCTGTGTGATTGACTGCATTACTACACATTTAGATAGTAAATAAATAAGTGTTAAACACTCAAGAGTTACTGTAGGAACATTTTCTCTCTTTCTATGTTACTCCTCATTGTCTTGTGCAAAACTTCAGGCCGTGATAAGTCAATTGCTGTTCATTTGCTGTCTCCCTGTCAAAATTGGCAAACGCCAAGACAATTCAAGTCTTTTGAGTATTTTGCTTCAAAACTACGGTAATCTTCGAATGAGTCTTCACTGATTCATACAGCATTATTGTCTTCCCCTTTTGTCCCTGCACCCTAAAGTGGTGTGAATAATGCTGTTGACATTCCTCACAATGAAATGAAAAATGTGTCTGCTTGTTCTGCTAAACCTTCATTTGTTTTCAGGGTCAATCACAGATCAGACCTATTAACCAAAACAAGCCCTCTGGTGTGTGTGTGTGTGTGTGTGTGTGTGTGTGTGTGTGTGTGTGTGTGTGTACTGTATGCAGGACGGAGTCCAGAACAAATGTCCTTACGGGGACAATAAAGTGTATCGTATCGTGTGTATGTGTGTGTGTGTGTGTGTGTGTGTGTGTGTGTGTGTGTGTGTGTGTGTGTGTGTGTGTGTGTGTGTGTGTGTGTGTGTATGTGTGTGTGTGTGTGTGTGTCTCTTAATGTCTACTATGTTTGTATATGTACATGTATGCGGAACTGCAGGACGGAGTCCAGAACAAATTTCCTTACGGGGACAATAAAGTATATCGTATCGTGTGTGTGTGTGTGTGTGTGTGTGTGTGTGTGTGTGTGTGTGTGTGTGTACTGTATGCAGGACGGAGTCCAGAACAAATGTCCTTACGGGGACAATAAAGTGTATCGTATCGTGTGTATGTGTGTGTGTGTGTGTGTGTGTGTGTGTGTGTGTGTGTGTGTGTGTGTGTGTGTGTGTGTGTCTCTTAATGTCTACTATGTTTGTATATGTACATGTATGCGGAACTGCAGGACGGAGTCCAGAACAAATTTTCTTACGGGGACAATAAAGTATATCGTATCGTGTGTGTGTGTGTGTGTGTGTGTGTGTGTGTGTGTGTGTGTGTGTGTGTGTGTGTGTATGTGTGTGTGTGTGTGTGTGTCTCTTAATGTCTACTATGTTTGTATATGTACATGTATGCGGAACTGCAGGACGGAGTCCAGAACAAATTTCCTTACGGGGACAATAAAGTATATCGTATCGTGTGTGTGTGTGTGTGTGTGTGTGTGTGTGTGTGTGTGTGTGTGTGTGTGTGTGTGTGTGTGTGTGTACTGTATGCAGGACGGAGTCCAGAACAAATGTCCTTACGGGGACAATAAAGTGTATCGTATCGTGTGTATGTGTGTGTGTGTGTGTGTGTGTGTGTGTGTGTGTGTGTGTGTGTGTGTGTGTGTGTGTGTGTCTCTTAATGTCTACTATGTTTGTATATGTACATGTATGCGGAACTGCAGGACGGAGTCCAGAACAAATTTTCTTACGGGGACAATAAAGTATATCGTATCGTGTGTGTGTGTGTGTGTGTGTGTGTGTGTGTGTGTGTGTGTGTGTGTGTATGTGTGTATGTGTGTATGTGTGTGTGTGTGTGTGTGTGTGTGTGTGTGTGTGTGTGTGTGTGTGTGTGTGTGTGTGTGTGTGTGTGTGTGTGTGTACTGTATGCAGGACGGAGTCCAGAACAAATGTCCTTACGGGGACAATAAAGTATATCGTATCGTGTGTGTGTGTGTGTGTGTGTGTGTGTGTGTGTGTGTGTGTGTGTGTGTGTGTGTGTGTGTGTGTATGTGTGTGTGTGTGTGTGTGTGTGTGTGTGTGTGTGTGTGTGTGTGTGTGTGTGTGTGTGTGTGTGTGTGTGTGTGTGTGTGTGTGTGTGTGTGTCTCTTAATGTCTACTATGTTTGTATATGTACATGTATGCGGAACTGCAGGACGGAGTCCAGAACAAATTTCCTTACGGGGACAATAAAGTATATCGTATCGTGTGTGTGTGTGTGTGTGTGTGTGTGTGTGTGTGTGTGTGTGTGTGTGTGTGTGTGTGTGTGTGTGTGTGTGTGTGTGTGTGTGTGTGTGTGTGTGTGTGTGTGTGTGTGTGTGTGTGTGTGTGTGTGTGTGTGTGTGTGTGTGTGTTTTCAGCAAATAGCACTCATAAAAGACATTGTATACTATTTGGTCATGCCCTAATAGAAAGTTAGCATCTTGATACATTTAGTGGAGGATTTGACAGATAAAGCACCAGATATTAAGGTTTCTTCTTAGTTACAGTATGTTCTCTGTAGTTTATATGTCTGTGTTATGTGTTATGTGTAACGTTGCTGCCTTCTTGGCCAGGTCAGCATTGCAAATTAGATTCTATCTCAATGCTTTTATCTGGTTAAATAAAGGTTAAATAAAAAAATATATATACGTATATTCTTCTGAGGAGTTGTTGGTACAGTAGACCAGAAAAGAGCTAAAGTGACTTACATTTACTTATGAATGCTAATGTTGCTCTGTGTCTTCTGGTTCAGCAGATTGGTGATTCGGTGTAAGCACCATTACACATTTTAAAGGTTATAATTGCCAATATTCTGATTAAGTGGATAAACATTATTACAGTAAAGTCTTATTCAACACACTATGTTATGTTACACTATAATACACCTGTGAAAAAATAATCAGTGTTACTCTGGTGCCTTACATAAAGGATACTTACTGTATATTCTGCAGACCGAGGCGTGGGATGGCATCAGGTCAGAGCAGAGACAGAACACATGAAAAAGGAAATGAGAAGGCTGCAATATTGAAACAATATATAGGAGAAACATGAACTGATACTTCACATCATCCCCTCATTTGTGAATTTCTCATCTACTTTTCTGTAATTTGCTCTCATCAAAAAGAACATTCCCTTTTATCTGTGGTCCTTACACTTCTCCTTCAGATCAGGATCATTTGAGCATGACAGAAATCCCATGAATAGAAACCATTTGCTTCACATCCACACTGTAAACATGTTCATTTATGTCAGCTTTAACATGTTTTCATGTCAATAACATGTTTATCCTTTTCACACTTCTATAATTATCGGAAGCTATTGACAGTCAGTTGAGTGTGTAAGCATAAAAGGCCTTTGTGAAATCCACACTGTGTTGTTTTGTATCAAGAGCTGTTCTCGATGACCATACTATGACCTTTAAGAGAACAAGAATACACTTTATTGATCCATGCTACAAAATCCTTCTGATCCTTTGTCTTCAGGGGTCACATTTAATTTACATTTTGCATAGACTGCTATAAAACTGCATATTTCCAGTTTTGCTGCATCCTGACAAAGATCCATGTTAAACCCTCACATATCCTGGATCATTTACATATTGAGTAGCTGCTAAGAGAGCTTCTGAGCTTCCTGAATTAAATAGCACATGTCTGAAGTTGCTCAGGGACTTTGCTGGAAAAGCTCTTTCCTTTCTTTTAAAAATGTGTTAAAAAATGCAGTGGTGATTCGCGATCTTGGACCATGTGGTACAAATGGCTCTTCTCCCTGAGTGTAGAAAAGTCATACTTTCGTTTCACAAGCTTCTCCAAACTCCCTTAAAAAATGCAGTGGTGTTTGTACCAAGCGGAGTGATGACTGTTGACTGTGATTTGACTGAAAAACAACTTCTGGCTGACTGAAAGAAGATGATAAACTGAAGGAGTGTTATGCATCATACGATAGCAGTACTAAACTGTTTCAACCCGAGCTATTATAGACCATGGGCCGTATTCACAAAGGATCTTAGGGCTAAAAGTAGCTCCTAACAGGCGAATTTAGGAGAAAGTCCTAAACATAATGGGCGTGTCAGTCTTAAATTTAGGACTCCTAATTTTATTCACTAAGAGCAATAAAGTATTTTAGGCCTAAAAGTAGCACCTAAGTTTAGGAGAGCTTAAAAGTCCTCGAGAGGACTCCTAACTCAGTAAGACCTATTTACAAAGAATCTGAAAATGGCTGCGAGACGAAATGTTTTGGAGACAATGGAAGACTGTGAATTGATCAAGAGATATAGGCTAAATCGTGAGGGTATCAAACTTGTTGTGGAATTAGTGCGGGATGCAATAACATCCCCGACTAACAGGAATAACCCGATTAGTCCGGAAATAAAATGTTTGGCAACACTACGATATTTAGCAACAGGGAAAATGCAACTTTGCAATGCCGACGATTTAGGAATATCGCAACCATCAGTCAGCCGTGCCATAAACCAAACAATCAACGCGCTCTCTAGACCACATATCATCCAACAGTTTATCCGGTTTCCTTTGGACAATCAACAACTACACAGGATCAAAGCCAACTTCATGGCAATGCAGTTATGCCCGGTGTGGTCGGTGCTATTGACGGGACGCACATAAAAATAATTGCGCCATCAAAAGATGAGGACGTGTTCGTCAATAGAAAGAAAGTACATTCCATCAACACGCAGATTGTTTTTGATGCAACTTTTAACATTCTTGATGTTGTTGCAAAGTGGCCTGGATCTACCCATGATTCGCGTATTTTAATGGAGAGCGGTCTGAGGCAGCTTTTTGAGAGGCACCATGTACAAGTTGGGTGTCACTTGCGTTTAACTTTGTCTTCACTTTCATTCATCATGATAGGGGGACTTGAACGGCGGTATGGGCTGTTATTGAAAGTGTTTAAGTGCTGGAAATATGCTCATTGGATAATAGTTTGCAGGGTGCTTTTAATCTTCTCCTTGATTTAATGAAATGTACGTATTTTTATTGTTTGCTCTCTCTCTTTAACGTGCATACACAACGTCATTATCGTGGTCTGCACAAACTTGTCATCATGCGTGTATTCTGCTAACTGCACTGTCCATAACTATTTGATAGGGATACATTTCTAGCCTACTCTGAACAACCAATCACCGTACTGACCGCTTCTAAACTCATGCACGAGAATCGACGTAATCCATAGCAACGGCGCGTCACTCTTAGTTCACTCTTAGTGATGTATCCTTAGTATGAGTAGGTCTCAGTGGCTTTATGAATAACTTTTAAGAAAAAACTCCTCCGTAAAATGTTTTAGCGCGAGTTAGGAGCACTCCTAGCGGTAAGATAAAATGCTTTGTGAATACGGCCCCATATTTCTACATGAGAGGTAGAAATGTCAGTATCTCTTATTGTTACAGCACCTAACCCGGCTAAATGTGAGTTTTGAGTGTGCAAGGAATATGTTTGGTATTGACCCTTGAACAAAAGCTAGAAAAGATTGATAGCTGACAGTCCAACTAACACATTTACTCGGTATGCTCACCTGTTATGGTGTAAGGGTAGTAGTTCCATGCTTTCTCCGTCACATAGAAGATTTTAGGAACGACTGCTCGAGCCCAGCTGGGTAATTTACTGCAGAGAGACATTGAGACAGACAGCAACAGGGGAGGAGAGAGACTGTGAGCATGTAGCAGCGAAGACAGGAGGGAAATTGCTTCCGCTATCGCAGCAATCATGAGAAACTTGTTCTACTAGACATTAAATCTGCTCACAGTAAAGGATCATTGTACATGAGGAACAGTGCGAAAACAACTTTCAGGTTCAGGGGATTCGCTCAGGAGATCAAAGGCATAGGCTGTTTCTCTGCACAGCAGGTTATCTCCATGGTACCTTAACACTTTTAAGGGCTAACCTACTAAACTGAAGATCAAAACACAATGTAAGGGACTAAGGGTGGTTGGGTGGGGATCTTATGTGCTATTTCTTGTTTAGTGCAGTCACTTTCATGCTGGATAAGACTACAGGCTGCACCAAGCAAATCAAGATATAATGTGTTCATTAGAGTTTTAGAGGCACATTTTATCACCTTCGGACGGAGCCAGGGTAGCCTTTTCTCCTTGTCCTTTGTCTTTATGCTAAATTCACGGGGTGCAGGCAGCAGTTTCAAATGTACCATAAAGAAATGAGATTCGTATTAATGTTATTAGACTCTCGGCAAGAACACAAATAAGCATATTTATCATTACAATTATTTCCACGTGTTCATAGAGGTTCAATATACTGCCAATGTGTGCACCCTGCACTATTGAACTCTAACTGAGGCTGCTTTGAGAACTTATTTATGAGACATGTCGAACACAGAAGTGCACAAGCTTTCCTGTTCCATGCCTCCATCTCCACTCCTTTTGATTGACATGGAAAACCATTCCTTGAGGAGGATAAAAATGGCGCCCACTGCACACGACGGCTGTGAATAAAAACAGCCATCGACCATCACATTGTGTGTGTGTGTGTGTGTGTGTGTGTTGGCAGGCTCACTCACACTCTCTCCCTCTTTCTCCCTCCCAACAAAAGAGACTGCCTCTCCTCCTACACCTCCATCTGTTGATTTCTCCCAATCCCTCCCTGTTCTTCAAAAGATCTTTGCCAATAGCTGCTGTGACGGGGCCCACGTTGCCAGGCGTGCGAGTGGTGGGTGGCTGCTCTGAGTTTATCATGCCAAAGCTGGCATTTGTTTTGAGTTTAAATGAATAGAAAAAATACCCTTTTAGTTAAACACATACCAAGGAAAAGTAACTCCTTATTCTGTTCAATGAATCAACTATCCCCTCAACGCTCTTATGAATGGAGGTAATGAAAAAAACAGACATGGAATTCATGCGAAGGTCGGACGGGTTGAATCCAAATAATGAGGCACAGCTCAAGACAGATTGTGAGGGCCAATATGAGGTCTGTGAGACAGAACAAGTCCAGATTGACTTGTATGCTGGTGAATCAGAGCTAAATGTTCAGTTATTTGCAGAACCAGATGGCCAGTTGAATGTACATGGTTTAGTTATGATACATAATGTCCAATTAAAAGATCCAACTCAATTTTCTTTAAAAGGGTGTGTGAGAGGAACCAGGCTGTGTTAGGCTCATCTCGAGTGTAACCAGAGAAATGACAAATTGACTTTAACAAAACGTCAGCGACTCTGAAAAGGTCAGTAAGTTGGGAGCTGTAAGTAAACGTTTGAGTTCTCATTATGAGAAGAAATGTAAAAACAAAGATGTTTTGTGAAATATAGAACAGGCCATGAGTTAAACATAGAACAGAAGGTGACATTGCTGTAGTGTTTCTTGCATGTTGAAAACGTCCATATAACAACTTCCATTTCTCTGTTTTTCCAACCATCATATATTTAACTACCCAAAAGGTTAAATGTGAAATTTCTGGAACTTGTTTTTGATTCTTAAATATTTGATTACATACATAGCACTTTGCATATACCTACTGAATATAGTTGCCCAACTTAAAATGTGTTTTCTCCCCTCTTCGTTCTCCCTCTTCTCTCCTCTGAAGAGCAGAGCTGTGCTGACTCAGCATAATGAGTTCCCTGGCATGGCGCACGCTGACACAGGTATTTATACTTAACCAAATGGCCTACAACATCTCTGTCCCCCTCTCTTTTCTCCCTCTCTTGTTCTTATGTTTTCCTTTCTCTCAAGACTTTCGTTGTATTTTATCTTTATATTTTCCACACATTCTCCACCCTTTTCACCGTCATCTTCGTTTAGTTCACGTGGGTCAAACCTGCGTGTGGAAGAGTTACACGTGCAGCTGCATGGGACACAATGAGATGCATCAGTATGTGGTGATGTAAGTGTGATGCATACGTGACTCAGGAAAACCTGCTACTAACAACATGTAGTGAGCAGCAGTGACGTGTTTGCAACCTTTGCAGCCTTATGCAATGGCTCAATGTAATCTCAGACAGTTCATATGCAAACTGTTTATTACACATTGAATTCAGGTGTTTCCAGCTTTGGGTCAAGGCAGGTTAAAGGATTAAATTAGATGTTTGAGTGATAGAGTTCAGAGATATGATATCTAGTCCCTGGTGGCGAGCAAGCCTTTAAGACCATGAGCCAAAAAAAACTTTCAAAAACGTATCATTTAAAGCACAAGTTGATACCAAGCTCATTTCTATAGTGTTTACTATATATATATAATGCTATACTGTGGTTTTGTGGTACCCTATTATTTGAATTTACTGTTGACAGTTTCAGCAGGTGGTGCTCTTCACAGTGGCCCAAGTTGTTCTGCCCACCTTCTTTTTTCAGAAAGGAACTAAATTTGTTCTTTGAACCAAAGGATTCTGACCAAATAATATGTAAAATATAGAAAACAAATAATGAACAAGCTACGGCTTAATGATTTAATTTGTAAAATAGACTAAAGGTAAAAGGTACGAAAAATTGAACACACTTTAAATGGTTGCAGGTTTGACAATATACTGGAATCGACGCGTTCCACTGACCTGTTGAGGTAGACTCGTTTCTCTGTGAACTGTCCTTGGCCGTGCTCCGGGTCTTCATACGGTTCGTTCTGGACGACCTCCACTCCCTCCCCTCTGTCACTCTGCTCGTGACTGTGTTTACTGATCATGTACAGCTGCCCAATCCGGTACTGGAAGAGAAAACACAGAGAGAGAAAAATGACATACTATTGCCTGAAAACAATCCCTTCAAGAAACTTGCAGCTTACCCATAACACATGAGTAAATAGTGTAACAGGCTTGGGACATACTGCAGTGAAGTGTTTTCTTAACTGATGTTGCCAAAGTCAAGAATGAACTACTCAACCGACATTTTGAATGCGAGGCATTGATTATTACTCAAAGTATTGAATAACCACAGCCCATAATACATCTAAAAAGGTGCCTTGTAACTATGGCATCTAAATAGAGGTATATTTTGAATAAAGGCAACTGGTTCTTTAGTCTAACAGTAACAGAATGCACATTCAACAGTATATTAGAGTTGTCTAAAAACGGTGCACACATACATTCAAATCACACGCAATTCTACAAAGACTGAAATACAAGAATAATACACACAGGAAAAGCAATGCAACAGTCTTCTTTCTGTAGTTAGATCAAAGGTTACTATTTTCTTTTTACAATTCACTTACTTTTGATCAAGCAACAATTATAATAAGAACAGGAGGACAGTGCATGAATATCAAAATAAATACCTATAATGATCAAGGACTTATAATCAGAAAATGTTTAAGGGCCTTTTCTGTAAATAACACACCATCAAAATAAACCCAAAGCTGATGTGAACGCCATCACAAAATGTTAGAATTTCCTTTTCAGCATGTTTTTTTCCTCTACGAAGTTTAGAATATCAGTTTATATTTAACAAATAATGATACAAACTAAAACATTGAACAAACATACCTTGAAATATTATACAAATGTAACTTATTTGCACCCTTATGACAACGGAGCAACTATTCAACAGGATATATGAAAATGTTTGAATGAGTTTGTCCATGTACTGCCTGTCTGATTGGCCCTGAGTCAACTCATTGTTTATGTATTGTCTTAGTTTCCAGACTTAGCTGAGGAAAAGGTCAGGAAACAAAGTCATGTCAGCTACTGCCGCAGTAATGCTTCTTCAATGAAAAGCCAGACTAGCATTGGCTTTCCGGCTGAGCTGCTTCTGTTTTAATAACCATGTCTCAGTGGCATTTGTACACATTGGACCTTGTTCAGTTCATTAAATGCTCTGCAATAACAGCTTAGAGTTGGAGTTGCCCTGCGGCATGTTCAGTTTATTCAAGAAATAAAAGGCAGCCCTTTTTGTGTGCTTATTATCTTCATATTCTAAATCAGAAGCTGCTATAGGTCACAAAAGACGCAGAAAGAGGTAGGAAAGATGTAGAAGCAAATGAAGGATTTCAAAGAGGGAGAAATAGGAGCTGGCTGATATGGAGTTGGAGAGTTTTAATGAGGAGGGGCTGAAATGAAATAAAAGACACAGAAAAGAGACAGTACAGCACATCTTTGTAAGAAAGAGAGTACAAAAAAAAGAGTCAAGAAAAGATAGTTTGATGATGGCAGGTGATGAATGTATATGTTACCGGCTATTTCATAAGGTCCTCTTCTCTGCACATGTTGTTGAGTTAATAATAATAATAATAATAATAACACATGGGACTTTTATAGCGCTTTTCATGAAACTCAAAGACGCTTTGATAGAGAATTAAGAAAAAAAAAGAAAGAAATAAAAAAAGAGATCAACAAAACAGAAAATAGGGGGGGAGGGGGGTGGTCAGTGGTTGAATGCAGTGTTGAACAGGTGGGTTTTCAGTGATGTTTTGAATGCTGTGAGGGAGGAAGAATCTCTGATGGATTGGGGTAGTGAGTTCCAGAGGGTGGGTGCAGCAACGGAGAAGGCTCTGTCGCCCCAAGACTTGAGGTTGGTCCGGGTGGGGAGGGAAAGGAGGTTGGCAGTGGCAGAGCGGAGGGAGCGAGTGGGAGTGTGTCTGTGGAGGAGGTCAGTCAGGTAGGATGGGGCCAGGTTATGGAGGGCTTTGTACGTCATCAGGAGGATCTTATACTGAATTCTCTGGGGGATGGGGAGCCAGTGGAGCTTGATGAGGACGGGTGTAATGTGTTCACGGATTCGGGTGTGGGTGAGTAGACGGCCGGCGGAGTTCTGGATATATTGAAGTTTGTTGAGGATTTTTGCAGGTGAACCATAGAGGAGGCTGTTGCAATAGTCCAGACGGGAGGTGATGAAGGCGTGGATGAGGGTTTTGGCAGAAGTGGGAGAGAGGGATGGATGTAGACGGGCGATGTTTTTGAGGTGGAAGAAGGCTGTCTTTGTGATCTGTTTGATGAGTTGAGAGCGAAATCTCAGAAGTGAGAGTAAAGGGCACAGGTAATGAAGGAAAGAGAAATCAACCCTATTCCCTTTGATTCTACATTTCGTCTTTCCTTGACCTTTACCTGTCACGGCTGTTGGCTGAGCTATAAAACGATGACAAGGGTAAAAATTAAGGTGCTCACCTAAAATAGCTCACATGGGAGGGGCTAGAATAGTGTCAGCATTTAGCTGGTACAAATATCTGATGAATACACAGATTTGACAGATATTTGCTAAAAATAAATGTACAATTATGTAAAGCCCTGCAAGCCAGTAAAAGAGTGGAGCCTATTGGAATAATTTAAAACCAAGAAGCTATAACACACAATTCAATATAATACTTATTCAACATAAAGAAACTAAACGTTTGTAATACAAATAAAAATAGCTACAAAGAGCTTATTTCCAGCCGAATGTATCTGATAAAAAACACATGTCCACATTAATAAGGGATTGCTGCACCATCAACATATTTGATCTAAAATATGACATCATTAATTCAGATTGGTAATACTGTCCATCTCAAAGTGGATGCATGAGGATCAATTGTGCTTATAATGGAATGCAAATGTTTGCCAAAAACGCATTTGCCAAAATAACTGATACTGTAGCTATTGTTTAAAATGTTTTCTCATTCACCTTTCCTAAATTTACCACCGAAATATATTCCCTGCTTAGAATGAGTCTTAGTGTGTTTCTGATGCAGTGATGATCATAGTTAATACAGTGACCAACTGAGTGTAATCATCTGAACAATGGAGACTCCAACAACCGGCACAAAGAGGCAACAGAAGGCCAAAAGTGATCAACTAAAATAGCTTTAGATTATTTTTGGATTAATTGTAGGTGCAGATAATTACAATCCCCATTTATATAGTTGCTTTTTATGGTTTACATTTGGCCATTTATTAACTACCATTAAATTCCAGCTTGCAAAAATCTTAAAAACAGAGTGCAAATTCAAACCTGATTCAGATCACAGGGAGTCAAACCAACAATACATAGATACAGGTGTCCACACAAAAACTAACCTTGCATCAATGCAATTTAGTACTGTGATCAACAAGCATTATTATTTCATTAAAGTTTGTGTTTGTGTCAACCACAAACTTTGGTTTTCTTTGGGTTTTCTACACAAACATTCTGCAGCAATACATCACCAAACGCCTGCCTTATTATCTCCACAATCTTTGCATTAAAAGGTCACAAACACATCGGCAATACCTTGGCCCTGTATCCTTTGAGGTTTTGTAGATTAGTTCCACTGCAAAACTTTGAAAGGGCAGAAGCGCAATGACTCACTTCCTGTGTATCTGTTCGCTTCAAGGCCACAGCTCTGGTATATATGTATGATTGTGGTGTCAGAAAAGGACACACACACACACACACACACACACACACACACACACACACACACACACACACACACACACACACACACACACACACACACACACACACACACACACACACACACACACACACACACACACACACACACACACACACACACACACACACACACACACACACACACACACACACACACACACACACACACACACACACACACACACACAGAATACTTGGACTAAAGAAGATTGCCTGAGAAAAAAAACCTGACTCGAAAGCGAGATACATTAGCAGGTTCATATCTGAGAAAAACTTGTTTGCTTGTGTTTCAGGCTGTAAATTGTTTACACAGTCACAGCTATAAAGAGACACAGTACAAGAACACATCTGAACGTTTTTTTCGGCTTTCACCCAGAGCAAAAAATTACTTGAACAATAGTTTATAAATTCTCCGATACCACTCTTGTGCTTGCATTCTCTAGAAAACCAGAAAGTAGGGTGAACCTGATAAATGTAAGTCCAATATTCACTCTTTGTTCTTTTAGCTCTGTTTTTGGTCTCAACCAACTCTTGAGATAAATATCTGTCTTAGTCTTCAGCTGCTAAATGTTCCACTATTGTAATACATTCAGTTGCTAACTTTGTCGTATGTTTGCCACCAGAAAGCGCACAGGAGGTTTTAGATGCTTTTTTACTAAAACAATTTTTTTTTTTTTAAGTGGAAAGATGGCATTAGTTTAGTAGGCGATGTGCCGAGTACAAGCCATACAAGTATTTGTGTCATTCAATTTAATAACAACACTTATATTATTTACAGTTATATATATTTTATAACTTGTGCTTGAAATATCCCAAATCAACTTGAGCAGCAGTGAAGCAGAACAAAGCAGCTGCTCAAAAGTTCAATAGTTAGTAGGGGTAGTGAAGTTCAGGGCTGTCATGTTGCAAGAAAAGGGACATGTTCAACACCCACAGTGCACCAAAAGGACAATTTGAATGTTGGCAGGATCAGCCCTGCAAACAGTGTAGGGCTGGAATCCTGAAGTCAAATGTAATACCTTTAAGACCTTTTCTAAGACCCTTCCCATACATTTTAAGACCTCATCGCCACTTTGAGTTCTAACCGGTTACATTGGCGACACACTTTACCTCACATTTACTATGTACAGTATGGATTTTCCTTCCTCCTTATCTTCCAACCATTTGGACGCAAACTTGCATTTCCCCATAACGAGGTTGTTTAACAACCGGCGTAAACGGAAATTTGCGCGTTATCAAGCAGTGAGCGTGCGATGTCCTGTTCAGATGACGTCAAATCCAACGGGATGCCATAAATAAACGACACAGAATCACACTAAACACCTACGCAATGATTACATTCAGGATAACTGTAGAATACAACCTCTTTGGACAATTTATATACTTCTTGGAAAATGCCGTTTAATACTTTTTAAAAGCCTTCATTTTCACTAAATTGATCAACTTGTAATACTTTTCAAGACCCCGCGGACACCCTGCAGGAGTACCAAAGTTCTGCATTTATTGACCAATCTTTGTGTTAACTTGTACTCATACAGGGATAGCCTGTTAGTGTTTAGTGATGAGACTTGGTTTACTCTAATACAAGTTTAATACAGTCTGCCTGTAAAGTGTTCCCTCAGACAGCTCAGAGTCATTCTGAATAAATAAATTACAGAGAATGTCAAGAAGATTAGCTCTGAATATGTACACGCTTTCAAATATGTACGAATCCAAACATGGTAGAGCTTTATTATAAAAGCTTATGTAATTCAGTGTTTAAAAAAGAAAAAAGCTTTCTGCCCATTTGTGTGTTCATTTAATAATGCAGCCCCATATATGAGCCACAGTTATGACATTACCACTCTTATCCCTTACCGAGTATGCTGCGACAGCCAGAACTAATTGCATAACATCTTCTTTTAGTCTCTTCTCTACTCAATTGCAGCCACATCAGCTCCATTGAGAAAAGTTCACCTTTCTCATTGAAGGCTCGAAAGCAAATGCAGCGTTTCTAAAAACAGCTCTGCGCTATGGTGAACCCAAGCCTGCCAGGTTAAGAGCTATTGTAAATAATGCAGATGGCTCTCCATCCCTCTTCTCCATGCTACATACAGAATGAGGGAAGAGTGGAGTACATTTAAAGAAGGGCTGTGTGCTTTTACGTTTAAAGCTCATATTTATGCTTTTGCATTAAGGGGCTTTTCATTTTATTATATGACATCACACCCCCAAAAGATTTAGAAAAGTCCTCTAATTAAATACAGGATGCCCTTTACTATGAATTTACCCCTTTGCTGCATGCATCCCTTTTTGCTCCTAGCAAGCAGCAGAGTGCAGTGAACGCTTCTCAAAATGTTGTGAATTTGCTAATGCTCATCTTTTTTTCCATAAAGTTAGACTTATGGACTATAAACAACCTCAAGTTATTTTCAACACAAATCAGAAAAACATTCTTCACAGCCCCCACTGGAATCGAATACTACAAATATTACAAAACTTGTAATAGTGAAGCCCAATCTTTCACCACAACTGTCTAAAATGTTGACTTTGCCATAATGACATTAAAAACAAAAACTGCATTCAAATGTTTACTTCTATGATTTGAATGTCAACGTTATAAATTAAGTTCTTTGAAGCTTCCAAATGTTTGGTACAGCCCTAATTAAAAAGATTCAGAGGACAAGCTACAAATGGAACTAAAAAGAAAGAAAGCAGAGGGATGTTTTTGTGAATCCTTTGCTAAAGAGTGAGGACAAAGTTGAGGGCGGTCGAGACAGACAGACATAAAAGCATAGAGAGTTACAGAGTCAGCAAAGTGTGACATCCGTCTGATTTAATGTCAGCTAAGACCAGAGATGTCCTTTTCCTTTTGCTGAGTCATATATGAGCTGTAGCGGACATCATCTATTAAAAATATCAAGGGGCGTGCATAAATGATCACAGCCTTCTAGGAGTGTCGGTGCAATCATTTAAAAAAAGTTTGATGACACCATAATGAATGTGCTTGATTGTCATCAGGCGAAAGTAGACCGTGGCATATTAGGACAGCTTATACAAACTAGTTGAATAGCGTTGTTATTTCCCCCCCATTGAAGCAAAACAGGCAATCACTTCAGAGAACACTGCAGAGCTGAAGTACTCTTGAAGTACACGGAATTATTTTCTGAAATCTTCACGGCGTGATTGATCAATAAGCTACATGACGCAGCCGGCACAAAGAGGCTGGTACTTGCCTCGTCTTTATTTGATTTGACTGATGACATGGCCCTTGGTTTGTTGTTGCTCATTAATCAATAGGTGCGTTCACACCGGAGTACTTTTCCCCGTACGTTTCCCGTTTAGTTCCGTTAGTACCCCTTATGTTGCGTTCACACCAAAAAGAGTACTTAGTGCCGGGACCTTTTACCCCCATTTTTAGTGCCTGCTAGAGAGGTGATACCAAAAAAGTACCAATTTCTATTGGCTGGGCGAATTGCAAACCAAGCCCCGTAAAACTCTGAAAAGTTATGTGAAGCCGCCTTTGTATTTGTGGCTTTAGCATTATTAGCACCAATGGAGAGAAAATAACTTATGGCAACATAAAAAAAACATGGGAGCGGTGGAGATGAGGAGGTGTCGGCGTTCTGGCGATTTACTCGGAAGGTCCCCAACTCCGGGGACTTCCGGCCGGGGACTTCCGGCGGCAGTATACGCCGTGAAGTTGTTTGCGGCCTGCCAGTAAACCCAAAGCAGAAGAAGACGAAGTGACGTCAGCGGCTCATTTGTTTAATCTTCCCTCAGGGAACTTATTCCGGTGTGAACCCGATCTGCACTTAGTGCCGGGGCACTAAGTGCAGATCTTGGTGTGAAAGCGGCTAATGCCAATAAACTAGAGTGTGTCGGCATCATCACCCCTATTACAGGGTTCTGTGTAGTACAGGTTGTCAAAAAACCCAAATCCACTTCTATTTTTGAATGGTTGTGAAATGAAAACCTATTATTTTGTTCTGCTGGAGCGTCTCCACCGTATACTTGTCATTTCCACATTCAAAAAACTCATACATAATTGTGTGTGAGCCATGGATTTGATTGATAACAGTGGGATCACTAACACATTGGGACTAAGACTGGATCTTTGTCCCCATTGCACAAATTCAACAGAGGACTTACAAACTGAAGCGTTAACAGACTTACTCGTTGATGATTTGACAGCCTGTTGCCAGTTTACAGATTTGTAACCAATGACTGAAAACAAGGATTCCACCAGTTTCTTCAAATAAATAGAATGAATTAATCTGGGGTCAAAATACAAGTTTAGTAAACAAGAACAGAGACTGATTCAGTATGCTACAATGTTCCAAAGTTCAACCGTCTGCTGTTTATCAATGTCAACATTTGTCCTCTGATTAAACAGTTTTTTCAGATGGTTGTTTTCCTCTTTCTACACAACCCTAAATCTGTATTGCATATCATACCACCTTTCTCCCCTGTCTAACTATGTATTGAGTTTATTTCACTGAGACATTTTGAAAAAAATTATATGGCCAAAGGACTTTTTAATGCAATGGACTAGAGACATTGTTAATGCAGCTAATTCTCCTAAATCGTTGAATGTGCCTCAGACTTTTCTACATCCAACTCACAGGTTTATCATTGCTTTGAGAAAAAAGATGATTAATTTCCCCCTTTTAGAAGAGAAGATATTGTCATTTGTTCTGGGAATGTCATTTTCGAGCCTGAGACCTTAAAAACAGGCTCGGGGCTTAACAGGTTAAGAACAATTCAGTTTGTGCACCAGTGGCGGATTTAGGATTGTAGGAGATCCGGGGCTTAGCCCAGGAGTTGTTGGGGGGGGGGGGGTGGGGGGTGCAGGGGTAAAGTGCTATTTTTTACAAGTGGGGGGTGGATCGAACATCCTTTAGGGGGGCCGCCGCCTCTTCTAGGTGGGTCCGGGGGCATGCTCCCCCGGGAAGATTTTTTTTTTAAATATTGAAGTTGAAAGCATCAATCTGGTGCATTTTGAGAGCAATATTAACCCTACCTAATAATACCTTAAAGCGGATAAAAGGCACTGGAGAACCCTTATTCATTAACACCCTTTAATGAAGCAAACTAATGCCTTAACTCACTCAAATACAGTTTACTTATTTTGGTGAAACGAATGTGCGTAGAGTTTTAATAGTGATAGTCTCACCTTGATTCTGGAGCATTGCTTATTGTTTTAAAGATCTGTTCTCACCCACCATCTTTGTTTGTGACGTAAAGAGTGTAAGAGTCACGTTTCTGAATCGGACACTCTGAGTGGATGCAGTCACAGCCAATCGGAGTCTGATTCAGAGGGTTGCCTGTCAGTTCCGTTGCTATGGTTCCGTTATGTGTACTGAAACGAGAGCCGGTATAATTCCACGCGCGAAAACAAAATACAAATTGGAATACGTTATTTTAGTGTCTTAAAAGTAGACTGAGGTATGAAGGGTTAACGTTACATCTTACCCCTAGATTCCACCGGGTCCATTCGTCAGTGGCGCGTTACGACTGCGCCGCGGTGCTCACGGCGATCGCGGCCACTCTAGTCAATGGGTGCTATTCCACCACACGCGACGCGTTACGGCTCAGAAGCGTCCCAGAAGCGCCTTGGCACAGGGCTCGTCTAAAATTAGGATGAATCCTATTTTTGACACGGCACAGCCGTAACGTAAGGTCGGGCAGGCAGGAAGTGGAACGGTCAGAGCATATAGCATATATATATATATACACACACACAAACTAATTTTGCAGACCCTATCCCTCCGTAGTCTTTCATGTAGGAGGAGAAATGCCAGCGTTCTCCTCCGGTTTACAGACACTGTGTAAATTATATACAGTGGGGCAAAAAGTATTTAGTCAGCCACCAATTGTGCAAGTTCTCCCACTTAAAAAGATGAGAGAGGCCTGTAATTTTCATCCTAGTTATACCTCAACTATGAGAGACAAAATGAGAAGAAAAAAAAAAAAATCCAGAAAACCACATTGTCTGATTTTTAAAGAATTTATTTGTAAATTATGGTGGAAAATAAGTATTTAGTCACCTACAAACAAACTCACAGACCTGTAACTTCTTCTTTAAGAGCCTCCTCTGTCCTCCACTTGTTAACTGTATTAATGGCACCTGTTTGAACTCGTTATTATTATAAAAGACACCTGTCCACAACCTCAAACAGTCACACTCCAAACTCCACTATGGCCAAGACCAAAGAGCTGTCAAAGGACACCAGAAACAAAATTGTAGACCTGCACCAGGCTGGGAAGACTGAATCTGCAATAGGTAAGCAGCTTGGTGTGAAGAAATCAACTGTGGGAGCAATTATTAGAAAATGGAAGACATACAAGACCACTGATAATCTCCCTCGATCTGGGGCTCCACGCAAGATCTCACCCCGTGGGGTCAAAATGATCACAAGAACGGTGAGCAAAAATCCCAGAACCACACGGGGGGACCTAGTCAATGACCCGCAGAGAGCTGGGACCAAAGTAACAAAGGCTACCATCATGTCCAGGCCCATCTGAAGTTTGCTAGAGAGCATTTAGATGATCCAGAAGAGGATTGGGAGAATGTCATATGGTCAGATGAAACCAAAATATAACTTTTTGGTAAAAACTCAACTAGACGTGTTTGGAGGAGAAAGAATGCTGAGTTGCATCCAAAGAACACCATATCTACTGTGAAACATGGGGGTGGAAACATCATGCTTTGGGGCTGTTTTTCTGCAAAGGGACCAGGACGACTGATCCGTGTAAAGGAAAGAATGAATGGGGCCATGTATCGTGAGATTTTGAGTGACAACCTCTTTCCATCAGCAAGGGCATTGAAGATGAAACGTGGCTGGGTCTTTCAGCATGACAATGATCCCAAACACACCGCCCGGGCAACGAAGGAGTGGCTTCGTAAGAAGCATTTCAAGGTCCTGGAGTGGCCTAGCCAGTCTCCAGATCTCAACCCCATAGAAAATCTTTGGAGGGAGTTGAAAGTCCGTGTTGCCCAGCGACAGCCCCAAAACATCACTGCTCAGAGGAGATCTGCATGGAGGAATGGGCCAAAATACCAGCAACAGTGTGTGAAAACCTTGTGAAGATGAACTTTTGTTATTGGCCAAATACTTATTTTCCATCATCATTTGCAAATAAATTCTTTAAAAATCAGACAATGTGATTTTCTGGATTTTTTTTCTCATTTTGTCTCTCATAGTTGAGGTATACCTAGGATGAAAATTACAGGCTTCACTCATCTTTTTAAGTGGGAGTACTTGCACAATTGGTGGCTGACTAAATACATTTTTGCCCCACTGTATATAGAATAATTATGATGATGACTGCATTTTTTTACCACTAAAATACAGCAACACATCTTTGATTCATGTCGTTTATAACTGGGATATTACAATTATTATTAACTTTGTCTGTACAAAGTAGCCTGTCCAGGAAATGTGCCCAAATCAACAAAAACTGCGAGCCGGCAGGCAAAAGGCTCCGCTTATGAAATGCTTATGAAACGCGCCCGGTAGGGTATGATGCCGGAGGAGGCCGGACCAAAACCGCGGTGCTGCCGTAACGCGCCGCAGACGGACCCGGTGGAATCTAGGGGTTAGGATAATTTTTAGTCATGTTCTGTATACATACTAACATATAAGGGTATACTTAGTGTGGTTACTCCATGTTTACTAGCTATAACATTAACGTTACATCACTCTTTTTCACTTCTTACTCAGTCAGCCAGAGTGCAGATATCACCATTAGATTCACAAACCTGAAACATCATCCATTTCTTCACTGCTGGTGATGACATCGTTGTCAGCTGCTGCTACTACTGCTGCTGCTTCTGCAGCTTGTGGCGCCTGCTTTGATGAAAATAACGTTCTAATATCCATAACTGTATAGGCTATTAGCTTATAACTCGTCAGGCACTAGGAAGGATCACTTCTTCTTCAGGGCAGGGAAGGCTACGCAGTACGCAGGCTACTGTCCCGCAGCGGCTGCCTCTCTGGTGGAGTCCGGTACTGCACATTACTCCCGAGACGTTTTTTTTTTTTTAAGTGAAACACCCGGGGCTTTTCAGAAAACATCCGGGGCTTGAGCCCAAGTAGCCACCCCCTAGCGCCGCCACTGTTGTGCACAAGTCATTGAATAAAGCATTGCTCCAAATTCCAAATGCACAACCCACAGATAAGCACAATGACAAAAATGTCTGGCTTAAAACAAATGTGCAATAACTCTTTACCCTCCCAATATCATATCATTGTCTCAGTGACATTCATTTGTATTTGATTGAAAACTGTTATTTTGAAAGCCAAAAATATAACAATGCTCTGACTCAGTTTCGTTTGACATTATTGAAATTATTCACACTTCAGTTGTTCGATTCAGTTCATTCTGAAGTCATTTATTTCTGTCGACCTGAAGTGTTTCTTTGTAACAGCAAAGACCTTGCGCCGCGGTGCTCACAACCAGGAGATCGTGATGAATTCACTGCAATCTCAAAAAAGCCCTCAAGCACAAACGGTCATTAAAGGGTAAAAACGAAAAGAACAGGAAATTGAACTACTCACATTTCTTACAGCTTAAAAAGGTCTAGACTAGTTATCAGATAACCAGACATGCTGCTGGACTGGAGAAACATAATGTGAATAAACAACATGGCAGAATTAAGCTGCATCAATCAATATGTGGTGTATCCAGACTGCCTCAGCATTTCTGTCTAGTCGATAATGCCACAGCACCATCATCAAGAAAGTGGAGTAGTGGGCAAAGAAAAAAAATTGGCATCATTTGATGGTCAGCGGAGCTATAGTACTTGTGTGTAGGGGGATGAGAATGGAGAAAATTAAGAAAAAGAGAAACTATCATACCACTTAATAATAAGTGGATCAAATAGAGTAATATAGAAATGCTGAATCAGCAGATGGAGACAAGAGGAGGAAGAAGAAAAGGGGGAGTTATGATTAGCAGAACACACATTGCTGTATATCACTACAATTCCAGGCCCCAGTGTACAAAGGATGGGAAGGGGGAGTCATAAGAAGGGGAGCAATAAACCAATACAAGCGAGGATGGATAGAGGATAGGCTGTAATAATTTTATGTCATCATGTTTAGATGATGACTCTTATTATTCTGTCCAACAAAATCCATCGCTAAAGATACGGAGGCATCGAGTTTTTTGACATCATTGGCACACTCACAGACAACAACAAAGGTAAGTGATGAGAGTGTACCTACAATCAAAAAGCACTACATTAGCAAGGTCACCTCTCTATCTGAACGCCAGTGTGAAGTCAAAGCTACAATAATGGCTCTTTCAATCACTGTGTCTGCCTTGTAAAAAGGGCCACATGCCTTCTAGGAGACCCGGGAAACCAAACAGAGAGACCATTTTGAGCTTGGAAATTAAAGACTGACAACTTATAAGACCAACGTTTGCAGGGGAAGAGAAAATGTTTTTGCCCTAAAGCTCATGTGATTTGACTTGCTCATATTCCACCTCAAAAGGTGGAATAGACTGTGAAAGCATAACAACAATCCTCTGCTCACAGCCTGTATAAATGAGCACACTGTGCTTTCCCTGGTTACCCAGTGAATGAGTCAGTGTGGGAAGGTATGTACATAGTGCTATAATGATCACACGTTGAGGACCTGCGGTATTGCAAGCAGAAAGATGGGCCTTCTTTTATTCAGAGCAATTTAAATAATCACCTGAAAGGATTAATTGTTTTAGAAGATAGCCCACACCAGAAGAATGTTGGACCCTTAGTAAATATACAAAAAATAAATAAAAAGGCCAGTCTAGATCAATGTAAAAGGGGAAATTTTGTTTACTGCAATAGCAATATTACCTATAGCTAAAATACCTCCATGAATTACTAGCTATAATACTGTATATATTTTCCATAAGTACCAAGCAGTACTTGAGTAAAATTGTAACAATGCCAGCCTTAATTCTTTATCTGTATGTAAGAAGGACCCTCAATCTAATGTAATGTTTTATTTATAGTACATCTCTTCCCTTTTCCACCTGAAGATGCAATATTGCCACATCAAATGACTAAGATCCGATCTGTCTCCTAAAGATATCAGGGGCACAGCATTGATCCATTGGCAGGTTGAGGAACCCATTAAGAAAAAAATCTGTCAAATTCTGGAGATATCTTGAACATCAGTGATCACACAATAGGAAAAAAACCTAGTGCTTTATTACTTCTCTCAACTAATCAACCCCCTCCACCCTCTCACCCCCGAACCACCCAGCCCTTCAAAACTGATAGATGCCCACATTAGCAAGCCGATAGAGCATCAAAGGACAGTGTTTGGAAAGTGGACAGGGATGCAATATTAGACAATGCAGCGCAATATCAGGAAACAATTAATCCTATCCTATCTTTGGGGCGGTTTTGGCGCAGTGGTTAGAGCGTTGGTCATCAGATCAAGGGGCGTTGGTGAACTCCAGTTCGTATCCCGCCTCGGCCGGCACTGCGTGAGGCCGTTGTGTCCTTGGGCAAGACACTTTACCCGCATTTGCTCCTGTGGGTAATGTCCACAGTAATGACTCTTACATGTCTAATATGTGTAATGTGTAATTGTAAAGCTCTTTGAGCACCTGAAAAAGCGCTCTAATAAAAAAATGTGATGCATTATTATTATTATACAATTCAGCACTAATGCTGTACACATTTAAGATAATTGAATGTGATGTTAAATACATTCTTTTTTAGTTTAAGATTCTGTAGAATTCTCCAAACTGGTCATTAAGTATATCTGAAAAATTAAATATCACACACACAATAATTGCATACATTCACAATCCCATACTGCTGGCACAGCGAAGGGCCCATCACTTTGCAGTTTCATTAGCTATGATGGCAAAGACACGCACACACTCGCGCACAACACACACACACACTCTTCATCCCTTATTCTGTGCACATTTAATCAACTGTTGGGGAGGGTTCAGTGCGCTGTGCTGCACCCTCCAGATAAGATTATTCTTCAGCAGTAGGCCTGACAGTCAATAGGTAGACCAGGAGTTTAATTAGTGGATGTGAGAATGAAGGCAAGAGAGAGTAGACCGAGAGGGTAAAGATAGAAGATAGTAAAGATAGTAATTGAGGGAGTAAGAGAAAAAAAAAGACCAAAGAAAAGGTAATTTGTAATGCCAAATCCGTACAATCTGAGCATTCCACTAACACGAAAGCAGCATGCAGGACAGGGACACAACTGCAATTAATTGCTTTCCCCTCCTCAACAAGAACCTTAAAGAGTCCTTATTATGCTCCTTTTCAGGCTTATATTTGTATTTTGTCCCTCTACTGTCAGATGTTTAAATGCTTTTATGTTCAATAAGTGCTTTATTTTCCTCATTCTGCCTGTGCTTCAGAACCTCTTCTCACCCTCAGTCTTTAACCAGAGCAAGAGATTGGTTAGCTGATCGGCTATGTTGTGATTGGTCAACCGCTTAGTGATGTCCTGCCAATAGAAACGTGAGTGTAACGTAGTGATGTCCCTATGTCACAGAAGAAAAACATTTATTTAATGGAGGCGTTTCAGGCATATATATATTATTCATATCTATATAGTGATATATATATAAATATATATCGCAACCTGATTTCCATTGTTATATATTGGTTAATCCCTTGCCCTTTAAGTGAAACAAACTGTGTTGAGGTGCCCACCTGGGTCTCAACCTGATACCTGTCAGCTTCATGTTCCTGCTGGGATAAAGTGCCGACCAGCTGAGGCAAACACCCGGAATAACTATTAATATTCATCATATCGTCACTCATGCAGACAGGCCTGCGCACACACAGATGATGCACACGTCACATTTATGCATTCAAATCCAATGCAAGAGACAGTTATATGGATGCTTTCCTGGGACTAAGATGTTGGTCATGACAACATGTGTGAAAGAAAAACACTTCAATAAGAAGAACCTTGATTTAGTTTGTATTTCATCAATGATTTTACCAGGTACATTGCAAGTGTAAATACAAAATCAAGTGAACAATCTTAACATGTATATATACATGTCAGTTGATATATATTCAACTGTGTGAATAAGAAGTCTAAAAGATTATCATGGAAAACTTGATTGGCCAATAATTGGGTTATTTTCATAGAACTGTGCTGCTCTGACTCAGCATCCACATAATGACTCTAAATTGGTATGCACAGGCATGTGGATGCAGGTTGGCAGATTTAGCTTACTTGGAACAAAAGGTAATCAATTACTCACAACCTGCCCATCCAGGAGCATAGGGTGACGTGCCAGACTTTTTGGCTGATATTTCCACATAAAAAAGATTCGCTCTACAGCAAATTCAAATGTCGAGCTTGTCAGAATAATGATACACTTGTCTGGACGAAACAACGCTCGTGGCAGCGGCAGAAAAACGTGTGAATTCTCCCGGCCTGTATGGAGCTGGGCTGAAACCCAGTTAGCTGTTGGCATTGAGGTGAAGGTCATGGTAGTGTGCTATGAATTGCAGATCGGGGCCCACAGCTGCCGCAGCCTGTGTGTGTCACAAGAGAGAGTGGTGTGAAGAGCACTCTGCAACATGCCTGTGTGTGTGTGTGTGTGTGTGTGTGTGTGTGTGTGTGTGTGTGTGTGTGTGTGTGTGTGTGTGTGTGTGTGTGTGTGTGTGTGTCAGAGCATATGCTCATGCTCCGTGTGTCATTGGATTTGTCTTTTCAAAGTGGACAGAAGCACTGTTACTATACCACCCGTGTTGGTTCTATCATTAGTCAAATCAATGCCCTCACATAAGCACATTTTTCCTCAAACACCTCCACAATTTCGTATCCTGGAAATCTTCCTCTTCCCTTTTTTTGTCTCAACAGTCTTTAATGATTTAATATAGCACATGTCTTGCCATTTTCACAGTTTGAGTGAGTATCTACGGTAATTGACTGCATTCATTTACTGATCACAGAGTCTGAATCCAGAACAATTAATGCCAACCCATATTTATAAAAAAAAAAAGCCATGAAAAAACCTTTGGGAGAAACATCAATCGAGGTAAGCGGTCGGTATAAGCAGCCTTATTATTACCCCGTTGCTATCCAATTGCATGTGGGTTTGGATTTCATTGCCGAAATGAAAAAGGATTATTACAGAATAGTGAGAGGTAAAATACGCTTCCTAATAGTTTCAATTTTTCTAATTCTGAAAATTGCTTATCATAAGATAAGATAAGATAAGACTTTATTAATCCCGAAGGAAATTGTTGTGCCAGAGTAACAAAATACAATAAACACAATAAACACAGCAGCAAAACTGTACATTAAAAGTGCAGCAAAAAGAGCAATTAAAAATCCACATACAACATGAAACGTAGAAACATAGATGGTCACACAATCAATGCAATTATTATTAGCAGTATTTAGTAGTTAGTAGTGCAAAAAAATTAAACGTAGTGGCAGTTACGTAATTGCACGTTATCATAGCATTATTAATAATACTAATACTAATAATATAATATAATATTGCACATAGTTATATATATATATATATATATATATATATATATATATATATAGCAGCGAGTGTATTGCAATGATGTTAATTATATTGATATGTATATTGCACATAGTGTTGGTGTGGAAGTTCTCAATGCCCTTTACTTAGGGGTGAAGAGTTAAAGAGTTTGATTGCCACTGGGAGGAAAGACCTCCTGTGGCGCTGTGTGGTGGTTATCGGTGATCTCAGTCTGTGACTGAAAGTGCTCCGGTAGGAAACCAGTGTGGCATGCATGGGGTGAGACCAGTTGTCCAGAATGCCGAGAAGTTTCCTCAGCATTCTCCCCCCCGACACCACTGCCAACGACTCCTGATCAACTCCCAGGACAGAGCCTGCTCTCCTGATAAGCTTGTTGAGTCTGTTGGCATCAGCTGTCTTCACCCCGCTGCCCCAACACACTACAGCAAAGAAGATCACACTGGAGACCACCGAGTCATAAAACATCTGCAACATAGTGCTGCAGACGTTAAAGGACCTGAGTCTCCTGAGGAAATACAGGCAACTCTGGCCTTTCTTATATAGGGCGTCAGTGTTTTTACTCCAGTCCAGTTTATTGTCTATGTGGACACCCAGGATCTGTATCTGAGCTACATTAGCAAAAAAAAGTATATACATGAATGCAACATCTTTACTGTTCATATATTGGATCTGAAGTACAAAGCAAAATGTCAGCTGTCTAGTGAAATGTCATTAATTCACAGACCTGGACATTGAATGAATATTAATACATTATTTGTATTATGTCTACCATACATTGATACAATGTGAAGGAGTGAAGACATCGGTGTACACAAGAGAACACAACCCCTAGTGTCTTCTATGTAATATCGCTTGAATAACAGTTCTATACAATTACTTTAATTTTGTACGTCATTTTCTTGGCTGTGGGATGGCGCAGAGTCAGAGCTTGTTATTGGATAACATATCATAAGAAAAGCTCTACAAAACACATAATTTTATAAAAAAAGATTCATGAGTTAACGATGATAATACCTGCTAGGATTTAGGCTCAGATGAGTTTGAATTATGACTCAAGAGGACATTTTTAAGTAGAGCTTTGATTAAACCAACTTGTGACCGGCCTTTATTTTTATATCATAAAGACACGTCAAGCAAAACAAGGATGACTGAAGCGGGAGTTAAGCCTAGAGAAGATTTAAAATAAAAATGGATACGAGATAAAGAGGAGACCGGTTGTAATATAAGAAGCCAAAACAGGTTGAAGCCAAGGGGGGAGATAAAGTAGGAGAGAATAAGTGAGAGAAAAGGCTTAGACCAAGAAAAATGAGGAATTAGCTAAATGAATATGGCGAGAAGTACTCCACAGTAAGGTGGCAAAGGAAGTATTTTGTAGAGAGAGAATAAAAGAGTGACAACGAGGGAAGGCAGCAGAAAATGTAGTTAAGACAAGGAGTGAGAAAGAGTGAGAGGGAGACTAAATTAAGCATGAAACACAATGTGCCAAAAATGAACAAAACCAAGAAGGAGTAAGATGATCCTGAATAAGAAGATCCTGCCTCCTTGTCCTTCCTGGGTGACACAGGGACTGTAAATCCCCGCGAAACTTGAGAGGATGTAAACAAAGCATTAGCCAGTACTACCAGAGGGAAAACCACACACACAAGCATAGAACACTGGCATACATGCAAACAGGTGTGAAAGTGCGGACATGCTCACCTTGGTGGTGCATGCAACACACACACACACACACACACACACACACACACACACACACACACACACACACACACACACACACACACACACACACACACACACACACACACACACACACACACACACACACACACACACACACACACACACACACACACACACACACACACACACACACACACACACACACACACACACACACACACACACACACACACACACACCAAGGACAGCGCTCTGAATACATTCACCTCCACAGAACTCCCCCTCACTGCTACTCTGCCCTTTTTGTAAATGGGACAGAGACATATTACAAAACCCTCTCGTGTACATCTACTTCTCGAGCAATGGACTCACAATTTGTTCTGGAACACGCTGGGCCACCGGCTCTGAACACAGGGTATGCCCGTCAATCTGCAGCACACACACTGAGCACATAGTTTCCCTGCTTGACTCTCCTAAAATCTTTCCAATTGAGTCCCCTAGTTATTTACTACTTTGGATTTTTCCATTTTCTATTATTAATAGACAAAGTCTGAAAATGTATTTACAGTTTGAAAGCTAAAAGGTTACACTGTTTATGAACTAATTGTTAACTAACACAAAGTTCTTCATAGATTAAGCCTCCTTATATTGCCGTTAAAGTGCACCAGATTAATGAATTTCACTTATAATTCCAAAATCAATTAGTAATCATGTTAAATACTAGTAATGTATTTTTTGATCGACATAATTATTGTTGTGATCAATTTCAATCAAATATATCTTACTGGAAGTTCTGGTTGTGTAAAGGGTGACATATACACCAATTCCAATACATCAGTATGTGACTGATTTTCTAACATGACTGGAATATGTATAAGGCCTATAAACAAAATATCATAAAATCTCATTTGAAAATGCTGTCATACACCTCAAGTTTGTCAAAAAAGTTAAAGCTTACTATGTATCTATTGTCTACGTGGTACCATTTGAGATCAATGACATGGATCTTGTCATTAGGATAAAGATATCATTTGCGTGATGCACATATTATCGGCAAAGAACAGCAATGTCTGAGTGATAATAATGTGTGTGTGACTGTGTGTGTGTGTGTGTGTGTGTGTGTCTAATGGTTAAGTGTAGGAGTGCAGGTGAAATGGTGAAACCGCAAAGGGAGGTTGTGAATGTGGGAAGATAACTTAAAGTGGACCTATCGTGCTATATTTGAAACATATATTGTAGGGCCATACCTATATAAAACATGTCTGTTTTATATAGGTATATATAGGTTTTTTTTTCAAAATACCAAATAGATCATGCATTTTAGCCATGCCTCATTTCACTATTTGCTCTTTTCCAGCCCTGTTTTTGCAGGGGCTGATTCTGCTTTTGTGGCAGACTACAGCGCCACCTACAGGCCTGGCATATATACTACAGCGTCTCCAGCGCTTTCGAGCGGTCTCTCATTCCCTTGATAGGTGGAGAGTTGCCCATATAGGCG